>NC_083316.1:89264156-89580615 GCF_963455315.2 Globicephala melas
AGCCAAACTTGCTGCTTATTTCATGCCCTGCACATTTAATTACTGCTTGATGTGAATGAAGCGTTTTACCCGAAGATATGCGCTGCTGGAATTTTAGCTGGGTTGAGTCATAAACCAGTTTTCAACAGATTGAGGCAATCTTAGAGGGAAGTTTGTGAAGAAAGTTGGCTTGAACTATCTGACTGTAAGTCATAAATGTTTTGAGTCAGTCTGAATATTGCTGGATAAGATGACAAATACAAGTGTTTCTAGTTTAGTGCTTTTCTGGAAAATTCTAAAAAACAACATTCTTCTATTGGGCTTAATCACTAGTGGTAAACGGTTAATCATTATAGGAATTAGTTCTGAAAGAGAGATAGGGCATTTTTCCTAGTCATTTGTTTCTTTTTTGGAAATTAATTCTCTGCAGCACAGGTTTTCTTAGTTCTACTCTCTGACTTAGCTTCCATGTCTTCATGTCAGTTAAACCATTCCTCTACCTGGTCATCTCAGGTGGTACTAGCCTGGGACAGGGAAGAAGCAATAACCGGGGAGCCTATACAGCTTGGTATTCAAGCAAATAAATAAAGAGTTTGTGAGTTTGGGTTGTTCTATCTCATGGGTTGCTCTACCAATTTCTAATTATGTAAATGTAGGAAAATAGCTTTGCTTATGATGAGAACTGAGTAAAATAATGCTATTGAACTGCCCAGAAGGGTATCTGGTACATGCCCTTCATCTAAAATGGCTGCCATGTTGCTGTTATCATGCCAAAGCTGCTCTCCAAGCACATTCTTCATATTGGAGCACTTGGTGGGGGGCATAGCTACTAGCCACTTCTGGCTCCTGCATACTTGCTTTGAACTACCCTCTGCTTTTTCTTTCTCTACTGCCCTCCCTTTGTGCCAAGTAATTTGGACAATGCAAAAAAAAGTTTTCTTTCTTTTTAATTCAAGCTCTGATCCTAAGAAACAGAGTAGAGAAAATAATTTTATTGACTTCTTTAAACTTCTCCAAAACATGGCATGCTCTCTTTCCCTTATGAGTCTTCACACAGGCTGTTCCTTCGATCAGAACACTTTTCCTCTTGTATTTGTTTCTTAAGCTTTCTCAAAGTCAAAGCCTTAGTTTAGACTCCTCTCTCCTCCAGAAAGTCTTAACTGACCCCTAACCCCACACATTCTAGGTTTTCTATGTCTCCTAGCATGTTAGACCTTCCCTATCACTGCAGTGCTCATTCTGGTGACTGGCTCAGACAGAGACTGTGAGTTCCAGGAAGGGCAGAGATCATGTCTGCCTCATCAATCGGTAGGGATCATTGTACCCTTGGCACCTAGCACAGTGCCTGGCCAAGAGCAGGCACTCAATAAATGTTCTTGCTTGGAAACACACGTCAGTGCCTTTTCTAGAAGGGACTCAAGGATCATTTACTCTTTTGTATCTCCTCAGTTATGTGTCTCCTGGAGCACTGCTGCTATCATGGTGGAAATGTCCCATAGCTGTGCTGACTAGCAGAGTGGACACTAGCTACATGCCGCCATTGAGCATTTGAAATGTGGCTAGTGCAACGGGGGGCCCTACATTAATTTATTTTGAATTTAGTTTTAATAGCCAATGTGCTATCATATCAGCCAGCACAGTCCAAGAGCCTGAGGTTTAAAAGTTTGTTTCCAGGAGCTATAACTCTAAGAACTGTCACTTTTTGAGGGGATAAAATTGTCATAAAATTCAGAAGTTTGGCAGTAACACTCAAGTTTAGTTAATGTTTGGAACCAACTTCCCAAAGAAAACACACATTGTGTCACTTTTTGGGCTATGCGGAGCATCTCAATTTTAGGCAAAGGAGTGTAGTGCTTGGGTTAGCAGTCCTACTCTGATACCCTCTGCTGTGTTACCCTGAGCAAGTCACTTAACATCTCTGTGTCTCAGTTTCCTTACCTAGAAAATGGAGCTAACAGTTTCTACCTCAAATTGTGTTAAATGAGAATGAGTGTGTGTGTGTGTGTGTGTGTGAGAGAGAGAGAGAGAGAGAGAGAGAGAGAGAGAGAGAGAGCAAGCAAGCAAGCAAGAGAGAGAGAACAGTCCCTGGCACATTGTATGTTCTCAAAAATGCTAATTACCATGGTTAATTATTCCATTCTTCTATGTTTCTAAATCAACATGGCATTTGGATATATATGTGTGCATATATACACACACACCCCGCCAACAGATCCACTAAACCTGCTTCATAAGTTTTGATCAGGCAGAACAAGAATGTGAGTGTAAAGTACTATGAGAAAGTTAGAGGATAGGTATAATAGAATGTTATATGGGATCATTATTAGGGAAGATAACTCATTTTAGAAAGGTAAAGGACCTTGAAATGTCATTTTAAAAGAGCAACAGTATTTGAAGTAGGGATTAGAATTTCTGCTTGCAGGAAGGCTTTCAGCAAACATTTCCGTTTTCCTTCTCCATTTTTGTCACCTGTCCAGGTTGCCCTTTTGCCATCCTCTCAATAGGCAAAATGTTCAGGGGATGGCTGCCTTGTGCCATGCACCAAGGAGACTGAAATGAGCTGATGCAATGAGTCTAACATCCACCCTTTGAGTCTTACTATTCAAATTAACATGCTACAAAATGTTTGTGTATCCTCTGTGGCCCCTTAGCTCCATTAGAAAACTGTGTGAGCAAGGACAGGAGACAGGGAGATGCTTCCTGGAATCAGTAGCTGATTTGCAAGCCTGAGGAGTTTGCATGAAAGGCAGCAGTAAAAGTCAGTCATCAGCCCTGATATTTATAGTGAAGGGGGAAAGAAAGGAGAGAAAACCATGAAATGTTACTAGGAAGTCAGGGAAATAGAGAGAGCTACTCAGTATAACTCATACCTTACTACCTGTTCTTCATTTAAAAAAAATTTTTTTTTTTAATGTGTGATATATATGTGGAGTCTTTTCTAAGAAACAGAAAGGGGAAATCTCCTCCCTCTGATCAATGGTATATGATAAGTTACTATAGTATTTTGATACAAAAAATTGAAATGAACTAACCACAAATGCAGGAAGATTAGGTCTAAAAAGCAATACAAAGTTTCCTTTATTTCCCTTGCTTTTTTATGTTAGAAACTGGGGAATCATGCTGAATTTCAAATAATTTGCCTGGTCCCAATACCAAACCATTGCATGCTTTGCAAATTGAGATGCATTTAAAAAAAAATTATAAAATACATGTCAAATAGTGAGAAAATAGACGAAAAAGTAATTCTCACATTATATTAGAAGACTATCTAGTGGCTTGAAAATAAGGAAGCATTCATTTTATTGTCAATACAAATAAATACATAACAATAATAGTCTCAGATGCTTTGAAAACAGTTGGAACTACTGAAATGGCACAGAATTAGGGAGTTTTAACATGCCCTGATGAACTGTCACTATTTTAAGTGCAGAATTATCTGGACTCATCGCTTGTGTTTGTATCTTTGATTTATTATTATCCTGGAGAGATTAGACCATGGTGTTTGGAATTCTAAATGAACCTCCACACTTGGAAATTATTCCCTTATACTACCTAGCAAATAGAAAGTGGCTAAGCATTTTTGGGGAAAATATGCTCAAATACACAGTAAAGTGAAAAACATATAGGTACCCTGTCTTTAAATGTCTTCTTGGGTCTTTGAAAAGCATTCATTTTAGCACAAAACTGCTCTTTGGATTAGAATTAGGACCCTTTGGGAAGGCTTATAAAAGCATTCACCTTTGGGAAGCTACTGGGTTTCCAGGGCGATGAGTAAACCAAACCAGAAGTAATCACAGAATGTTAGGGTCTGAAGTTAGAGAAGCTCTGTCCACCTCCTATTTTGCATGTGAGAAAACTGGAATCCCAGAGGTTGATGGCCTTGCCCAGGCCACACATGTCAGGGGTAAGGCTGTTTCTATTAGAATGGCACCTCCTGACCTCATCTAGTTGCTCCTTTGACCACAGCATGCTCCCTGGAATTCTACAGTACCCAACGCCTCCTCCAATGCCTGGCACGTAGTAGACTCACAATAAATGTGTATTGACTAACTGAATGGCCTGAGAACCTTAATAATTAAAAACATCATTTTAACTTACTTAAAAACACTGAACAAATGTGCTTCTCAGAGAGGCTGGCCAATTGCAACAAGACCATTATGAGCAAGAAGGGGGCTGCTGAATAATATAAACAGGAGGAAAGAATTCAACTATAGCCTGTAGTAACAAGGTGAAACACCCCATGACGATGAGGGGCTAGAAAGGCTGGTGACCTGTGACTACATCAGAAGCACTAAAGCATCCTTGGCTATGATGGAGAAAAACATAGTATGAGATTCCTTTGCTTTCTGCTGCTATTCAAACAGCAGGCGTATGTTCAGAATGGTTCTTTTAGAGAAAACAGGGTGAAATTTTGACATCAAAAGGTCTTGAGATAACCACAGTAATGAGAATGACCACTGGAGGAAGAGCATCCCTTTTTTATACTGAGTTAGAATATAGCTATTTTGAGCATTTTTATTCAAAAAAATGGAAATTTTGCTTAATTTCCATTTATCCTGTTCTAAGTCTACCAACCCTGAAAAGCAGAGGCATGATTGATCTTAAAATGTCAATCTCTTACCTAAAGAGAGGAAGAAAAGATTTATTTAAAGAATAAAATGTCACAGGGATTCTTAGGAGAAAAGCTCCTGGGTTTGGATTTTCTTTGACAGCCAGGATTCCAAATGAGTAATTTTCCCCCTCCATACATTTTGTAGTAGCTCCCCAGATAGCTATCAGTGCAGATGTCCAGACTGGCAAATGCTTCCATGTTTTAGGGTCCTTTTTGTCAGTTAATCTACCTGGATGCTGACTTTCAGGAAAAACTTCTTGGTACTGAAAGAAAAACTCCTCAGGCCCTTGCGGGGCCTAATAAAATTCTACTCCTGGATACACCCATCCCATTGAAAATGCATCCACTAGGCTGGGGTTGGGGATGAAAGAGCTGGGATTTAATACCTTTGGTTTAGTCCTAGGGGATCAGGGAGGCAAGTGAAACCCAGTTTAGAGAGCTCACCTGACTACAGTTTAAAGTATGAACGGGTACAGAAAATGTGAATGGATTCATCAGAGAGCCTGAAGAATTCTCAGCATCTGTATGCAGTTTTCACATTGGAGATTTAATGTACACATTATGCTATATTTCCAGCATCTACAACAGTGCCTGCCTGGCACATAATAGGCATTTGATGATTATTTGTTAAAACATTTCAGTGTTAAAATTAGAGGAAATCTCCCACTAGATGCAGAGAGAAATTTATATTATTTATGAAAATTTATCCATTTTTTATGACCTTTTCAGGTAAAAAACAAAACAAACAAAAAATGAGTTTAAAGACACCTTGGGTTTTACCTAAATTGGCCTCTTGTTTCAGAAAGAATCTTCCTCAAATCACCCTAGATTAATGAATTCTACTTCTAAAGACAGTTAGATGGAGAATGGCTATATATAAAGTCCAGTGACTGGCACCTTGGTTTTCTTTGTGTGAGGATAAATAATTCCTGCTCTTCAGGTATTCCGTATTTTCCAGATGGTGCGCAAGATTAATGGTGCCTGTTGCCATTGCTCTGAACTAGCTGGAAAGACCTCTAGTCATCCTGACAACCTGGAAAACTAGGTCTCTCTTCTCATCCTTGCAGTCACTACAGAGGATCAAAAGGCAGAGAGGAGAACCACTGTCATTGAAGAAAACCAGACTAAGGAAGAGTCAATCTAAAGATAGGAATGTATGGTCTGCTGTCACTCTCAGGGAGCCTGAGGAATGAGTCAGTCTCTCCAAGGACCACCAGGCTGCCAGAACCAAAAAACTTTCATTTGTCCTCTTAAGGATGGGGAGGGACAGAGGGCATAGGTGAGAACACAGCTGCAGCTGGCTATCCTGAAACCTTTGGGAGAGCATGGCCCCAAGAAAGAGAAAAAAGGAAAGGGGGCCTGCAATGGCCTGACTATTTCATTTTCAACAAAATTTATATTTTGAAATCCTAACCCCCCAAAGTTGATGCTATAGGAGGTAGGGCCATTGGGAGGTGCTTGGGTCATGAGGGTAGAGCCCTCATGCATGGGATTAGTGCTCTTCTGAAGAAAGAGAGTCCACAGAGCTCCCTAGCCCCTTCGGCCACTTAGAGACTCAATGAGAAGCCTGCATCCTGGAAAAGGGCCCTCGCCCGACCGTGCTGGCACCCTCATCTCAGATTTCCAACCTCCAAATTTGTGAGCAATAGATTTCTGCTGTTTGTAAGCTGCCTAGTCTATATTTTTACAGAAGCCTGAAATGCTTAGGACAGGGACAAACTAACAACGTTCCTAGTTAATTCTCTAAAAAATAAATCTACCAGGAAACCACCTATTCCTGGTTTCCAGATAATGCAAAGTTCATTTATGTATTTACTCATTCAATAAATAGAGCAGCTCAGACCAATGCTATGGATTGGCTTGGTAAATATGTCTGCTTCTTGACAGAGAATCAAGCAAGAAACTTACATATGATTTTGGACTATTCTAATAATTTCTGTAGGTTACATAGTTACATGTGTATGGTCAAATATACCAAGGATAAAGGGAATATTCTCAAAATAAAATCACCCTTCAAAAATTATTTAAAAGGTCTGGAAGATCATAAATTGAAGAGATGGCTTGGCATGAAGTCAGGGTCCGAATGTACCAGAACTGCTATATCTTAGCAGATTTACTCCCTCAGGGGCAACATAATCTATATTAAACTTAAAATGCACAGGCCTTTGGCCTCCCAGCGGCTGTAGGGTAGTACTCTAATTTATTTGGAATCTGCCAAGGAAACAGTTTACCCTTTCATTTATGTCTCATTTTATGTTTTTGAATTTTTAGTAAGTCATTGATTTTTGTTGACCATGTTTCTATGGCACATGGAGAAAAGTAAATTGAGTGTTTGAGAATTTTCTCTCTAAACGCCTTCCATAAAATGTAATGATAGTGCTTTTCCTTTGTATAGTTTTTGGATGCTACTTTACCCTTTGTGTCAATGACTCATCACAGGAACAGAAAAGTTCCCACCAGTTCCTTACTTGGTATCTATATGGCTCTAAGTGAAGACATGGGCTTTATCCACAAACTGCTATAGTCAGATTGTTGCCAAAATATGAATTAATTACTGCAGGACCCAATGTACTGCTGTCACCAGGAACCAGAGAGTTAAATCCGGGATCCAAGGCGATACCTATAAGCAAAAGTGGTGGGGACTTGTATCTGAATCATGGTGGGGTGCTAAGGTTTAAGAGGGAAGGTGAGATGGAGAGACACAGAAAACCTCACCACAGCACGTGGTTGTTTCTCCTTAGGAGAGCCTGTGGCTTGTTGTGCCTGTCAAGTAGGCTAATGTGCCTGTAAATTTCCTCTGACAGAAAACACATCACAGCAGCAGCAACACTACCAGAAAACGATACAACCAAACTGTGGAAGACCGAAAGCCCAGCGCTTTCAAGGGTGATCAGAATGCAACAGAGTAAAAAAAATACAAGGCATTGAAAATAAACAAAGGCTAGGAAGAAATGAGATCACTTTCTAAGAAAAAAGCATTTATCATTTATAGGCCAAAAGAAATGCTTCTCCCACAGCCATTTTTTATATGTTATTTGGCAGTCTCAGTTCAAGGTCAAAAATATTAGAGGGCAAAAGGAATATGACTCAATATTTAAGATTTGTCATGACTGGCTTTGTAACTACATAAATATTAAATATGTAGAAATAATTGTAAGCACATTATCTCCACATCTCCACACGTTGCTTTAATTTTTAATGTAATCTTTTTCCTGAGCTGGCTGTGGGTCTGTGATTTGCATAGCTAGAATGATCCGGTGCCATCAATTTAGTAATGAAGTTACTCATTGAACAGAAGAGGCTTCTAAAAGATTATACAAAGCTGCAGGAAAGGAGAGTGTAGAAAGAAATTTTATGTTTCAGGTAAATGGGAAGTTTATTTTAGAGCACATTTTCCCATTATAAATTTAATATGGCTACTTTACAATAAATTTGGAAAACAAAAAAGAGGGGTAAAAAGCACCAATATTTTCATCATCCTAATTTAGTGTTTTATATTTTGGTCTTTTTATACTTATGCATATATATATTTAACATAGATGTAATCATAGTTCTGTGTGTGTATAGTTTTGCAACCAGATTTTTTCTCTTATTAATATGGTTTTCATAACTATAACTTTTATAACTATGAAATGATGATAATAAAGGGGTCTATAATTAGACTCACCCACAAAATTTCTGTTGGCTAGCATTAGCAGAGTACTTAAGCACCTGACATTGGGGCCTGATGAATCAAATACCAGCTCTGCTACCTAACTGTGTGGATTTGGACAGATTAGTAAAGGCTATGCCTCAGTTTCCTCATCTATAAAATGGGCATACTAATAGTGCCTCTATTAGCATGTTCCAGTGAGAGTTAAATGAAATAATCCATGGAAAGCACATAGCCTGGCTCTTTCATACAGTGAGTACTAAGACTAAGTGTTATTAAAGACAAAAAAATCAAATACATTATACTGGGTTAAAAAAATAAGCTTGAGTTTTACAAAACTGAGTTTCCTGAGACATTGCCATCATCCCCAAAATCCCCATGTGCATTTTTCCAGTAACAACTCCCCACCTCCACCACTAATCAGAATTTGATGGTTAACACTTCCTTGTTCTGCTTCATACTTTAACATCTGAGTATGCTTCCCTAAAAGTATAGCTTCATTTTGCCTGTTATTGAACTTGATATAAATGGAATCTCTCTCTCTCTCTCTCTCTCTCTCACACTCACACACACACACACACACACACACACACACACACACAATATCACTGTATTTAGGAAGCATACAATCCAAGGCTTGGTTATGTTGTGATGAAAAAAAGCTTTGGACAGGGAGCCAGAGAACTTGGCTTCTAGTCTAGTCTCCATGAGATCTTGGGCAAATCTTTTTACTTCTCTGGGGCCTCCATGTAAGATGTTTGGATGTGCTGTGTCTTTGAAGCTTTAGAGTACTAAATTGTTAAGCCCTTCCTATGTGAGTATTGTGTTGGCATATGAGAAATCAAAGTAAAAAAGAATCCAGAGAAAGGCCTGGGGCCTGCTGGAAATAAGCCTCCTCTTCTGAAAATTCATGCCAATAATAGTGTCAGCAAACAAAAGGCTATGGAAAAATGAAAGTAATGATCCCACATCACAGATAATTTTCTCATCTCTGATATGTGTACATTTTGGCCTTAACATGCATAGGGAACATTTTTTCCAGGATAAATCATAGCCATTAAGAGTTGCATGTTAGGAGTTTGGAGTTCAAATAAATAATCATATCATATAGGTTTTCCTGGACAGAGTCAGTTTTGAACATTTTAACCCATTCTCTCTGTAGAAGTATTTGTATTTCTCCAAATACTGCCTGGGCTAAGTACTGCAGGTTGGCTCACCCAATGTCCATTCTACCGTCCTCTTATGGCGGCGTTCATAATACAGAGACTGGAAGCTTAAAAAATGTCCTAGACTTCTTTGCACCTAGAGCTATGGATATGAATTTGGTCTGCCAGTTAGGTATACTTGTGCAAGATTTAGAAAATATAAGAGAAGTTGAGGCAACCTTCTGACCACTTCTGACTGTATTTCTCTTATAATTAAGGTCATGGAAACATTTTTCTAGAGCAATGCTCCATAGTTTATTACTCAGCCTCCTGGAAGACAATCAGCAGTTGTGGCAGCTATGAGAGTAGTAGCTTTTTGACTCCACCTTCTATCACAGGGTTATGTTTCTGAACCCAGTGTTCCAGTCATCCTCAGCAATAATAGCTCCACTGATAGGTCAACTCTGTATTATGCTGGAATCGTTCATTCTTACAGGCCTAGTCTGTTAACGCACTTCTCCAATCCTGACATGGATTTTTGAAAGTACCCTGTATTAAATACATTCCTGCTTAAAATACTTAGAATTGTTTCTATTCTTTTTGCACTGAATCCTACTGATACACATCCTAGATATTATTTTGGAAAATCTATTCACCATAACACAAGATGCAAAGTATTATAACTCTATAGAATGCTATAGCAAATAGAGGAGGGGTTTTGAAACTAGAAAAAACAAGCTAGTTTAGTAGTTATGTATCCTTAAGCAAGTTATTTAACCTCTTTGTATCTAAGTTCATATACACACACACACACACACACACACACACATATATGAAATAGATATCAGTATACTAATCTTGTAGAGTTGTGAGAATTAAATGAGGCAACACAAGCAAAGTATCTATGTACTTAGTATCTAGCATTGAATGGTCACTCACTAAATAGAGTTCATTTCTTTCTGTCCCCATATGGGATGTCCTTTGGTGACTGAGGTGATTAGCAAAATAATTTTGGGGGAAATTCTCTTTAAAGGACTTTAAAAAGACCTTGTAGGAACACAAAGATTTGGCGCTGAGTCACAAAGACAAGAGGAATATCTTTAAACTCAGCTCAAGAGCAAACAGACTTCTATTATGAGTACTACCAATTCATCCCAACTGGTGGCTCAGGGCCCAGATAATTTGTTAATTATCTCAACAAATATTTATTAAGCCTCAACGTTTCTAGGCACTACTTTACTCATTAAGATACAGTGGTAAATAAAAAGGTCCCTGACTTCCAGGAGCTTGCATTCTACTGGGAGAGACTGACATAAAATAAGTCAGCATATAATTTCAAATAATGAGAAGGATTATGTAAAAAGGCATTCTTCCTTTAGCTCTCTTTCCCTTACCTTCTCAGAAGTTTATTATGTTACTTGACTCATCCCGTCTCTCAGCTTCCTTTCATGGGAGGAAGGGCATACGTTGGTGGAGATTATGCCAATAATGTCAAGATTCTCTTAGGTAGGCGAGTAGTTTCAGGATATGTGAAGAGTCTGGGGCCTGTTACTGTTTCATGGATGCCAGCAGAAAATAGATGATGCCTGGATTAGAGACAAAGGAGCATATGTCAAAGCAGCGTTAGCATGATGCTGGCACTTGTTTCTTATGCCCCCAAAATCCCATGGGGTCTAAGGGGAGGGGTCCAGGTGGCTGCCACATACTCAGTGGTTTTCTGTCACAGCCAAGGAATATTGAACTCGGGGAATTTACTGCTTTTATAGTGTTTGGTAAGCAATCCTACTCTTTGGGAGGAAGCTATTACTTGGTTGCTCAAGGTTGCTTGCTACAAATCCAACCCTGAGAAATGACCCAAGTAAAGAGTAGTCTGGGCTCTGCATCCTTGGCATACCCAGAAATAATGTACAGAGATGCTCAGGACCCTTGGCAGATTGCTCTTCCCAACAGGTAGAGGGGAGAAAATAATTGAACCCTCCATCCTTTACAGTTTTGTGCAATCATAACTACAAAATTTTCTAAGGTCTTAGAAGTTAGAACTTTGTTTCTACTCCCTTCGAAACTTTCACCCTAGATGTGATATATTTAGGCAATTGAAGACCTCAGACAGATTACAGAAGAAGTTGATAGGGGAAGAGATAGATTTTCCAGTTATTACCAAATATAACCTGAGGCTTCTGTATGGATATACAGCCTCTCATCTCCAGAAGCATGGTGCTAGACCTCACACCTAGAAACCTCACCCTAGGCTCTTTTCCTATTCAAGCTATCATTGAGTGCTCACTTTAACAAACCTCCACTGCAAACATATATTTATGTGGGAGGGAAAAGGGCAGAATATGATATGTTCTCAGCCCTGAGCTCTCCTTGTATGGCCACTGCTCTTGAATCCTGGTAGAAAGCGCCATTCATGGGTCATCCTCAGAGTCCACTTTCCTTGCGCTTTCAAGCCAGGGAGAGAAAATTGTAGACTTGCTCCATAATAAATCAATGTTGTCCAATTTATCTATGTGGACTCCATTCTCCACTTCCAATGGTGGTAATTTCAAATGTTCTCTACCCTATTCACCCCTTCATGGAACCCATTTTTCCATTTCCCAGAGAAAATGGAAGGCAACTGGGGAATGCTCTCCCAACATGTCATTTGTTACCTCTTGATTCCTACAGCAAATGCTGAAAAATAGTTATTATTATCTCAATGGGATACATTAGAAAATAGTTTTGGAGATTTTATGTAACTCTCCCAAAATGACAAAGGCTGTGTGTCTTGGAGAAGGAATCAGAAGAAATCTTTATGACATGGGACCTCACTCATGTAGGCTTTAGAAATGGGAAAATAAAACTTCCCTGGGTTTTTTTTTTTTTTTTTTTTTTAGTGTTCCAGTAAGAGGCTCTAGCCTCCTAAGCCACAGAAATGTATGCACTACAGAGAATGTTTTCTTTCACTTTTCCTAGATACATTTCTCATACTGTAAATATTATATCTGTAGCTGCTTGTTTTCCTAATGACAGAGCTAACTGCTATGATCCAAAGGGTTAATAAAACTTCTCTTATCTTCCCCAAAGCAAAAAATTATATCCTGGGAAAGGCACCTAGGTTAGTTCTGAAGGTGCTGGGGAGACTGGAGTGTTATCTTTCTAGTTATTTAAATTTCAACTAGGAATGAAGACATTCCTAGGCCCTGGAGTTTGAAGACATCTGGAGTAAGGAGGAGACCCTCCCAGGAGAGGAGGGGCACAGCTGCCTCCTTTACCTTTATAAGCAGAGAAAAATCATTTTCCCTTGTCCTTTGTCCACAGAGTATCTGGCCACTCATATAAGGACATTTCCATTCTTTTTCATCACTTCGTTGTCCCAGGGGTAAGGCCTGGGGCAAACTGGGAGACGGGAGCATGCAGTTCTTACTTACTGTGGGATAATAAGAAATTTGCCTCTGATCCAGAACACCTCATGTGCTCATTCAGGATAAAATGAATAAAGATAGATATTAAAAACCCACTACTAGACAATTCAGAGGAGGGATAAGAACCACAAATATTTCTAGACCATGAGATAAGTAGCTATAAAAAATACCTGACAATATTTGAAGAGATAGAGAGATAGTGTTTGAGTTTCCTTATGTGGAATGAGTAGGAGTTTGCTGGTGGACAAGGCAGCTGAAGGACATTCTAAACATAAAAACTTATACCAAGGATTTGAGGTACATCTTTGTTCAAGTTTTTATACAACTGACACTTTCTTCAAGGTAGTACTCTATTTCTGTTTGTCACAAATCTGTCATATTAATTTTATTAGAATAGGACAGTCTACTGCCATCTTCCAGAAAATAGTTCTAATAACTATACAAACTGACAATATCAGCAATATGTGTGGCACTTCTTGGAGATGTTCCATGTGCAGTCTGTACAACCATACACAGCAGCCCTGTCTGCCTAGCCCATTAGAGAGAGGTAAGTTGTTCAACATAACTGGAGTGAAGATTGTGTGTGAAAGTGCGATAGGAGATAAGCCTGGATAGAAAGGCAGAGGTCAGACTCCCAGGTATATAACCAAAAAAACCCCAAAACACTCATTTGAAAAGATACAGGCACCCCAATATTCATAGCAGCATTATTTACAATAGTCAAGGTATGGAAGCAACCTAAGTGGTCATCAACAGATGAATGGATAAAGGAGATGTGGTATACATATACAATGGAAAACTACGCAACCATGAAAAAGAACGAAATTTTGTCATTTGCAGAAACATGGATGGACTTGGAGGGCATTATGCTAAGTGAAGTAAGTCAGACAGAGAAATTACTGTATGATATCATTCATATGTGTGATCTAAAGAATACAACATACTAGTGAATAAAACATAAAAGAAGCAGACACAGATATAGAGAGCAAACTAATGGTTATCGGGGGAGGGGCAACATAGGGGTGGGAAAGTGGGACGTACAAACTATTGGGTGTAAGACAGGCTCAAGGATGTATTGTACAACACAACAAATATAGCCAATATTTTGTAATAATTATAAATGGAAAGTAACCTTTAAAAATCATATTTTTTTAAAATTAAAAATAAAATGGCAGAGGTCAGAACTTGAAGGAACTTAGGGTACATACTAATGCGATTAGTATCAAATGTGAAGGTGCTGGGGAACTACTGAAGGATTTTTAGGCAATTGGGAAAGTTGTGACAGTAGGACAAGATAGTCAGGAGACCTGGTAAGAGATAGACCAGAAGAGAATGGGAGCGCCATGATAGAAAAGGATAGGAAGGAGGCTTCTTTGGTCTCAGGGAAGGGAGTGTCTTCCTTTCCACAGTGGTTCTCTCTACCAAGCTATTGGTCCCCATCACTGTATCTTCTTCTCTACTACCTTGATATATTACTGAACTCTTCTTTTTCCTGTGTCTTCAATCTCTCTCCACTTACTTCATCCCTACAGCCTTTAGCTGCCCCAATATATCAAATACTTGCTTCTGCTCACTCCTACTTTTTCACATGAATTATACTGGCTTAATTCACTCTTCAGATTGGGAAAATCCTACCCTTCTAAGTAACAAGTGGCTGAGCAGCCCCTAAGCAACAGTGCAGTGGCTAACAGAGCCACAAGGATCACAACAAAAGCTTCTAGGTTGGTTTGCCACACTTAATAGCTGTGGCATCAGCCATTAAGGTGACCACAGGCTCAACTGAATTTACACAATTTATTACTTGCACAGCAAAAACAACACCAGGATGGTGTCACCTCCCCACATCTCTAGTCCCACTGAAGGACACTGAACTGGAGGGACCCAGTGACAGAGACAGGAGTGATGGTTGATCTACTACTGAGAAGCCATCGCAACTATAGCCAGGCAGTTTCTAGACTTACACAGAAGCTTGCAGCTGTATTTGAAGGAAGATGGAGTTAGATGGAAAGTCCTAGGCTCAGCTGAAATGAGGGAGATGGATGAGAAATGGTTTTATGGCAGCTCCTCACAAGAAGCTTATCTCCCGCTGGTCGAGAAGGAATTGCAGGGCATTCCAGGAGGACTCTGGTCAGATTTGCCTGACTGGCCTACATAAAGCCATGTAAAGCCATGTGGTAGCAGAGCTGTCTCTCAGTAACTCCATCCCTGACCCTTCATGTATCCAAGAAAGAATTATTTTCAGGAATTCAGGCCACCCATTAGATTACCTAATTAACTCTACTGATTAACTGCAGGGGCTTGAACCAAATAGTTTCTATGCTTCTTAGGCTACCTCAGATGAGAGTGACCATGACTCTGACTCCTAGCAGGATGATCAGACCCATTTGAAGGCTAAATTGCAAACAAGCTCCCAACCAGAGCCAAGCCAGCTAAGTACATCTCAGGTACCACTGATATAGACCTTAGAGAGCCACACAGCTTCCTCTCTAAGGTAGGAGATATATCGCTCCACCTGCCCTGATTTATTAATATCAGTGCAGCAACAGGTGCTGGCGTTTGAATATATTTTACCTTCATTGGCCAGCAGGAGGTCCAGAGAAATGTGATTGTCTATAACCACTTACATTAGAGAGTTCAGACTGGTTGTTAGGCAAGTATAGGCCTGATGTCCACATTAGAGGTAGTACCCTATTGGGGGCATAAACTGTATTAGGAGTGTTTAGTATCATTTATTGCAGCCAGTCAATTTTGTGTCCCTTGTGATGGACAAACCCCATGGTTAAACCTAAATTATTCCTGCAAAGCAGCCTGCAGTGCTTTTGAGGAGAACAATCTGGCTGTCACAGCCAATCAGCCTAGCCTTTACAGCAAGAACTGCTCCAGGTAAACTAGATTCTGCTAATAGGTTTATAGTGACTTCAGCAACAGCATTTTGCTGACATGGGGGTCAAGGTTTGACTTTTCAGTGTCCAAAGGAACATCTGTTAAGTATTTGGCAGTAGGGTCAGGAGGGAGTGATAGATACAGCAATCAGTCAAATTCAGAGCACGAGCAATGGTCTGGGGAAAGCATAGAAGAGAATTTTTTTTTTTTTTTAAGCTGGTAAATAGAGAACACATGGGACTGAATAATCTCAGGCTAGGTGAAGCCATATTAACGTCCAGAAAATTAATCTTGTTCTGTCATCGTGGGTGGAAGTCATCCATCTGAAAGGTCAACAGTCCTGAGTTTAAGATCTAAGGACTAAGGATCTATGTCCTAAGATCTAAGAATCTAGGATCTAAGTTAAGAATCGGTATTCAGATACCAAAGCATCCTGAGATACCAGGCCAGGTGTCCTACAGGTAAGAGCCAAGAGAGGTTAATGAGTCTTCCCCCGACTCTTAACTTCCTGGGGTTTAGGGTGTTCCTTTTCCACCAGTTGTACTGTTGATTTCCTTCCATAGCCACATGATTGGTATGACTGTGTCTGCAGCACTCACTTCACTATTTTTCCAATCCTACAATTTCTAACCAGCACCATTTGCTTGGATTTCTCTCTTAGTGGCTTTTTCCTTGTATAGCTTGTACCATCCTAGAACTTATCCCACCCCTGAGGTGTGGGCCTTGCCAGGACCACTTCAGAGTTGTCATCTCACACTCCTGATTACTATCTGATGCCCTCTAGTTCAAAGAAATCTTATTAAGGTGTATAAAATACTTGCTGCTTCCTGCTTATCATATTCAATCAGCATACTGTTGTCATTATAAACAACCAAGATGAACCTGTGTGGTGTTTTGTGGAATGTCAAGATGATCAATATTTCTGTAGGCTATACTGAGGAGAACTGATGTGTCCCTGAGGCAATACTGTGGAGGTATACTTGTAATAGGGAAGAACAAATATGACTCCACATTTAATGTTTCTTTTACTTTAACCTTTGTATTCTATTGCTTTTGCTACAAGTTAAGAATGTTGCCTATAGCCTGAAATATACAGGACAGCCCATTCTCAAGGCTCTGATCTTTAAGGGTATAACACTTTTCCATTCACATAGAGATAAAAAGTTGCAGAACAGAGAATAACATTTCTTGTTGGGTGTTTACAGGAACATTACCACCTGACCTACCTGGACAGTTGTAAGAACAAAGGATTCTGACACCAAGAAGTTTGCAACAACTAACCACACCCCCTCCCCTTTTGGTATAAAAGAAGCCTGAATTCTAACGAGAAAGATGGTTCTTTGGGACACTAGTCCACCATCTTCTCAGTCTGCTGGCTTTCCACATAAAGTTGCTATTCCTTGCTCCAATAACTTGTCTCTTGATTTATTGGTCTGTTGAGCGGTAAGCAGTTCGAGCCAGGATGCAGTAACATACTGTTGGCCCTGTTAGGTAAAAGCCAGCTGCTTCTGGTGGTTTTTATGAGTAAGTATAGAGAAGACAGCATTATCCATGTCAGTAGCTTTATACCAAGTGCCAGGTGCTGTGTCGATTTGTTTCAGTAAAAACACTGCACCTGGGGACAGTGGCCACAATTAGAATTACTGCCTGGTTAAGTTTATAATAGTCCACAGTCATTTTTCAAGATCCACTTTTGCACTGGCCAAACTGGTGAGTTAAATGAGAATGTGATAGGTAATAGCACCCCTGCTTTTTTCCAAGTCTTTTATGATGACATTGTAACAGGGAAGAACAAATGTGACTCCACATTTGATCTGTTTCTTTTACTTTAACATTTGTATTCTATTGCTTTTGCTACAAGTTAATCACTTAAGAGATTTTGCCTATAGCTTAAAGTATGCATAAGGGCCCATCTCTGGGAACCCAGCCTCCCATGCCAGAACTTAAGCTTAAATACTTTCGTTTAGCTCACAGGAAACATCCTGACCAGGCCCACCTGTAAATGGCTGCAGGAAAGAAGAAATTAACACATCCCCTCCAGAGTCTGCTGAAACCCAGAAATATTTGCAAAAACTTATCAGCTTTTTTTACTTTACCTCCTCACCTCTTCCTCTTTGCTCTATAAAAGAAACTAGCATCCAAACCCAGGCAAGATAGTTCACTGGGACACCAGTCCACCATCTTCTTGGTCTGCTGGCTTTCTAAGTAAAGTCACTATTCCTTGTCCCAACATACCGTCTCTTGATTCACTGGCCTGTCATGCGGCGAGCAGCATGAGCTTGTACCCAGTAACAACATTAATTGCTTTACTATCTTGGAAGAGAGTGAGATTTCTAGGCACATCCACTTAGCTCTTCCTATTATAATGGACTTCATCCTATGGATAAGAAAGCCAAAATGGGGATATGCTCAGTTCTAGAACTGAGAAAATAATCACACAGTTGGTGTGTGGATCAAGTGACCTACCAACCAACTGTGAGCTGGATATGAGCTAAGACTTCATCTATCTACTGACCAAGATAAACTCCAGCTTTGGTTGAAGAGTCACAGTGGTGTTTTGAGTCCCTAGGAATTAGCATCAGTTCAGATCTGATGTCTAGAAAACCTCAAAAGATCTCCATATATCCTTTTCTCCAACGTACTGCCACTCTAGTATATAGCCACACATTTTGGGGGGACAAGGTTGAGGGAACATTTACAACGTGTACTGTGGCAGTGGTGCAAGGTAATTCCTAAAGAGTACACAGACTCTCCTTCAATCAAGGGGTTCTGGGTCTGTGAATTGATATAGGTCTAAAAACTGAGTGAGAGTCCACTGTGGTGACTCAGGTCAGATACTGGCTACCTGATTTAGAGCTTTTCTTGTTAATAAATATTAAGTAGTACTCTGTTAGGTTGCCTATCTATTTTTTTCCTAGGGCATCTCTGTGGGCCAAGGCACTCTGATTGCCTGTACACACCTGTTGCCCTTTCATAAGGCAGATGTACCCACATTACCTCTGGTGGTCTGTGCTATTTTGGGATCCTGTCATCCCCATTGTTATCAGTGAGTGCACCTCAATAGTGGCATCCTCTATAGTCATACATGGCCTACAGAGGGAAACATCCACAGAGATTTTCAAAGATGCATGTCTTCCCCTCACTAAGGTATTTCTCAATTCTTCATTGAAGGAGCATCTTCTGGGCCTTTGCATGGAACACAGCTGGGGGATGTGCATGCAGATTACATATGATAAGTCCAGTGTAACATTTCCGTAAACTTTTGTATTCCCTGTTCCACATCATGTCAGGGAAGCTCCGGCATTTCAACCTCACAAACTCCAGGCAGCTGATGAGTCCACGTTTCCATCAGCCAACCAAGTAAGCTCTAGCTGCATGAGCTAACACATATAATAAACACCATAACAATAAATTTGGCTCAGTATAGTATTACATTCCATCCTCCATGGTCTAACACCCTCAGAATCCACTCCCACACGTTCTCCAGGTTTCTGCCTATATATTATCAAAGTCTTGTAGTTACTTTGGTGTGTAAGTTACTACTTCCTCCATCAGAGTGTGCATCTATACCCCAGGAGCATGCTGAAATTTGATCCTAGTTGTGAGTACACTGTAGTGGAGGGTGATTACTGTGGGTTTTGAGGAGAATGTGAATTTCCTCTCAAGGCATCTGCCCCAGGTGAGTTTTCAAGGAGAGGAAGCCTACCTCTTCAGAAACTGGAGGGCAACCTACTTCCACTAGTAAGAGAGGCTCAGAGTGACTTGGGGGTTCAAGACTGTCAGTTTCATTTGGGTCTAACCCACTCCAAGTTTTGGGATCCTATTATTTTACAGCACCCTAACTTTTACATGAGAAACTTACACATCCATGAATTCAACAGAAGTTGTAATTCAGTAACGTAAAAATTTAAATTTTGTGTTTTGATTTTCAGTAATATCATTTTGTTGCTACAATCAATAAGAGCTTCCTTTAGAATTGTATGGAGTCTGTCTCTCTGGTTCTCATACCATAACTTGGAACTGTGCTTGTCATTTCTCTTTTTAAGCATTCAAGGTGTGGGTGGTGGTGGTGGTGGTGGTGGGATGAATTGGGAGATAGGGATTGACATATATACACTAATACACATAAAACAGATAACTGATAAGAACCTGCTGTATAAAAAAATAAGCTACAATTAAAAAAAATACTAGAGATGTGATGTACAACATGATGATGATAGTTTATATTGCTGTATAATATATAGGAAAATTGTTAAGAGAGCAGGTCCTAAAAATGCTCATTGTAAGAAAAAACTTTTTTTCTTTTTATTGTACCTATATGAGATGATGGATGAGAACTAAACTTATTGTGGTAATCATTTTATAATATATGTAAAGCAAACCATCATGCTGTATACCTTAAACTTTTTCAGTGGTGTATGTCAATTATTTCTCAATAAAACTGTAAAAACTTTTTTAAAAAAAAGCATTCAAAGGAACTCAAAAGAATGCATCTCACACCATAGTCCTTATAGTTACCTTACAGCCGTAACTGTCCAGTGTAGCTGCCACTTGGGGCTCCAAGGAACTTGTTAGTTCACCACAATCAGCCACAGATGACTGGTTAATTGGGATGCCCCATGTACTATGAATTATTAGTGTCTTAATTCACTTTGGCAAGGAACTCAGCACTGAGCTCAAGCCCAAAGGCCCAATCAAACCAAACTCCTAATCCTATCTTTGCAGGTCTATCTCTTGGGACTACAAATAAAGTTTAATAAAAAGAATTATTAACTATAACAGGGTTTTGGAATAACGAGAGATTCACTAGCAAGAGAACCCTAGAGAATATAGAAAGAGCAGCTTTAAGGAGCTAACCTTATAAGTAACCCTTGGACTAGGAGATAGAGTTCGCAAAGAAGAGCTCCCCCAGCCCTTCCCAGGGCTAAGATCCAAAAATTACTGGAGAGGGCACAGCCTGGCTCACTGAATGGCAGAGAAATCACTGTGGTGCCACACCTTGTGAAAAATCGGCCCTCTGGAACTGGCTACAGATCTTGCCTCCAGGGTGCCCAGAAAGCTATTCTCGAGGTAGTGTCTATCTTTAGCCCCCCTACTACAAAATCACTAGACTTGGGGACGTGGGAAGAAACCGCTGGCCCCTGAGCAGCATAGGAGCTCGGCCCTGGAGCAAGCCAGGTATGCTGCAAGACCCTGCCTACCAATGCACCAAAACCAGGTAGCAAAATACTTTTCTTCCTGTAATGTCTCTTCAACATCCTCTACGGACAAAGCTTCAGCCCCTGCTGGCAAAGGAAAACTTACTTTAAAAGGCCCAGATCCATTTTCACAGTGCAGTCAAAAAGGGTGAATTTGGAGTTGAGAGGCAATAAATCAATAACCGGCACAAGCAGGCTCCCCTCACAGATTTTTGTAGCCAGACGTCTACACCTGTCTGGAGGGTCCTTCGGCAGGCTCCTTTCCCTCAGGTTTCCCCAGACGTCACCAAAAGCCGCAGAGGAAAAGATGAGTCTGAACAGAATTCGCAGCCCCCTTCTCCTCACCGAGTTTCCGTCCAAGGCACCCCAGGCCTGGGACCTCAAGGACAGGAAACCTGAGCAGTGAAAAGGAAGTGGGGAGAAAGCGCAGCAGAACTGGGCTGCTGGTGCCCCAGGGTTTCTCGGGGCCTCAACTTGAGCACTGCCGCCTCCCAGGTCACAAAAGCAGTCTGAGGTCTTCCCATCGCTGGGGGCTCCGGCAGGCCGACGCGGGGCGGGCCCTGCGAGCGGCGCGTTGTGATTGGGCGCCGGGGAGCCCGCCCCCTCATCCCGGAGCGTCGGGAGGAGGCGGGGCCCGCCGCCTGCTCAGCTCCGTGGCTGCCGGCGCCTATTGACCCAGCGGCCACTGCACCGCTGCTGTCTCCTCCTGCTTGTGGCGGGCGGTGCAGGAGCGCCGAGTGGCGCTGGAGAACCGGCGTTTCTCCGCCGTTGCTGCCGCCATCTCCGCATTTGCGGGGCGGGAGGGAGGGGACTCGCGGCTGCAGCTGGAGCGGGCTTCTCTCCGGGGAAGGTCCTCTCCTTGCTCTCCTTTTCCTCCTCCGCGCGCCGCCGCCGCCCGCCCCCTGCGCCCTCCGAGCGCAGCCCGGGTCCGAGAGCTGAGCGAAAAGGGCGGTGGGGGGCGGGAGGCGCCGGCGGGCGGACGCGCGCTCGGAGGAAACTCCTGCCGGACCCGTGCGTCCCCGCGCCCAGGGTGCACCCCGGCCCGGCCTCAGCGGCGGCGGCGGCAGCAGGAAGGGGCTCAGTCGGGGGAGGCGGGGGCGGTGCCACGGGGGCGGGCCCGGCTGTCCCGGCGCTAAGTTGTGGGGCCCGGCTCCTCCCAACCTGATTTCTTTCCGCACGGCTCCTCGGACCCAGTTCCGCGCCGCCGACCCTAGAGCCGCCGAGCCGGCACCTCCTGGGTGAAGAGGACACGCCTGCCCTGGTCGAGAAAACTTTTCCTGCCGACTTGGTCGGGCGACGGTGGCAGGAAGTCCAGACAGCGACCTTTCCTCCGCCTGCTCCGCGCGCCCTGCCGGGTGCCGGCGCTGAACTCGAGATCTAGTTTGAGCGGGCCCCTTCCGGGCTGCAGGCGAATCCCGCCTCAGGAGGGACGCCCGGCCCCAGAGAGGGCGGTGGGCCGGGACGAAGGCCAAGGGCGCGTGGTGGCGCCGGAGATAAGGTGCGGAGCGCCGCCCGGACCCGCATCCGCAGCGGAGAGCGCGGAGAGCACAAGCCCGGGAGCAGGGAGCCTCCGGCGGCCGCTTCCAGGAGTCCACAGTCCGCCTCATCCTCCGCGTGAGGACAGTGCCCTGGCCCCGAGTCTATCGAGGAAAAATGAAGTTAAGCCGCCAGTTCACCGTGTTTGGCAGCGCTATCTTTTGTGTGGTGATCTTTTCGCTCTACCTGATGCTGGATCGGGGTCACTTAGACTACCCCAAGAGCCCGCGCCGCGAGGGCTCCTTTCCCCAGGTAAGGAACGAGGAAGTGGGAACACGGGGCTCCGAGAGTGTAGGGGTGGGGACCCGTAGTTACCCGCTGCTCCACGACCTCTCCCTCCCGCCGAGGCTCCGCGCTCCGGCAGGGCGAGGCCAAACTGGAGGAGGCTTGGATCCTCCTCCAGCCTGGGCTCCGCAGCCACCTCATCCCGGGCGCGCGGAGTTAACAAAGTACCAGGCGGCGTGCGGTGGCCGGATCGCGCTCAGGGGGAAGTGGCCGTGTTTCCGCACTTCGCACCCGGGCTTGTTGGGGTGGTCACCTGCTGGCCAGTGAACCGGCGCGGCGTGAGGCGCTCCCTCGCCGGCGCAGCGCCCACTGACAGCTGTTGGTGAGCCCCTAGGCCCACACAGGGTTAAGTTGCACTTACCCCCTGCGCGCACCCAGTCGCGGGAATGGATCAAATAAACCCCATCTGGGTGTTACATTTATTTATTTATTTAAACTGCACTGTCGCTTGAGGAAAAAAAGTTTATTCCGTGTTGCAGACCTCTAAGGTATGAATCTGTGGGGTTGATTTTAGTGTCGTCATTCTTCAGCTATTACATGGGGTTTGTTTGGAGCGGATGAGGGAGCCTAGTGGGGAAGCGCTTGTTATACTCCAGCCTGTAGCTACGGGGCGCTCAGTCCCGAGGCAGCGGTCAAATTGTCAAACGAGTTGGGAAAACGACCCGTCTTAAGTCTTTTATCTCAAGTTACTAAAAATAAGCAAATGGAGACAATCGGTTCTGTTTGGGAGGATATACCGCGTGTGCGATTTGTTTCAAGTTATTTGCCAATGACCTGTACGATCCAGAAATTTTAGTAAAACTGGGTATTGGGTAGTATCCCCTGTAATGAATGAACCGAAGAACTCAAAACCCTGACAAGCTGATTTATCAACTACTTCATTCAAGGGTAGAGAAACGTAGGACGTGAACAAGTTGGTGTTTTTTTGTTTGTTTGTTTTTCTTTTGTGTGACAGTGTAAATGACCAAGGAATATTCTTGCCTTTTGTTCTTGTGAAACGCTAGGACAAAAGGCTTGAGTTTAATGAAATTAGACTACTAATTTTACCTGAATTATTATGAAAGTGAAAAAAAGACCCCTTTGTGGATGGTGTCATCAATACAGAGCATTCACAATGCTTTGCAGATGAGAGATATTAAAAATCTGGTTGTAAACAGATGTATCAAAAAATTTAAAAGCTTCTGCTTTTAGGTAGTATTATAGAGAAAATAGTTTAGAGTTTGTCCAGTGCTTGTTGATGAGATTGGATAAAACAGTTAAAAAAAGGGGTGGGAGGGAGGAAGGGTAAACCCTCTGAAGCCAGAGCAAAAGGAGGAGTTCTAAGCCTTTTTTAAAATATGTTGTACAATTTTGGGGCTTAACTTACCGTGATTTTCCCCCCAGCAATCCTATTTTTTCGAATTTTCTCCATTACAGGAAAAACCATAAAAACTGATAGATTTTACTTAAAGTGTTATCTTGAGTAATGTCCTTTGGCTTTGGCTTAATGAACACTTCTCAATGATTTATGCACACATCTGGGGCTGGGGTTCTCTGGCAACCTTGACATTTTACTGTTTCTAAAGAAGTGAGTGAGTCATTTGGTTACTGGGACGTCTTAGGCGAAGTTAATTCCAATATTTTAATATCCAGCCCTAGTCCTTGTCAAGGGGCTGAAGTTCTGCTTACAACATAAAGCATTTAATGGAAAGTGACAGTGGCTGCTGGGAGAGAAGGCCCTGCGTATATTCTGTTTTGTGTGCAAGGGGAGAGGGTTTGGAAGGTGGAACGTTTTATACTTAAGTTTGCCTTTCTCAGATTTTCAGTACTGGCTTTTCGGTGCAAAAGGCACCTTTGCTGATTTAGTTTTGGAGAGCCACTGAATCCCCACGCAGGTGGACTGGATAAATGCTGTATAAGCCTAACTCTTGTATGTCTGATATCAGCCTGTGTGTCTTAGTCTTACATGGTAAACTGCATTCACACAATCACTACCCAGTAGGTGAGGAAACTTAGGCACAGAGAGAGTAACTTGCCCAGAGTCACACAGCTAAGAGCTGAGATTTCAACAGGCAGCCTTTGGAGTCTGAGCTCTCAGCCACTATGCTGTACTGCCCCCTTTAGTAATGCTTTGCCTACTGTTTAGTCCCCCAACTTGCTTGTGGAAAATAGAGCATAATGCTCTGCAGCTCCTTAGCTTATGACTTTTTTTTTTAAAGGAGTTTTTATTATGAAGCCCTAATGAATGTGCTGCTTTTTTTTTAAGCCTTTTTAAAAAAAAATAAGTGTTTGATTTTGAGATAATTGTAGATTCACATGCACGTATAAGTAATAATACAGAGATCACATGTATCCTTTACCAGTTTCCCCCAGTGGTACCATCTTGCAAAACTATAATATAGTATCACACCTTGGATATTTATATCTTGATACAGTCAATATACAGAATATTTCCATCACCACAAGGACCCCTTACATTGCCCTTTTATAGCCACAACCATTTTCCTCCTGTCCCTGTTCCCTTCTAGCCCCTGGCAATTACTCACCTGTTCTCAATTCCTGTAATTTTGTCATTTCAAGAATGACAGGTGAAATCATGTAGTGTGCAACCTTGGGGGATTGGCTTTTTTCACTCAGTCTAAATCTCTGCAGAGGCATCCAGGTTGTTACATGTTTGTTCCTTATTATTTTTTGCTGATGTTATTATCTTTTCATTTGTTCCTTATTTTTGCCGAGTAGTATTCCATAGATAGAGCACAGTTTGTTTAACCATTCACCCATTGAAGGACATCTGGGTAGTTTCCAACTTGGGGCAGTTTATTTCAAATAAAACTGCTATGAACGTTATAAACATTCACATAAGCCCTCATTTCTCTGAAAAATGCCCAGGAGTACAATTGCTGGGTCATAGGGTACAGGCATACCTCAGAGATATTGCAGGTTCAGTTCCAGACCACCGAATGTGCTCCTTTTTATGAAACGTTTAATGGTTGAGATTTATATCTCTCCCAGAATGTCTTCTAGCTCACTTGAGAGCTAAACATTATAATGAAAACCATTATGCAGCATAGCATCCTAGCATTTGAGTTGATTTTTATTTTTTCACTACTCCTAACTCCTATGTAAATCTTAATCTGATGAGAACACCAAGCATAGCAAAGCTAGGTTGCACTAAATTATATTTCTTTGATGAGTTTGGGTATTGAATTCCTTAGTTTTAATAGAGCCAAGCTAGTCAGTCACTATAAATCGTTTTGGGTGTTTAGTAGAATGATTTCTCTAGAAAGGGATTGATTTCCTCCGAATTGTCCATTTTAGTTCCTTCCAGTTAACATGGAACTTTACATGGTCCATCATGTAAACAAGATATGTTTTAAAACCGTCTTCAGTTGAGAGCAGTCTATTTGCTGTAATTCTGGCTTGCTTTCTTTTTGCCTCCTCCCCAAGTGTGTTTTCCACCACTTGGCCAGACTCTGGGGTGGAAGTGGGCCCAACTCTGGGTGCTCTAGGTTCTCCCACCCTGGAGCAGCTGCCTGCCTCTGAGATAGTCCTTGGAAGGCTTTCCCCTGTGCTTCTGGGAGGAATTCCTTTGAGGCCTTGAGGCAACAGGTGGCTTTGTCTGTTTTGGCTTGTGTGTATTTTAGGGTTAATAAATCTCAGCTAGAAAAATTAATAAAAATTCCACTGAGAATGAGAGGCTGGCCAGGGCCTAATGCCCTGAAGGTGCTTTGAGGTAATGTAAGAATTCGAGCAGATGGAAAGGAGAAACATTGTTAAGGTCTTCCTGAAATTCTTCATCACTTCCTACAAGCGATTTCACAAGTTGCTTACTATCTACTTTGTGTATAAGAGGATGGCTTATTAATGTCTTATGTTTGAATCTGCAGAATTAATGACTCAGGTTTTGTATAACAAATGATCGATCTTTAAATAACTAGTATAGCATATGGTCATAGCGATTCGTATTAACCCTTGAAAGTTCAGAGATCGGGACTGATGGAAAATGTGAAAGTGAAGTTCAGATTTTATCTTGGTGCCCAGAAAACATTTATCAAGTGAGAAAGTGTGAATGTCTTTAAGTATTTGATTGAAAGACGTTGGTAGGTGGGGACTTTTATGTCTTTTTTTTTTTAACTTTTACTGTGAAAATATAATACACGTATAAAAACATGCTTAAACACTTTACATCTCTAGTACTTTCTTAAGCGTTCAACACAGTATATGTTTAATTAAAGTTGACCTCAGTCCCCCAGTTGTTTTTTCTTGCTTTTAGAAATCTGTGAATCTTAAGAATAATAAATAGAAAAATACGATTTTTCCTGCTTCTCCACACTCCAGTGCACTCTATTTATAAACAATAGCTCTTGTTAGGGTTTGTGCAGGTGTGTAGAAGGAAGTTTCTTTCATTCCTTGGGGTACACTGTTTGAGAGCTGTGACTTTTGGGTGATGGAACTTTGACCTTGACCGTGGTGACAACCAGGGATTTAGGAGAAATGAGTGCAAGAACATGAAAGCCCCTGAAAAGGGCTGGTTTCCTCCACCCCCTCCAGAGTGGAGTCCAGCAGTCCTTCAGGACTCCTCCTGCCAGCATGTTTCACTAAGACTCAAGAGTCTTCCTATACACGAACTAGGACAGACAGTCATGACTGCATCTGGTCTGAAGGCTTAAGTTTATTATTTTTAAAATTGAATTGAATGTGTTATTTCCAGATCAGCACTGCTGTCAGGACCTAAACAAATGCTTTTGCTTGGGAGATGTTGCAGTCCTGTTTATCTGAAGGGGATTTTCTCGGTGACTCATTAATTAGCATTAAAGGATATCTGGGCTGTGGGCAAAACATTGACTAAAATTACCACTTTTATTTGTTGTTTTTTTATTTTGAGTCAGCTATTGATTTTGGTGATAGCTGTTAAAACTTTGACCTTTTTTGACAGACTGGACTAAGTGTTGAGATTGTCCTAGAAAGAGTAGTTCTGTAGCTGCTTCTGATTCCCTGTTTTTACTCTTAGTTTTTTGAGTCCAGCAGTCTTAGTTTTCCCTTGTTGTTCCCTCACTTCCATGGAGATCTGTAAGAAAATGGGAGGATATTCAACAGCTGGGATATAATCTCTGGTTGCTGGATTATAAAGGCCTCATTGCGTTTTTGGCCCCTTCCATCCTGGTGGTCATATTCCTGGTAGATCAGCTTTTATAGTACATGTGGAAGAGAGGAGGAGGAACTCTAAAGAGCCCAAATTTTGCTTCTTTTCACAGTTGTGATTAGTAAGTTGATCAGGAGAGGAAGTGTAGACCATTTTAGCTAAAAGGGGTTTCTGTTTCAGTTACAGGTGTTACACCAAAGCTGCTAATTTTAAGGTTGAAACTGTGTTTAGGTTCAAACAAGTTTGAGGGACGATTGTTCTGAAATGGAGTTGAGACCTAGTGCTTGAGTATTGCTGAATTTGCCTTCTGATAGGGAGGAAGTAAATGATTTGATTTGAGTACACTCAGTCTCTTGAGGTTACAATGTAGCTTTTCTGTGAGACAGTGTATTTAAGGTAATGCTATTTGTATTGCAATACTTCTGTGCAGACCAGTGCATAGTAGGTATCTAGTAAATATTTCATGTTAAATTTGTAAATTTAACATGTTATATCTAAAGAAAAGATCAACCTTGAAGAAAGCTAGTTTAAACGTGTACATCTCTACCTTTGGCTGCCTCACAAACTCTTTGCTACTGACATTTGGGGCTGGATTCTTTGATGTGGGGGGCTGTCCTGTGCATCACAGGATGTTTAGCAGCATCCCCGGTCTCTACCCAGTATATGCCAGGAACACCTTTCCCCAACTTGTAGCAACCAAAAGTGTCTCCGCACATTGCTGTATGTCCCCCGGGGGAAAAAAAAATCAACCCTGTTGAAAACCGCTTTGGCTGCAGTCTAGCCAAAGGCCTATTCTTTATACCCATAGCACTTTGTTAGCACTTTGCATTTTAGAAAGGAGTGATCAAAAGGCTTAATTCTTTTTTATTTAATTGAAGTATAGTAGAGTTACAATGTTGTGTTAGTTTCCGGTGTACAGCAGAGTGATTCAGTTATATATGTGTGTGTGTGTGTGTGTGTGTGTGTGTATCTTCTTTTACATATGCTTTTCCATTATGGCTTATTATGGGATATTGAGTATACTTCCCTGTGCTATATAATAGGACCATGTTGTTTATCCATTCTATATATAATAGTTTGCATCTGCTAGTCCCAAACTCCCAGTCCAACCCTCCCCCCCCCCGCCCCCGGCAACCACAAGTCTGTTCTCTATGTTTGTGAGTCTGTTTCTGTTTTGTAGATAAGTTCATTTGTGTCATATTTTAGATTCCACATATATCGTATGGTATTTGTTTTTCTCTTTGTGACTCACCTTATTTAGTAGGATAATCTCTAGGTCTATCCATGTAGCTGCAAATGGCATTATTTCATTCTTTTTTTATTTCTGGGTAATAGTCGTGTGTGTGTGTGTGTGTGTGTGTGTGTGTGTGTGTGTGTGTATGCCATATCCTCTTTGTCCATTCATCTTTAGATGGACATTTAGTTTGTTTCCCTGTCTTGGCTATTGTAAATAGTGCTGCTGTGAGCATAGGGGTGCATGTATCTTTTTGAATTATATTATAGTTTTGTCTGGATAAATGCCCAGGAGTGGGATTGCAGGATCATATGGCAACTCTATTTTTAGTTTTTTGAGGAACGTCCATACTGTTCTCCATAGTGGCTGCACCAATTTGCATTCTCACTAACAGCGTAGAAGGAGGGTTCCCTTTTCTCCACGCCCTCTCCAGCATTTGTTATTTGTAGACTTTTTAATGATGGCCATTTTGACTGGTGTGAGGTGGTATCTCATTGTAGTTTTGATTTGCATTTCTCTAAGAATTAGAGATGTCGAGCATCTTTTCATGTGCCTATTGACCATCTGTATGTCTTCTTTGGAGAAATGTCTGTTTGTGTCTTCTGCCCATTTTTTGACTGGGTTGTTTGTTTTTTGAGTTGTTTGAGCTGTTTTTATATTTTGGAAGTTAAGCCCTTGTCAGTCACATTGTTTGCAAATAATTTCCCTCAGTCCATAGGTTGTCTTTTTGTTTTGTTTATGGTTTCCTTTGCTGTGCAAAAATTTATAAATTTGATTAGGTCCCATTTGTTTATTTTTGCTTTTATTTCTATTGCTTTGGGAGACTGACCTAAGAAAACACTGGTACGATTTATGTCAGAGACTGTTTTGCCTATGTTCTCTTTGAGGAGTTTTATGGTGTCATGTCTTGTATTTAAGTCAAAAGGCTTAATTCTAATACTCAAGGATAACTAGCATTTTTTTTGATGACTGAAATGTATCCTTTCACTAGATGCCCCAAATTCACTTATATTTTTAGGATTCTACATTGCAGTATGTTATAGAAAATACAGGGGTAGATTATGTTCATATGGAAGTTAAAAATGGAAGATTATTGTAATGAAACTTAATTTAAAAAAAATTGGACCATGCTTATTATTCTGAGAAAAGCATTTGGTCAAGTGATAGTAAATAGACCATGTTTTATTTTCCGCAAGCTTAGTTAGAGTTTAGCAGTAGTCTAGATTTATTCCCCTTGCCTTTTAGCACAGGAAAATAAGATATATTGATTAGTAATAAGGTAGTATGGAAGGCATATGCAAAAATAATTTGAGTTGTCTAAAGCTTTCTCAGGCAAGATATTTACTTTCTTCAGTGTATTACTTGTTTTATTTCTGCTAATTCTGATGATTCTGGTTACTGCATTTTGTATTCCTTTTTGAGATTAGAAAAAGCAAGGAAAGAAACTGGAAAATAAAGTGGATGGAGACTTCCTTCCTGTTCATTTCATTTGGTTCTAAACAGCCTTTTTAAAGAAAGGGGGTGGAGGTAGGGGTAGGAAAAGAATGAAATTCGGGGCAAATATTCTCCTTCCTTCCCTTTTGTCCGAAGGCCTGTGGTCTTGAACTTTGCTGAAGTCAGCTAACTGTGGGCCCAGTCTGGCCTGACACCTGTTTATGTAGGGCCACAAGCTAAGAATGATTCTTACATTTTAAAATGGTTAAATATGTCATGACATGGTTACACTCATTCCCCTGTGAATCGAATCATCTCTGGCTGCTTTTGAGTTACAAGGGCAGAGTTGAGAGGTTGCGACAGAAAGTGTAGCCCACAAAGCCTAAAATATTTACTGTTTGACCCTTTGCAGAAAAAGTTTGCCAACCCTTGGTTTAAACCGTATTTCTCTGTTATTAACATTGGAGGCAAATAGTGTGGTTAGATCTGTTGAAGCAGAGGTGGGTTAATTAAAAACAAACAAAGTTCTCGTAAACTGGTTATTAGGTAAGCATTACTCAAACTTAGTTTGTGTTTTGAGAGTGTGGTTTAAAACTTGTGTTGTCTATGTGTTTCATAGATTTCCAAGGGTCCTTGGGGAACTTCTGTACTAGAGCACGGGCATGCTTGACATGTTTAATTTGTTTCCCTTCTATCACCTGAAGATTTCTCACTCTGGGACCGATCTGGGACAGAGGGTTCTAGGGCATGAACTAAGCAAAATTGATCCATAGTCTTGAGATTGCAAACCATGACTTTATTGTGTCTTGGATTTGCTGTAATTCACAGATGGGCTGAATTCTGAGCCTAATCTGATTGCTTGGGTTGGTTAGTACCGTGGAAGGAGAGCCCAGGTCCTTCTGCAAAAGGTATCTTCTGCAAAAACCATAGATCTAGGCCGGAACTTGGCAGTCATCTCTGGGACCCCGACGACTGCTCAGCCTGAAGGCAAAGAACTGACTACCAGGGTGTCTGCAGGGGCAGTGTGCTACTCTGGTTATCCAAGAGTAATTAATTCCTGCTAATTTTGATCCTTCTTTATGCTTCTTAATGATTATGTGTGACTTTCATCATTCCTGTGGCACAGGCCACCATCCCGTTTGTGTGCTCAAAGACTTTACTGTCACCATTAAAATGTAGTGCACTTCCTCTGAACAAAATGAGTGTAATGCGTCTCATTGAGTGCAACTTTTAAGTGTTTTTTTTTTTTTCATTTTCAAATATATGCATGTGTGCATTTTTCACATGTAAGTGGATTTCTGCACTGGCTTCCTTTGCAGGTAGTTGCCTTCAGAAGTCCAGCAAAATCAACTGCTTTTTGCAAAGGCAGAGCAGGTCCCAAATGAGACCTGATCCTACCAGTGAACATTATTGTCCTGAATCAGGAGTCTGGAGAGCCGAGAAACTTGCCATTTTTTTTTTTCTTCTAAATACATGTTTCTTCCAGGTCTGATGGTGTTTAGTTTTGTAATGGGAAGCTCTTCCTCTTCAGGATGAAGCTGTACGTTGGGCCTGAAGGTGTACTTGGCAGCTTTACCCTCTTTTCCCTCCTGCAGGTGTGGAGGAATCTGGAATTTATTGGTCCTGGCCTTTGTGGCAACATTTTTACCTGTGGAGCATTAGAGGATGGAAGCCTGACAGTCTGAATCATTCTCAGAATTATTTTCTACATAAAAGAAGTCCTGAAATTCTGTTTTTAGAATCAGTGAGGTAGTCATTCTCTTAGCAGTCATCAGTTCCCCAGAAAAGTCATAATAGGAAAGAGTCATAGAATTTTTGGAGGGCCCTCCCAAGGTTAGGTAATTTAGTCTTTGATATTTCAGATAAGGACACAGACGTGTAAACTGGACCTCAGCAGTTTTGTTTTGGTTTTTTGGCTTAGGTCCCATAACTAGTCATAGCATACCTCGGACATGCTTGCTGTCCTGTAATTCAATGATCTTTCGTTGTACTACAGCCAGCATATATTTGATGACTCACTATGCGTTAGGTACTATGGAAATTGTGATAGACATGCCAGATATATTAATTGCTTTTTGATAGAGCTTCTTAGTTATTTGAGGAGACACAACTGCCATTTCTGAAACAATTAGAGACAGTTGAGTGTTATTTAGTTATTCTTTAGAAGAGTTAATTTAAAAAAGTTAGAACAGTGCCTGGCATGTAGCAAATGCTCAATAAATGCTAACTATTACCAATGAACAGAGGTTTATATAGTATCTATTATGTACAAGGCATTGTTGTAGGTTCTGGGTATAAAGGAACTAAGAATAAAACAAGAGTCCATGATCTTAATTTATATTCTTAATATAAGGGCAAAGGCCTTAAAGAGAATTCAGAACTAAGTTCGTGTAATGGCCTAGCTCCAACTGACCAAAGGACATGGGACAGAAGCTAGGCTTTTCGGATTGGGTAGGACTTTGAAAGGAGAAAAGACATTCCTAGTGTGAAGTACAATGCTTCCGAAGGCTCGGAGCCTGGCACAATGAGAAGAGGTAAGGAGGTTGGTTTGATTTATAATATTTGGAGCTTATAAAGAGTAATTGGGAAAACACAGCAGGTAGTTTGGGATCAGATTGTGAATTTTCCTGAGAGCCAGTGCGAGGAGTTATGAGTTGGATGGTGGTGAACCATTAGAAGTTATTGAGTATGTCAGGAAGCTGCTTGAGAAAACCAATGTTGGAGAATTAATTTCATAGAAAATTTTAGACCTGGAAGGGAGCTAAGAGAATATTAAATCTAAATTATTCTGGTAGCAGGTGTGTAGGAAGACTCAGAAGCAGGAAGGCAGCTGAGAATCTGTTTGAGGTAATACAGACATAAGGCAGTAAATCCCTGTACCAGTATTGAATTGGCTGGAATCAAGAGGAAGAGGGAAAACGTGGAGACATTTTGTAAGAAGTGTCGGGCTTTCTAACAGATTTGATAAAGGGTAATGATGGGTGGCTTGAGTAAAAAAGGTTCTCCCACCTTTTTCCTTTGGGGCATTTGGAGACTGCTTGTACTGCTTGCAGAAGGGGATAGTTGGAAGGATAAGCTAGTTTGGGAAGCCAAGTTCAGTTTCGTGTATGATGAGGTGGATGTGAGTGGAAATAGCCAAGTGGGCTGGAGTGCCAGAGTGAGAGATCGGGGAAGGGAGATGCTGATCTGGTATCATCAGCACAGTCGAGAATGAATGAGCTCACATGGGACCTTGTGAGAAGACAGCAGAGAGCCAAGTAACATTTCTTATAGCCAAAAGCTATGCTTCTTAGATTAAGATTACTGTGTAGCAGATGTTAATAAATGCAGCAGCTTGTATTCAAATTGTCAGAGACCAGTTCATTGGTCAGCATATCTCAGAAAAGGTAAGGCTATCATAAGGAAGGATTACAAAGAAGGATTTCAGTAGGAAATGAAAAAAGGCCCATTTCACCTTTGGCCCAAATTATGGGACTAAATTATTTTTTCTAGGTTATAAGAACAAAAAATAGATTACTCTATGTGTGTGTGCATGTGGGGTGTGTGTGTATGTTGGGGGGTGGGGGAGGGAGAGGGAGGAAAAGAGAGATTTATTAAAGACCAAAAGGCAGCACTCTAAGCAGGGGCCTCATAGCTCAAGGTTGTTCTGAAGATCAAACAGATTTCTGAGGATACCCCCAAACTGCCTGTTGTTTATAGCAAAGAAGAGCCTGTCCCATTTGAATGGTGGCTAGCCTCATGTCCCTCACCCCAGAACTGAAGAAGAACTCTTTTTGTCCCCAGACCAATTAGTGAAAATTTGTAGGGCCAAATGACAACACTCAAGATGCAAGATATTGGGCTGGCCAAAAATTTCGTTTGTAAGATGTTACGGAAAAACTCGGATGAACTTTTTGGCCAACCCTAATACTTCTTGTGACTTTCAGGGGAGATCTAACCAATAACGGTTTAAAAGAAAAAAAATTTGAAGAACCCAAGAAATTAATATCTTTAACTCATCTCTGATAGCTGATAGTATGATATTTAGAAGTTTGCTATTTTACATTCTTTTATGTTGCATTGTGCCTTACTATTGCTTTTGTTGTGTCTGTGGTATTTATCATGCTCCTCCTTGCCCTTGTAGATCAATTGGTTCAGACCGATTTTTTTTTTTTTTTTTTTTTTTTTTTTTTTTGCGGTACGTGGGCCTCTCACTGTTGTGGCCTCTCCCGTTGCGGAGCACAGGCTCCGGACGCGCAGGCTCAGCGGCCATGGCTCACGGGCCCAGCCGCTCCGCGGCCTGTGGGATCTTCCCGGACCGGGTCACGAACCTGTGTCCCCTGCATCGGCAGGCGGACTCCCAACCACTGCGCCACCAGGGAAGCCCCCCAGACCGATTTTTTAAAAAATTTATTTTATTGAAGTATAGTTGATTTACAGTGTTGTGTTAATTTCTGCTGTACAGCAAAGTGATTTAGTTATACATATATATACACATTCTTTTTCATATTCTTTTCCATTTCGGCGTATCACAGGACGTTGAATATAGTTCCCTGTGCTATACAGTAGGACCTTGTTGTTTATCCATTCTGTATATAATAGTTTGCATCTGCTAATCCCAAACTCCCAACCCATTCCCCCCTCCTCCCCTTCGGCAACCACAAGCCTGTTCTCCATCAGACTGATTTTTACAGAGTCACTAGGAAAGGATTTGTAAAACTTTAGAATATTTGATGCTTGGAAAGAAAAGTAAGGAAATTCAGAATTTATAATAATTCAGGTGGGACTTGCCTAAACACCTGTCTCTTGTCTGTAAGGAATAGAGGGGCTTATTCAGGAAATGAATAGTATAAGCAAGACTGAAGGTAGGCTGATTATCTACTTAATACAATCCTGCCTTCAGAGATTCCCCAGAACTATTTCTGTATGAAAAACCGTCTTAGACATGCCAATTGCATTTATTTTAATAGGCTAACACTGTTTAGGTTGATTTGTTTTTTCCATTTTTGACAGTTACTTTCTTTTTACATTAAAATTGTATTCCTCATTACTTGTGTAAAATTATAATATGTCGATAGAACTTTTATTAGCAGATCCTGAAGTATAATATATGTCATTCCTTCATGGAGAATGAGTTAGGTAGTATAAATGGATTGTGCATAGTAACCCTTGTGTACAAAGACAGGCATATGTCAAAAAATATAAGATAGATTAACAACATAGACCAGAAGTCTTTGATCAGATGAATGCATGACAGTATGATCCTGGTTCCTTGGGAATTGTTGCAGTCTGAAAGTGTATCCCATGAACTTTTATGCATGTTCTTGGGTGGGATACATTGTTGACATATTATCTCAGAGTACTATGTGTAAGGATAGAAATTCCATTAAAATATAAAATATGTTTTAGAAGAAAAATTAGTATGATTTTTTAAAAAGTTACAAAACTATAAAGAAAAGTAATGTCCCATGGAAGAGTTTGCCAAGTGCTGAATTAAAGAATTCTATTAGTCAACACCTAATTTGCTTAGTGCCACTTAATTGCAGTTATTAACTATATTTGAAAGTAATAAAACTGTACTGTATGAAAATATTTTATAACGTAAACATTTTGTGCTGCCTGCAAGGCCTTGTTCTCATAATCATTTTTAAAAAGATACCTGTTTTGCAGAATTTCACTTTATACAGTGGCTCGGTGCCTAAAATGTGGCCTCAACAGGAGGTGGTTCCTGTGCAGCTGCACTGGGCTGCTGTGGATGGGGATGATAGGGTTTCAATTCCCGTAAACATCGGGAAACCCATAGGGTGGAAGGAGAGCTATGTCCTGGAGCCCACAGAAAGCTGCCAGCAATTGGAATCCTGACCGTACTTTGGAGGTGGTGAGAGAATGGGATTACAAAGATGGGGAGAACCACTGTGGTCTGTTGTTTTTCTGGGTCAGGGCTGGGATCCTCTGTAGTGATTCCAGCAGCTACAGAGTGGTTACCCACATGCAGCCAGGAGGAGTCTTTTGGGTTCCCTGAAGGAAGCAAGGGATGGTGAACTTGGAGTCCCAGCTCTTCCCTTCACAGTCACTCGGCACTCTATTCATATACCTACATCCAAGTAGCCTTTGTTACTGTCACACCTAGGCAGGTGTGAGATTTATGAATGATGATTTCCAGGGCAAAGAGTGCCTTGGCTCTTGTGTTTTGGCAGGGTATTATGTAATTAAGTATTCTTTGTGCTCCCATGGTGAGGGCATTTATTTCTCTGAATGGACAAGTAGAAGCACAAAGACAATACCTTGGAAGAGATTCAGGCATGATCAGCTCCAGGTCTGGGTAAATCACTGAAAGGTCATTTGTAATTGTGGTTTGTGGCTTGTTGATAGAGTAGTAGAGTTACATACATAACTGTGGCCACAGCCTTAGTTCACACTCTTTCTGGCCTCAGCACTGCACATCTTAAGGGGTGGAGTGGTCACTTGGGTGACTTGTCATTTTATCAAACCAAAATGCTTTCCTGTCACGTGCCTGAGATCTGACTAAATAGCAGGATTTTTCTGTATAGTTGCATAGCAGCTGACTGACGTGGAACTAAGGCAATAACGGTGACACCCCTGCTGGAAATACAGACTCTCTTTTACCAAATCACTGTTCCTATATTTAGCTTTAATGCAGTGGTTCTTAACTGGATATGTGTGAGAATTGCCTGGTGAGCCTTTTACAATGATAAAAGGCAGATCTGTGCACTCTCTCTCTGGGTAATCCCATTCATTCCCACGGCCTTAAATTCATATTTATACTGACCACTCAAGTTTATATATTCTCCTGACTTTCAGACTTGCATGTCAGTGTGACACCACCGTTGAGCTATCTAATAGTTCCAGAATGGAACCTTTGCCCCTCACTCTGTACCTTCCCCAACATTCCTTGTTTTCTTAAAATGCCACCCACTATCCTCCCAGTTCCCCAGCAAAAACCATCATCCTCCCAGTTGTCTCAGCAAAAATAAGGGGCCATTTTTCTTGCTTTCCTGCCCCCCAGACCCCCACCCGCACCCCGCCCAGTTCATCTGTCCTGTCAAATCCTTTCACATTCCTCCACCTCTGCTGCCTTGGCTCGGCCCTGGCTACCTCGATGTTTACCTGGCAAACTGCAGTAACCTCTTCCTCCACTGCTTCACTACAGCACCAGGATAGCTTTAAAACACTTTTTGTTCATTGATCCCAAAACTGTCCAGGATGAAGATACGGATGTTTCTTTCCCTGAAAAATATTTTTAACCATAACGTCTTTTTCTGCCTCCTTTATTCAAAGATAGTATATAGTCTTGTTAGATCAAAATATGCCCCTGGGAAACAGCTTATAAAGTCACATGGTCTCACCTTCCTTGCTTCATTGTATGGGCTCTCAGCTCCTTAGGCTCCCAGCTCTCCGCCTCTTCTGATGGACATTTGGGCAGACTTCCACTCACAGGGACTTCAAGTGTAAGGATACTTGCTGAGCTTTATATAGGACAGCTCTCTGCCAGGTGTATTACTTTCCTAATAAATCACAACAAACTTAGTGGCTTAAAACAAGAAAAATGTATTATCTTACAGTTCTACAGGTCAGAAGTTTGGAAAGGGTCTTATTTGACTAAAATCAAGACGTTGGCAGGGCTGATTTCCTCATGGAGACTTTAAGGGAGAATCCATTTCCTCACCTTTTCCAGCCTCTAGAGGCTGCCTGCATTTGCTGCTCAAAGGTCCCCTTCTAGCCTGGCATCACTTTCACCTGCTCTTCTGTCTTCATATCTCCTCTGACTGTGACTCTTCCATCACCTTGTTTTCCATTATAAGGCCCCATGTGATTATGTTGGGACTACCTGAATATTCTAGGACAGCCTCCCCATCTCAAAAATCTTAAGTTAATCACATCAGCAAAGTTCCTTTTGCCATGTAAAGTAACAGATTCACAGTTTTCAGGGATTAGGACATGGACATCATTGGGAGGCCATTATTCTGCCTGCCACACCAGGCACTATTTAAACTGATTTGTGTATGCAAACTAATTTAACACTCATAACCATCCTATGAGTTAGGTATTATTAGTGATCCCCATTTTACAGATGAGGAAACTGAGGCACAGAGAAATTATGTAACTTGCCCAAGGTTATACAGCCATTAATAGTGGAACCATAATTCAAATTTGGCTAGGCTTTATTTTTTATCTTATTTTCCAGATTTATTGAGAAATAATTGACGTATAACATTATATAAGTTTAAGGTGTACAAATGATGCTTTGATACATGTATATATTACGAAATGATTAATAATATTAGTTGACAAATCCATCACCTCACATAATTACCATTTCTTTTTTGTGGTGGGAACACATATTTATATACAGTATCGTTAACTGTAATCATCGTGCTATACATTAGATCCCTAGAATTTATTCATCTTATAACTGGTAGTTTGTACCCTTTGATTAACATCTCCCCGTTTTCCCCTCCTCCCAGCCCCGAGTAACTATTAATACCATTCTATTCTGTGTTTCTATGATTTTTTAGATTCCACATGTAAATGGTACCATATAGTATATGTATTTTTTTTGACTTATTTCACTTAGCATAATGTCCTCAAGGCCCATCTGTATTATCACAAATAGAGGATTTCCTTCTTTTTTTATGGCTAAGGTGTGTGTGTGTGTACACATGTACCACATTTTCTTTATTCATTTGTTGATGGACACTTAGATTGTTTTGGTATCTTGGCTGTTGTGAGTAATGCTGCAGTGAACATTTCTTTGAGATCCTGTTTTCATTTCCTTTTGATACATACCCAGAAGTGGCATTGCTGGATCCTATAGTAGTTCTATTTTTATTTGTTGAGGAACCTCCATACTGTTTTCCATAATGGATGCACCAGATTACATTCCCACTGACAGTGCTCAAGGGTTCTATTTTCTCTATACCCTCACCAACACTTGTTACCTCCTGTCTTTTTGATGACAGCCATTTTATCCATTGTGAGGTGATAGGTGATATCTCATTGTGGTTTTGATTTGCATTTCCCTGATGATTAGTGCTGTCGAGCACCTTTTCATGTACCTGTTGGCCATCTGTATATCAGCTTTGGAAAAATATCTATTCCTCTGCTCAATTTTTAATCAGTTTTTTTTTAAACTACTGAGTTGTATGCATTCTTTATATATTGGGTATTAACCCCTTATTAGATACATGTTTGCAAATATTTTCTCTTATTCCATAGGTTCCCTTTTTTTGTTGTTGATTATTTCTTTTGCTGTGCAGAGCTTTTTAGTTTGATGTAGCCCCACGTACTAATTTTTGCATTTGTTGCTTGTGCTTTTGGGATCACATCCAAAAAATTGTTGCCCAGACTAATGTCAAACATTTTCCTTATGTTTTTTTCTAGGGGTTTTACAGTTTCAGTTCTTATGTTTAAGTCCTGAATCCATTTCAGTGGTATAAGATTGGGGTCTAATTCCATTCTTCTGCTTGTGGTTTTCCATTATTCTCAACATTGTTTATGGAATAGAATATCCATTCCTCTTTGAGTATTTTTGGCTCCCTTGTCAAATATTAGTTGACCATATATGTGAGGATTTATTTCTGAGCTCCTGATTCTGTTTCATTGGCCTATGTGTCAGTTTTTATGCCAGTACCATACTGTTTTGATTACTATAGCTTTGTAGTACAGTTTAAAATCAGGAAGTGTGATGCCTCCAGCTTTACTCTTCTTTCTCAGTATTGCTTTGGCTTTTTGAGGTCTTTCATCATTTTATACAAATTACACGATTGTTTTTTCCATTTCTGAATAAATGCCATTGGAGTTTTGATAGGGATTGCATTGAATTTTGATAGGGACAGCGTTGGGTAATATGAACATTTTAACAATATTTGTTCTTTTGACTCATGAACAAGGGATATCTTTCCATTTGTTTCTGCTCTAATATTTGTTAATTCCTTCCTCTGCTAACTTTGGGCTTAGTTCGTTCTTCTTTCTCTAGTTCCTTGAGTTGTAAAGTTACGTTGTTTATTTGAGATCTTTCTTTTTTCTTTTTTTTTTTTTTTTGCGGTACGCGGGCCTCTCACTGCTGTGGCCTCTCCCATTGCGGAGCAGAGGCTCCGGACGCACAGGCTCAGCGGCCATGGCTCATGGGCCCAGCCGCTCTGCGGCATGTGGGCTCTTCCCAGACCGGGGTAAGAACCCGAGTCCCCTGCATCAGCAGGCAGACTCTCAACCACTGCGCCACCAGGGAAGCCCTCTTTTTTCTTAATGTAGGCATTTATCACTATAAACTTCCCTTTTAGAACTGCTTTTGCAGCATTTACTGTGTTTTGGTATGCTGTGTTTCCCTTTTCATTTGTGTAAAGGTATTTTTTGATTTCCCTTTTGGTTTCTTCTTTGACCCATTAGTTATTCAGGAGTGTGTTATGTAATTTCCACATATTCGTGAATTTTCCAGCATTCCTTCTGTTAGTTCATTCCTAGTTAGATTCCATTCTGGTGGGAAAAGATGCTTGATGTGCTTTCAGTCTTCTTAAATTTGCTAAACTTGCTTTGTGATCTATCGTATCATCTGTTCTGGAGAATGTTTCATGTGTGCTTGAAAAGAATATGTATTCTGCTATTGTTGGTTGAAATGTTCTCTATATGTCCATTAGGTTCATTTGTTCCAAAGTGTGGCTCAAGTCCAATGTTTCCTTGTTGATTTTCTGTCTGGATGATCTGTCTATTGTCGAATGTGGGGTACTGAAGTCCCCTACTATTATTATATTGCCTATTTTTCCTTCAGGTCTGTTAATAATTGCTTAATATATTTAGGTACTCCAATGTTGGGCACATATACATTTAGGAGTGTTATGCCTTGTTGACTAATTGATTGCTTTATCAATATATAATGACCTTTTTGTTTCTTTTTACCATTTTTGTCTTAACGTCTATTTTGTCTGATAAAATTATATTTACTTCTGTTCAGTTTTGGTTTCCATTTGTACAGAATATCTTTTTTTTTTTTAATTGCTAGTTTATTTATTTATTTTTTTGGCCAGGTCACACGGCTTGAGGGATCTTAGTTCCCCAACCAGGGATCAGACCTGGGCCCCAGCAGTGAAAGCACTACGTCCTAACCACTAGACCAGGGAACCAGGGAATTCCCCAGAATATCTTTTTCCACCCCTTCACTTTGAATTTGTGTGTGTCCTTAAAGCTGAAGTGAGTGTTGTGTAGCCAGTATATAGTTAGGTCTTGCTTTTTGTCCATCCAGCCACTCTGTCTTTTTTTTTGTTGTTTTGTTTTTTGTGGTACGCGGGCCTCTCACTGTGTGGCCTCTCCCGTTGTGGAGCACAGGCTCTGGACGCACAGGCTCAGCGGCCATGGCTCACGGGCCTAGCCGCTCCGCGGCATGTGCGATCTTCCCGGACCAGGGAACGAACCCATGTCCCCTGCATCGGCAGGCGGACTCTCAACCACTGCACCACCAGGGAAGCCCCCACTCTGTCTTTTGATTGCAGAATTTAATGCATTTACATTTAGAGTAATTACTGATTGGTAAGAACTTACTAACATCATCTTGTTGTCTGGCTGTTTTGTAGTTCCCTTGTTCTTTATTCCTGTCTTGCTGCCTTCCTTTGTGACTTGATTTTCTCTAGCAGTATGCTTTGATTCTCTTCTCTCTGTCTTTTGTGAATCTGCTGTAGCATTTTGCTTTTTGGTTACCATGAGGCTTACATAAAACATTTCATAGTTTTAACAATGTGTTTTACGATGATAACTTAGATCACACACAAAAACTTTACCCTTTTACTCTCCCCTTTGAAGTCACAATTTACTTCTTTTTATATTGTGTATCCATTAACAAATTACTGTAGCTAGTTATTTTAATGCTTTTTCCTTAACTTTTTTTTGAATTTTTGAATTTTATTTTATTTTTTTATACAGCAGGTTCTTATTAGTCATCAATTTTATACACATCAGTGTATATATGTCAATCCCAATCTCCCAGTTCATCACACCACCATCCCCACCCGCCACTGCTTTCCCCCCTTGGTGTCCATACGTTTGTTCTCTACATCTGTGTCTCAGTTTCTGCCCTGCAAACTGGTTCATCTATACCATTTTTCTAGGTTCCACATATATGCGTTAATATGCGATGTGTTTTTCTCTGACTTACTTCACTCTGAATGACAGTCTCTAGATTCATCCACGTCTCTACAGATGAACCAATTTCATTCCTTTTTATGGCTGAGTAATATTCCATTGTATATATGTATATATATGTATAACTTTATTTTATTAGAGTTAAATGGTTAGCACTCCACTGTTAGAGTATTCTGAATTTGACTATATACTTATCTTTACCAGTGTGTTTTGTATTTTCTGTGTTTTCATGTTACTAATTAGTGTGTTTTCATTTCAGCTGGAAGACTTTTTTCAGCATTTCTTGTAAGGCAGGTGTTGTGATGATTTCCCTTAGCTTTTGTTTGTCTGGGAGAATCTTTATCCCTTCTTCATTTCTGAATGACAGCTTTGCCAGGTAAAGAAAGTATCCTTGGTTGGCAGTTTTCTTCTTTCAGCCCTTTGAAGATATCATCCTGCTCTCTCCTGCCCCGTAAGATTTCTGCTTAGAAATCCACCAATAGCCTATTGGGGGTTCCCTTGAGCGTTACAAGCTTTTTTTCTCTTCCAGCTTTTAAGATTTTTCTTTGTCTTTGATTTCTGTCAATTTTGTTAAACTGTGTCTTGGAGAGTATCACTTTAAATTGATTCGGTTTGGTGACCTATTAGCTTCATGAACCTGATATCCAAATCTCTCCTCAGTTTGGGAAAGTTCTCAGCCATTATTTCATTAAATAAGCTTTCTGCACTCTTCTCCTTCCCAAACTCCAATAATTTGCAAACCGGTTCTTTTGTTGGTATCCCACAGAACATGTAGGCTTTTAAAATTCTTTTCCATTCCTTTTTCTTTTTTCTCTTGATTGAATGATTTCAATTGATCTATCTTTGAGCTCACTTGCTTGGTCAAGTCTGATGTTAGAGCTCTCTACTGATGATTGTATTCTTCAGCTTGAAAATTTCTTGTTTGGTTCTTATATATGTTTTCCATCTCTTCATTGAACTTCTAATTTTGTTCTTATATTGTTTTTATGATATTGTTATGTTGCTTATCTGTTTTCTCTTGTAACTCTGAGCATCTTTTGAACAATTGTGAATTATTTGTTGGGCAATTCCAACCAATGTATCTTCATTTGTTTGAGACCAATTACTAGAGGTTTACTGTATTCTTTTGGTGGAGCCATGCTTCCCTGATTCTTTGTGATCCCTGTAGCCTAGTAAAGGTGTCTGCATTTGAAGAAGCAGTGACCTTCTCCAAACTATGGACTGACTGGTAAGAGAAGCCTTTCACCTGTGGGTGGGGGCATGCTGGAGCATGTTGTGACCCCAGGTCTAGTGGTGCAGAGCTTCAAGTGCAGGGGTGTGTGGCTGCATCAGTTTTGAGGGTCAGTGTGATGTGTCTTTGGCTCAGGCCACTGGATTTCACGACATTGATGTGTGTGGCCTCTGGTGAGTGATGCAGGGTGTTTTCAGTGGCTGCAAGGGCTGTCTGAGTCCTCAGTGGCATCGCTAGGTTCAACGGCTAGGTATCAGAGCAGACAGCAGTGATGGCCAGAGCTGGTGGTGTGCACACGTTTGCCCATGGGAGCCAGCTACAGGGGCCAGTGTAGTGGCAGGGCCGGTTGCAGACGTACATGTATTTGTGGCACTACAAGTCAGGCAGCAAAGCTGGAGCCAACTATGGGTACACTGGTAGTTGCAGGGCCCCGGTGGTTGATGTGTACTACTGTGACTGCTCCGTCTCACCATGAGCACGCCGCAGTGGAGACTGGTGACAGAGCAGTCTGGGGGTGTGCAGGTGCACAGCTGGCAGGTCTAGCTGCCGGTGGGCACAGTGTTGCCTGCCGGTGACAGAAGACAGGACCACATCCTGACCCACAAGCAGCTGTGGGGGCCCTTGCAGTAGGAATGCTTTCCCATGGCTGCACAGTCTCTTCCTGGGTGTGTGCAGGTGCTGGAGGCTGGTGATAGGCATCAGGTTGGCAGCAGCTTGCAAGTGCACAGCTGGAGGGGCTCCCATGGTAGTGGGGGTCTAGGCTGGAATCTTGCACTTGAGCAGCCACAGAGGCCTGGTTTGGCTGCTGATGTGGTTCCTGGGCTCCAGAGGGGATGGGTGTGGAGGAAGCAGGAAGGGACACGGGGCTGGAGTCAATGAATGTGAACACATGTGAGGTGAAAACTGGTGAAATCTGCAGGGGTTCTGTGACTACTGTGCTGGCTATTGGTTCCTTCTTCAGTGATGGAAGATGCTGGGTTTCTCTGCAGAGCTGGTCACTGTGACCTCCTGCTGTGTGACAGCTATTGGTAGCCCCTGCTTTTCTTCCTTGTTCCTAGGTGTCTCTATGTGTCTCTTTGTACAGTGCTCCAAAGGGCTGAGGAGGTTGATCACTTACTCACTTTTCTTTCCCAGCAAGGGGAACTCTTTCTAGCTGTGGAGTTCGCTCTTGGCAGTGAACAATGTTGGCTTGGGGGATGGCATGATGCAGGCAAAATGAAGCTGCTTTCCTTCTTTTTTTGTGTGGTGTTCTCAGTTTGTTGTTCCACTGTGTTGCTGAAATTCTGTAAGTAGACTCCAGAGCTCTCCCAGAACTATTTTGTTTGTGGATAGCTGTCTAATTGTTGATCTTTGTGGGAAGATGGAGGCTGGGGTCTCCTATGCTGCTGTTTTGGTTATGCTGCTCTCTTGACTTGGCTTTAGAGTCTGTTCTTAATCACAGTTGTTGATCCCCTTCAAAGTAATTTTAGAAAGCCAAACTTTTATTATAGCAGTAGCAGCAGTAATATCTTCTTGAGTGCTTACGTGGTGACAGGTTCTGTGCTAAGTTCATTTACAGCCATTCCAAGCAATGGGTATTAGCACTGCATTTAGCCATAATGAAACTGAGGCTCCCCAAAGTTAAGCTGTTGTACTTCCTCAAGGTCACAGTGCTTGTAAGTGCCACATCTAGGATTGGAACCCAAACAGTCTGACCCAGAGCCCGTGTGCTTAACTATTTAGCTAAACTGACTTTACCTTTATCTGGTAAAAGGAGTCATTAAAAGTAATCATTATTTGCTGTTATTTAAAAATAAAAATGTGGTAAGGTATAATATCCTAGAGCATGAGATGGAGGAGAGTTAATATCTATTTAAACAGATTATCAAAGGGTGCAGGTCTGTGAATTCATGTCACCCTGTGGGGAGTTGAGGGATGACTTGCCAAATGGTTTATTGTCTGCTGCATTCTCTTAGGTATTTCACTAAAATGCATGATGTCAGAGCCATAGGTCCCAAACTTAGCTAATCACCAGAGTCACCTGTGGAACATTAACATTGCAGCTTCTGGGGCCCTACCTGAGATTCCAGGATGAATCCCAGGGATCTGTAATTTTGAGCAACCTTTCCAATGAGTCTAATGGTCACTGTTAGAGCCTCGTTCACCCAACCACATTCACTTCATGAAGGACACTTCAGTGACAGAATCCAAGTGCAGAAAAATCTTGATGTGATGGAGTGACATGCTGAATCTAACAAAATTAAATTTAAAGGGGGGAAAAAGCATAAATGAAAGGGGGTATAGATCTAGAGTTGCAGGTATATACACACACACACATATTGGGGTGAAGTTTTGTTTCTTTGGGTGAAGTTTCTTTTGCATTTTGCCATTGGTGGTTATATAATATACATGTAATAATATTTCCTCTAGAGTTCTCTTAATTATAAATTTGATTTGGTTGAATGAAGATTTCATATCACTACCACGGTAAGAAGGATTCTAGAATCATCTCAGCGTTCTTTATCCAAACTCCCTCTACCCTGCCCCCCACACGTCAGTTGAAAATCATAGCCCATTGAGCCATGGTTACTGAAGGTTGTGAAATCTGAAAACATTTGATTGGACTGTACAGAATCCATAATCTTTGCCCTAGAAAAGGAGCCACGTATTTTACTCTACTCACGAGGTCGTGATTGTCACTATGTGACCGAATATGGGTCATTTTTTATTTCATTTCCCAAACAGTCCATGAAGATCACCCTATTATTTAGGACTCCTGATTCTTTTCTTACCTACTTTTTGGGTTACAGTGAAGAGTTTTTCTGGATTTTCTTTCTTTAAAAATTATTAGTTTCATTTTTATTTGTATTATTTTTGGTGTAGGTATATGTGCCAAAAAATGACATTTACTACTTCCTTGTCTTAGGAAAAATGTTACACACTTTTTTTCTGTCTTTTTTTTTTTTAAGTAAATATTTGCATTTCTATTGTATGCCAGGTGTTGCGCTAGGGATCAGGGTACAATGATGAGTAAAACAACTGTGGTGCTTGTTCTGAATATAGTGATTCATTTAGTGATGAAGATGGGGAAATAGTACATGAATAAAATAGGTAAAGATGCTGTGGAAGAAACAAAAAATAAGCTGACATAGAGTATAACATGAGGAGGCCTATTTTCGAGAGGATGGCTAGAGAAGACTATGCAGAGGGGACATTTGGAGCAGAAGGGAGCTGGAGCATTCTGTAAAGAGAACATGAACCAAGGTCTTGATGGGGTGGAGAGGAGCAGGTTTAGAACTGAGATAAGATCAGGGTGAAGCTAAGTTGGAGGAGAGAGAGAAAGAGAGCAGCGTGGGGAGATGGATATGCAGGTCCTTATTGAGTCTAGTGTGAGGTGTTTTAATTTTTTTTTGAAGTGTGATAAGAAACCAGCACTGGATTGTAATAAAGGTATTACAGCTGAGTAGGGCATGGTTGAAGGATGTGGATATAGGAAATCAGTTAAGAGGCTGCTATACTAGGCTAGGAGAGATTGTTGGTGGCTTGGACCAGTGTGATAGCAGTTGAGAGGGAGAGAGGTAGATGGATTTGGTAAATATTTTGGAGATAGGATGAATGAACTTGCAGGTGGGTTGGATGTGTGAGCAGGGTGAGGAGGATTTCAGGAGTGGCCAACGAGGTAGACATTGAAGCTACTTAGTAAAGACTGGAGGCCTGTAAGATGGCTTTTTGGGGAAAGTAATCTTTCAGACTTAAGTTTGAAACCGAAGTGGAGAAGTCAGGTAATCATTTGGATATATGGGTCTATTTTTCAGAGAAGAGGTTTCATTTGGAGATATAAATATGGGAGACATCAGTACAGAAAATGGAATTTAAACCAAGAAGTGGATGAGATCATTTAAGACAGTAGAGAGAAGGCAGATTTCTCAGGAGCTAACCTTGAGGGCCTCCATTGTTTAGATACTGGGGAGAGAAAGAGACTGATAAACAGTTGGCAGGAGGAAAACCGAGAGCATGCGGTGCTGCGAGCAAGTGAAGAAAATATTTCAGGGAGGAGGGAGTGGTCCACTGGGCCAAATGCTCCTCGAGATGATGAGTAAGGGAATGGTGGGGCTAAGGGAAGCACCAGAGTTTATTTTATTAGATAGGATATAGTATTAAGTTGAACCATAAGAAATTGGTGACATTGGACTATTTTTGGCTTATGAGAATGGCAATTTCATATAATTTGACCTAATATAATATGTTATACTATTGAGGATGAGTTGCTTTTAGAAGGCGAGTTTGATGAAGCAGTGTTGAGGGAGTTTAACCAAAAGAATACAGCCTTTGAGCAATTGGGAGAGATGGGTTTGGAGCTCACCAGTGGAGTGTTGGTCTTTGAAGCGGGGCAGGGAGGCACATACTTTTTCAGTTGTAACGGGAAGGAAGAATGATATGCACATTCAGCCATGCTTGAGTGATTACAGTGATGCCAATCCCAGCAGCTAGTGTCTTATGGGACAAATAATTATATAAGTTTTTGGATTTAGCAGTTAGGTGTATATAGATTGATTTTGTTCATAGGGCGGTGTGGGTACTGATCTTGGTTTGCTTGTAGTAGGCTCTAAATTTTCTCTCAAAAGTCTTTGCTATCAGTGATTTTTTTTTTTCTCAGTTTTTCTTTTTCACCAGAAGCAGAGTAAATCAAATATCATGACCTCCTTCCCCACTCCTTGGCAGTGCAACACTGTGGCCTCCCTGTAGAACTGATTAGCAAATCAAAGAATAAAGTGGTTTTCTCACAAGTGATTTTCTTGCCCTACAGAAAATTGTCTTTTTCAATATTACCATCAGCATTCTTTGACTTGTCAGCATAACTGAAACATTATCTATGATTTCTGTTACTTTAATGCAGACTACAAGTGTATCTTTTTAAGGTCATATCATGCTTCTCTGTCCTGTGTACAGAATTTGCTTATGGAAGTATGTATATTTCAAGAATTTTAGCTGTTTGTAGCGAGACTTTATTCCACTGCATAATATAGTTTAAAAAATGATTTTCATTAGACCATTATGCTAACATATCTCTAGGCCACAATTTTCTCCATGGACTTATTAATTCTGTACAGAATTCCAGGTACTGATCATTAATTGTATCTTTAAAGCTACAATGAGATTGAAAATCGTCTTTAATGCCTGCAGGATCTTTTTTCATGGAACATCCATCGCCTGTAATGTTTATTTTGTATAATACTCTCATCCATGGGTTTTGGGACTGTGGCCATAGTGAGAATATTCGCAAAAGGAGGCTCTTTTTTCTCAGTGTGTTCTTTTAAGCTATAGGTGGCTTTGCTGTGTGCATGCCTCCAAAATTATCTTTTCCCGAAAGTACAGAAAGATCTGGAGAAACATGGGCACCCATGAATTAATTTATACATTATAAGCGTCTGATAAAACACGTAGCATCTTTAAAAGCTCTACGATGGTGGTATTTTAGACTAAGCTAAGGTTTTATTTTATGGAGGTGTGTAGCTTTACCGCAGGCAAGACAAGGCAACATGTTCTAATTCTGCTTGGATTCAGAGGAACTTGATTTACTGTTGTTACCTGCTGCGGTAGAAATTGCAAGCATCACATGAAGTAGGCTTGTATCTTCAGTATTGGAAATATTCAACGAAACTCATCAGTGGTGATTTCAAAAAGCCTCAGTCTGGGGTGTTGTGATAATGAGTGAAGAAAAGTTTTTCCCTTATTTCAGACAGCCTTTGATAGCATGTCTGTTTAGGAAATTAAATACAGATTAGTCAGCTGTGTACCTAACTCTCAAATATTTTTAGCTTCTTTGGGTGAACTTTGGGTTAGGCCAAGGGCCCCCTTTGGTCTTTCCACAAGAGCCAATCGACCAATACGGATGTGTGCCTATAGAGAAAGATTTGTAGTGTAATATTGCTCAATTGCTGACCGGCAACCTCCATCATTCAGCTAGCTTCTTTGGACCCTGAACTAGTGTGTCAGTGATCCATCAGATTTCATTTGTTTTGCCATTTCTAGTCAAGGACTGATCCATATTCTCTCTCTTGCTTTTCATGGGGGGAAGTGAGGCTTGTCTTGCAGGATGAGTTCTTTGCTAAGACCTTGCACTTTCTGCTTCTCTATACATAGATGAACAGGCTTGAGTTCTCCCTTGTAGGACATGGTACCCCACCCTAGAGGTGACAGTTGCCTTAAAGGACTACAGTTCTGACCTGTAGGGGGCTCTTTCTATCATGTGTGTCTAAGTAGAGAGGCCTGTGAGAGCATCTTTCAGGTCTGAGGAGGTCCATGGCCATCTTGTGCTCTTTGTTTCTTCAACGTCTAGGCTTTGGGTATTCATCTCCAGTGTTGTCTCTCCCGCTCACCCTCAAGGTACCTTCCTGCTGGTTTGCTTCTCATCTTGGCTATAGTAAGTCCCCTACTTACGAACCTTCAAGCTGCGAACTTTCAAAGATGCGAATGTACAGTGCTTACTACAGTACAGTGCTGTCAATATATAGCCGATTGTGTTAGCTGGGTACCTAGGCTAACTTTGTTGGACTTGCAAACAAATTGGACTTACAGACGCGCTCTTGGAATGGAACTCATTCGTATGTAGGGGACTTGCTGTACTTTTTTTCTTATTCCAAAGGTATCTCCCTTAGTCCCTTCAGACTTCTGTCACCTCTCTCACAGTTTGCTGAAGTGGTCTTCTCTTGGTAGATAGCACTCTTTTGATTTCTCCCCACCCCTTGCTGAACTGGCCAATACTTGGAACTTGAATCTTTCTTATTCTTGGCCTCCCCATTACAAAATCCACAACCACTCATAACGGATTAAAGAAGAGTATAAATACCCTTAACCAGTTTTTTCCATCTTGATTATGGCCTTCCTTATGTATTTTTTTTATCAAAAGAGGATCAATCATGTCATACATGCTACGTTTTTCATACATACTATTTTAAAACTGGGTTTTCTTCACTGTATCTCCTGAAAGTAACTTCCCAATATTTCTTTGTTTAAAAAAATTTGTATTTCTAACTTTTTAGCGACTGAAAACTGTTTCATGATATTAGATGTATCACTTGACCAGTCCTTCACTTTGGGACGTGTAGGTGTTTTTTCTTCTTCTTCTCCTTCCCCCTTTCTGTCTTTCTGTTATTTACTGGTGAGAGAATTTTTGTTTCTGGGTGTACGGATTTGTTTATTTTCTATGCATATATTTTATTAAACCTTAATGTGGACATTTTTGGGGTCATAGCGCAGGCTATTGCTATAGCTGTGGTACAAATGCAATGTCACCTTGTGTATTCAGACAGGGGCCCATATCTAATGCACATCTGTCTTTCCAGCATGTAGCCTGATGCCTGTACAGTGGGTGTTCACTAAAGAATTATTGTTGAGTTGAAGAAATGTGAGGGCCATGTGATAAACATATAAGTACTATGTATTTGGGACCCAAGATATAGGAGTGAACAAGACAAAGATCGTCATTGCTCTCATAAGTTGAAGGTTTATTCTATATAGCATGGTTTATGTTTAGAGGTGGCAAGCCTCTACATGTGAGGATCAATTAAAAAAACTGAAAGATACACAGTAGTATAGTAGAAGCAATCTAAATGACTTACAGTGCAGTTGCTTGGGGAAGGTTCATGCCAATCTTTTTCATAATATCGCTAATTAAGAATTGACTAGTTGATTTTTCTATTGATGATAGTTCTTCTTTAGGATTGTTCACTAGTGTTACTGATTGAAATGGAATGATCTTTTTTAGGTTCATACATTTTTGCTCTTATAAGTAACTGGAATCAATTATAGTTAAATTTAAAATTTCATAGCTGAGTATAATATGGTGTTATACTTAGTGATTTTAGAGACCTGAAGATCTTTTAGGGCTGGGTTTGGGGTAATAGAAAATATAGCCCCCAATATTTTTGGTCTGTCTGTTGCACATTTTAAAATATGACTAAACAAAGATTGCAGCCATGGAGAAGATTTTCTGCTGTAAATTGGTGTTTTAACAGCCAGCTGTTACGCATTCATGCATTATGTGATCCAACTTATAAAAGTGGATAGTGAAGGGAGAGTAGCTGCCCTCTTGGTCAGGCACATAGTTTAAAGAAAATGTTGTGTGTCTCTGCAGAGCTATATTAGAGTTTCATATAGCTGCCTTTTTCTTTTTTATTGTAGGGCCAGCTCTCAATGTTGCAAGAAAAAATAGACCATTTGGAACGTTTGCTAGCTGAGAATAATGAGATCATCTCAAATATTAGAGACTCGGTCATCAATTTGAGTGAGTCTGTGGAAGATGGTTCGAAAAGCTCAAAAGGCAATTTCAGCCAAGGTGCCGGCTCACCTCTTCTGCCATCGAAACAGTTGTCTCTCACAGTTGATCCTGGAGACTGTCTGTTTGCTTCACAAAGTGGAAGTCAGGGTTCAGATGTGCAGGTAATGTATGCATTCGTTAATAATCACTGGGCTTTGATTTGTTTTTGTTTTTTTAGATTTGATCTGGTATCTGTTCTTAGTTGCTGAATTCTCTGGATTATCGTTTCTATTTTTGTAAAATCATTTGATTAGTCAAATGATCATTAATGTTCTTTTTAGTGATAAATTACTGTAATTCTGTGTTTCTCCTAATTTTTCTTATTTTATACTTCCTGACTATGGCCTTTTCTGTATGCTTCTTAGGTCTTATTTTCTGTAATAGTTGAAGACCTCCAGAGGTTTAAATCTGGCCAAAGAGATTTTTTTTACCTTCCTTTGGAGAGTACCAGAAAAGCCCTACTCTTAGTATATATCTGTTCTACATTATAGGTTTCACACAGTGTAAGGTTAGATTCTTTTTACTGAATATGTCTTTGTGAGAGGGAAGGGAAATGTTCTAAAGCTGTGCTGTCCAGGATGGAGGCTGCTGTCCACCTGCGGTTAATGAGCACTTCAAGTGTGGCTAATTTGAGTTAAGATGTGCACTAATATCCACACAAAGTGTTGAAGAGTTAATGTGAAAAAAGAATGTAAAATATCTTGCTCATTCATTACATCTTACGATGGTAAAATTTTGAATATATCAGGTTAAAAAATATATCATCAAAATTAATTTTACCTATTTCATTTTACTAGAAAATTTTAAATTATGTATTTGGCTTGCATAATATTTCCCTCGGGTAGCACTGTTCTAGAGGGTAGGGGAGTTGAAAACTAAGGTAAGAAAGGACTTCTGCCTTTCTTAAACTTTTGGTGTGTCACTCATGTTTGCTCTGTTCTACAGATTGGCAAAGAGCTATTTTACCGTTGTACCTTAGACTGGAAACTGGAACGTGGTGACAGGACCCTGGGGTGTGAATATTTTAAAGTTGGACAAAAGGAGTTGGCTCTGGCCTTGCTTCAGAGTAGAAGTTTTCATTAACTCTTGGGGACAGGGAACATGATATGATCTCGAGGCCATGGCTCACAGGCCACACCGGAAGCTGAGGACAGTGGAGCTGCCCGGGCTGTGTGCCTACAGCCTCATCAGCCTAGTGTGTGGCCAGGTTAAGATAGGATCACGATCCTGTGCTTTGAAGGGGTATCTATTTCTGTGAGGCTTGGCTTTGTTTAGGTTTTAATTAAGTACCTTTTAAAGGGAAATGATAAAATCTTTTTTTGGGGGGAGGGGAAGGGTCTAAATCTGAGCTGGACAGAAAGGAGCTGCAGAGCAGCCATGGAAATGAGGCAGAGCAAGGCAGCAGGGTACTGGGAAAGCTGCAGGGCCCCAGAAAGACCTGGAAGGAATAGCAGAGAGTGCTCTCACATCCTCTTATCCAGCTGGTTACCAAAGATTTGTTCTCATCCTTGGGAGTATTTTATTTTAGTTATAAACTTCCAAGTGAAAGATATATTATTGTCTTAAAATACTTTGTATTCACTTTTATATGACTTGCTTATCTTAAAAAATTTTTTAACCCATTTATGTATTTATTAGGAGGTAATTTTTTAGTTTGAATTTTACCAAAGGAGGTTTGTGTTCCTTGTTATACTTACTATTATAAAGAGTATGAAAAATAACTTTTTAGGTTTGTTTGGCTTTGTTTTTTGGTAATATTTTTTTTCCTTTTTGTCTAAAAAGATTATTATCTAGAAGGAACACTACATTGGAAACTTAGAAAATATTTGAACACTAAAAGCTAAATCTCAATGTAAAAAATGCTTCCATTTTTAAACCTAGTTGACCCTGTTATAGTTTTATTTTTAGAATAAAAAAGGTAAACATACATAGGCAAAATTAAAGAATGGCTACAGATCCATTTCCATTCAGATTCAGATACATAGGAGATTGATTATAATATAAAGATGAAGTATAAAATAATTTTCAGTACCGTGTTTGAAAATGCTAAAATACTTGATCATGATGAAATTTTTTTTTGTTTGCTCTTCAGTTCCCATTATTTTCTATTAAATTGTATTGGAAGTAAAGCAAGGGAAGAAGAATTGAATGAAGATATTTTATATTAGAAGCAGAAGAGGAAGGGGATTATTTATCAGGTTAATTATATAATACAAATAGCATTTTAACCCTTTGAATGGTGATGAAATATTTTCTGTCTTAAACCCTTTAGATAATGTCTACAGAAATAGTTTTATCTTTTAAAATATATATACAGTATAGCAAGGAGTAGTTTTGAGCAAATATTTCCAACATTAAGTTTAAATTAATAATGGTTATACATGATTAAATTTAACTTTTTTTCTTTGTCTCATATTTTTAGATGTTAGATGTTTACAGTCTAATTCCTTTTGACAATCCGGATGGTGGAGTTTGGAAGCAAGGATTTGACATTACCTATAAAGCTGATGAATGGGATACTAAGCCCCTTCAAGTCTTTGTGGTGCCTCATTCCCATAATGACCCAGGTAAAATTAGTACTTCAAAAATCTAGAGGTTAATAAGCCCTTGTAGGCCCAGAGTATTTTAATGAGAATCTGGTATAACCCACTTCTCATATATTTGAGACGTTTATTCTCTGACTTTTAACAATAACATATTTATTTTATATGTAGTTGTGTTCTCATTTTATCAATTTATGAGCCATTCAAGGATAATACTTGTATAGTATGAAATAGGAATAAACACAAGAAGGTCTTAGCGGGCTTCCCTGATGGCGCAGTGGTTGAGAGTCCGCCTGCTGATGCAGGGGACACGGGTTCGTGCCCCGGTCGGGGAAGATCCCACATGCCACGGAGTGGCTGGGCCCGTGAGCCATGGCCGCTGAGCCTGCGCGTCCGGAGCCCGTGCTCCGCAATGGGAGAGGCCACAACAGTGAGAGGCCCGCGTACTGCAAAAAAAAAAAAAAAAAAAAAAAGAGGTCTTAGCTTTGGGAGATGAAAAGTTACATGTATTTAAGGCACTGATAGTTCATTTTAGTTACTTCTTACGTATTGTGTGGGAGAATTATTTCATGTCCATAAACTCCATGTTAGAAAATGCAGAGTGCTCATGGGAAAGTTTGTATCTTTAAAATGTAGAAACAGTATAAAGTGGTTAAGAGCCTTGATGTTAAGCAGACATGAGAGTGAGTCCCAATTCCAACAGTGTTAAACAACTTTAGGCCAGCTTCTTAACATGAGAGTAAGTTTTTTCCTAGGTGGAATCAGGCTAAAGTACTTACTTCATAGGGTAAAATGTTAAAGGTATGTTACACAGCCGTAGAGTAACTGCTATCATTATCATTAATGTTGTTATTCTTTCATATAACAACTTTTGTTATTTACTGGAGCCAGAGATTTTCCCCCCATGGTAAAGGGAAGTTGCTAAAATGATGATGGGAAATATGATTCGATGTTTATCTCTGTTAGTGTGAGGACACAGGCAATGAAAAAATGACCAGTGAATTAAGTTGCAGGATTTTTTTTTGGAATATACTTCCAAAGACCTCTTTTGAATGACTTACTTTTGCTTCTATTTGTTATTTTTCTCAATTTCATTATTACTATCAGAGGCACCATATTCATTTACTACTTTGAAGGTTTTATTCTTTATTTTCAATTTTGTCATACTTATATTCTTTTCAACAAGTTTATTGTTATGTATTTATTTCTGTTTCTAAGACAATAGAACTTGTTACTTTATGTCCAGACAAATGATTTGGTGAAGCTTTGTGTGTGTGTGTGTGTGTGTGTGTACGCATGCACCCTGCTTTTGGGTGTGAGAGATAGTCTGGGAGATAGAGCTTGGATGCTGAAATGTTTGAATTTCCAGTATACTTCAATATTTAGTATGCACAGAGGTATAATATATGTGAAGTCAATATTGTTCTGGAAATTTGTGATGAGCAGTTACTACACATCAGCTTCTGACTTGGTTTCCTTGTCTTTGGTCTTAATGTCTTTATCTTTTCCTAAAAATCCCTATTAGTCTTATTAACTTTTTCTCTTACATGTTTTATATCATCTTCCTCCTTAGTCTTAGCCTTTCCCTTCAAATCAAAACTCAGGGTTGCCTGGGCACTGAATAAAGGCTACAGAGATTTGGAGCCAGGCAGAATGAAGCAGACCTTCTGGTGTCCTTGGGCTTATTTATCTATAAAATGTAGAAAATTGTGTATCTATAAAATGGAGGTCATATAGTGGACAAGAATTAGTTATAAAATAAGTACAAAAGTGATGAAAATCACATCTAATAAAAATTCCTTTTGCTATTTATCCACTTGAGCACCAGATTAAATAGTACATTTGCATTTAGGGGACACATATGAAAACACAGTCTTTGTTTATATCTGGACTCAGTGAGGTGAGGTGCTCACACTTTACATGTGGGATCTGAGACTTGCCTGTAGGACTGCAGATTTTTTTTCTGTAAATCTCATTTACTCTGAAATAGTCCCTCATTGAGTGAGATAGTGGCAGAGCCACTTTTATTATTTAAATTGTTCTCTCCTCCTCTTTTCTCTGCCAATCATGTATCATTTAATTCTTGTCACTTAATTGGGTATGTGATATGATTCCATTGTATACTATTCCTTGTAGGCTTATAAATACACTTAGCGCTGTGTTTTACAAAGAGCTTCTAATGCAAACCCAACTCTCCTCCCTTTTTGATTTTTTACAGACCTTTATTATCCTTTCCTCTTTTCTGCCATCCTCAATTTCCATCAATCTCATTTCTTGTTATTCTATAACATGGGCTCTTAACTGAAATAATAAAATTTGTAGTTTACCAGACAATGTGCCAAACGTTTTATAAACATCTAATGTTCACAATAACTTTTGAAGGTTAGTGCCACTATTCATGATAAAGGTGTTACCAACTTGCCAAGGTTACACAGGCAGTAAGTGGCACCAGAATGCTTCCCTGTTAGTTTACCTGGATCTCCCACCCAGATAAACTTGAGTGTCAGAAAACATGTGTCTCTTGTTACACTCTGTCCTCATTGCCTAGCCTAGCACTTGGCATGTAGTAAACGCTAAATATATGTAAGGCCTTCACTGACCTGCCTCCGTGCCCTTTTCACATGGTGTGTATACACACGCATTCATGCTTGTGTATACACACACACACACACACACACACGCATTCATGCTTGCCTATAGGCACAAATATTAACTTCTCCTTGGTCTCCTTCCTGGAGTGTAAGCTCAATGAGGGCTTGAACTTTGTCTTATTAACCACTGGGGTTAATGCCTAGAACAGTAATCAGCACATAGTACAGAGTCATTCAGTTAAATAAGTTAGTGAACAAAGGAATGTGACTACAGACTCAGATGAGATAATTAAGATAATAAGTTGACTTATTCTTTGGCCTATACATTTAACTTCCCTCCTTCACTTCTTCCTGCTGTCTACTTATTTCCATTCCTTTAAAAAATAGCTTATTTAAAATGTACTTTTAAATACCAGTAACAGACAATATTAAGCTCTTAAAGGGCAGGGACTGCCTCTGCCCTTTAGACTTTGTTTGCATTAAGCTTCCTTCTTGTTGCAGTTAGTATGTTGTTTTGTGAGAAGACATTATGAATAACTGTTCCTGACTGTAATAAGTGCATCTGTCTGTTGGTATCCTAGCAACCACAGTTGAATCTTTTTGTCTTAGTGAAAGATGTTAATGACCCTTACCCTCAGGCCCTTCTCCACTTGAGACAAAAATAATGGTCAGAAACAGACCTTTTAAAACTAAAGTAATTTTTGCTATCAAGCAAAATGCTAGAGAAGAACCTGACTTTCCTTAATAATTTTCACTGCTCCTTAACAAGAATAGAATTCAGATAAACTAAATTATTCTTTGAAAAACTGAATCACTCAGATCATAAAAAACCACTCTTTCAGTAGAGAAGAGATAAGTATGTACACATACATTCCAAGTCAAAGTGTGACTCTGATGGGAAATCTTTGTATAATACTCCTAAATGAATGTGCAATTAAGGCAGTTTACTTTCTAAATGAAATTTATAGAGATTTGTTTCCATTTTCTGCCACAACAATTTAAAACAAACTTTAGCTCAGTAGTTTATCAGTGAAGTGTTGTCTGTTGGGGATAGAGTTTAGAAGATTCCTATATTTAGTCACCGTACTTAAAAAATTATGTTGCTGTATTTTTATATGTGGAGATATTTTTCTTTTGGGATCAAATTGGAAAGATAAATTTCAAATTATTTTTGTATATTAATAAAATTCCTAATTATGTCTTCTTCCAGTCCATAAGGACATGTAACAATTATCATATAATATTTTACATGGTTTATATGAGATAAAACAAAGTTGGAAAGGAATTGTTAAGTAAATACTGATAATTTTGTACCTTTATGCTTTTCAAAAGTTTTGAATCATAGACCATGAAATTAAATGTTAGTTGATTGATACATGTTCATGTTGTATTTAATAAGCTGATTAAAACACAGTTACAGCACCTTTGTATCTACAATCTTAATTCTTTGCTTCCCACTAGTTAAACTGCTGAAATATTTAGTTAATTTTCCTTCAAAGAAATCACAGTGTGTAGAGAGAAGATAAGGTATACTAAATGAAAAATTGGACAGCATATTGTTAGTTAAGCAATTTGTAAAATGAGTGTTAGAAAATAATCCCCCGTGTGGTATGACTCCAAAACAGAAGGAAGACCTAGGCCCAAGAGTCACAATGGAAAATAATTTTCTTTCATGCATTTGCAGTTCTTCTGCAGAATTTTTATTGACTTGATTGAGTGATTAGGATTTTCAGCCTTTTTTTTTTTGAAAATTAAGAGCAGATTTTTGCATTTAGTATTATATGATAATTTGAAATGAATTTGTTTATGTATCCTTATTCTTAAAAAGTTTGTGAAAAAGAACAAAAACATGTGAGGACATCACAGTGTAATGTTATTTCACAGCTTTTCTGTTCGAATACTGTTAAGCACAGTCAGAAGAAACCAGTTCTGGCCAGCCATGGTTGAGTACCGCGCATGTAGGTGAAAGGCAGTGGGGACAGAACTCAGGCTGCCAAAGGAACCTGCCTAGTGGAATGAGATGGTCAGGAGGAGGAGAGCATTGTACGCGGGCACAGTTTGGGGAGTATATTTTTCTGTTTAGTTATTGTGGGATAAAGCGAGTTCTTTGGTTTTGGCTACTGTGATGGGAAATTTGCGTTTCTGGAGCTAAGATACTATGACATTCATTGCCCGTCCTGCCTCAGGGTGTGTTTGGTGTGTGTTACTTCATGGAATCTGTCCTGCAACCCTGAGAAGTGGTAAATTTAAATCCCATTTACCAGGTGAGGACAGTAAGGTTAGAGAAAGTGTAGTTATTTGTTCCAGGTCAGTCAGTCATAAATAAATGGGCAGAGGAGTGAACTGGATCTCAGATTTACCTGATTCTAAGATCCACGTTCTTTCCATTTTCTATACTGCTGCTTAAGATACTTTATTTAGTTCAGATGATGCTAGTATTTATTTTCTTCTTGCTTTATGGGCATTAGCTAATTTATTAGCACATTTATCTGAACTTTGGGTTGTTAATAGAGTTGCCAGATTTAGCTGGGGAAAAAAAGAAAAACAGGCTGCTCAGTTAAATTTAAATTTCCTATAAACAATGAATATTTTTTTTACATGTGTTGCAAATATTGTATGGGACGACACACTTATACTAAACATTTATTATTTATCTGAAGTTCAAATTTAACTTGGCATCCTGTATTTTATTGGGCAATCTTAATTGCTAAGAAATAGTGGCATTTAAAAGTTAAATATTTACATGGCTCTTTAGGGTTGTCTTTTTAAGAGATCTCTAGAATTGGTGTATTGAGGTTCCTTTTTAGAGGGAAAAAGTCTGATTGTTTGGGCTGTGACTGGACTGTATTCCTTAGGAGCACAAATGTCAGGTGTAGCGCCTAAGAGATGTAGGTGATCATATAAACGTCTCCCGATTCCCCTATTTTGATTACTTTTGTCTGTCATCAATCCTGGGTGCATCAGAGCTCACCAGTATGCTGGTTACACAAATAATTGCTGGCACTATGGGAATTTACTATGTTCCAGGCGCTGTTCTAGGTATTTTACATGTATTGAATCCATCACTCCTCTCAGCAACTTTATGACAAAAAATCCTGTTTTTACCCTCATTTTGCAGATAAGAAAACTGAGGCAGAAGAGAGGATAAGTAATGTGTCAGTGGCAGGGCTGGGTTTGAACCCAAGCCATCTGGTTCTGGAATCAGAACTTGTAACCATTAAATATTGCCTCTTGCAGGTAATACTTCTGAACCCATAGGAGAGCTTTTAGGAAGAAAGTCTTCAAGTTTTTCCAAGCCAAATGCTATCTACTTTAGTATTATTAATCACGTAAAACATTTTAGTAACTCTCTTGCAAAAGTAGATTCCTCATTGCACTGTTTCCTATCCTTTTTTTCTTCTCTTCTATCCTTATTGAAACAGATGTCTTTGTCCTTAAATACTAAATTAGTACATGAAATGGTGAGTGGTTTTCCTCATTGCTACATATTTTACAATTAGAAAGTGATTGAGAAGCCATATTTTCCAGCTTTTAAATGGTTTCTTCTAGAAGCTTTGATTATTTGTCCAGTATTGGCTTACTCATACGGCTAAGTACATAGACTCCTCACATATCCTAAGAGTAATGCCTCAAAGGAATATACATGTCTCTCATATTATAGACAACCAAACTCTATTTGGAGAGGACTTATTAGACCTGAAGTGTCCTCATTTGGTGTGAGTAGATACTCATGGATGAAATTCTTAACAAGAGAGGGAGGTAACTTTAGCACCGACTTAGAAAGTATTTTAGAGGTTGATCTCACAATTGCAGGTGTCAGGTATCAAGGTATGCAGGTCTTTTAAAGGGCATTTAGAAAAGCAGTACAGTAAGAGGTCACATTTGGCCATTATACATATACAGCTGGGGTGAACAAAACCCCAGCTGTCCTAATAGTAATGCAAATAGGTTCTTGTGGTGTGGGATAGAATTTCCAGTGACCGCATCTTACATGGGTTCAAAAAAAATGCTGTATCTCAAACAAGTTAATGGAAGTGAAGCTGATATGCTTTAAAAACTATTAGATGACACTGAATCACCTGGCAAAAAGGTTGGGTTATTTTGAAAATCTGAGTTTAAAAGCATTTAGAGGAATCAGCAGGTTTGCAGGTTTCCAAAGACTCAGCTTCATCTTTGATTCTCCCTCGACTCTCTTCTGGAAACTTAAGTCAATTAGTAAAGGCGCTTCATTTTGCCTCCTTGGCCTCTTATTTCCCTCTGTTTGTTTCCACTGCGATCCATTACCATATTTTAGCAGAATTATTGCAGTGACCTCATTTCCTGTTTTTCTTCTACTTTACCTTGTTAGTCTATCCTTTATACTCACAGTCCAGTTATTTTTGAAAACACAGCTCAGAATACCTTAACTGCCTCTCTCCTAAGTTCTTGGTGAGAAACAAGGATCGTTTAGAAGGTTTCTGTGATCTGACCCCCTACTTCTATTTATCTCACCATGCTCCCACCATGTAAGCTGCAGTGCAGCCATACCCAACTGCCTTCTGCTACCTGAAACTGACACACAATTTCATGGCTTAGTGTCTTTTCCATATCCTGTTCCGTATTTGGAACTTCCACCTTTTCTGTCTAACCAGATGACATCTAATTTAAGAATCTCTCTTCTGTCCTTCTGGTAGGAATTTACCATTTCTTTATTCCCATGGCATTTGGTTCATACGTTCACTGTAGAATCTGTTTTCATTTAGCTTAGCTTTATCGTTTTGCCCTTATTAGATGCTTGGTTTGTGTTTGAACGAATAAACCAGAACAGAACGTTAATTAAAACTCTTCCACAGTTTATCGGGGGGGAAAATAAGCTTATTTTATAATAGAGATGTTGGAATTAAAATTAATCAGCATGTGAGTTATGGTAATACCAATTAAAGTTGTATGTGACCCTTTAAGTGTAAGATTGGATGTTGCAGTCGAATACTGAAGGGTTTGACAAGTGATGGAAGAAACCGTTGTCCATGTAGAATAACTTAATGACTAAAATAAAGGAGATTTTTTTAATGCACTCTACTTGTATTTTTAAATTTGAGAATATTATGTTAAAATGGAAATAAATTGAAGCATATTGTAGTTTTTCAATGTTTATTATCTGGATATAATTATTTTTGACTCAGAATCTTTTTATGTTTTCTTAACAGTTGGTACCTATTTAACTTTTGAGTGGAATTAATGTACTCATTAAAAAATCATTATTGGGCTTCCCTGGTGGCGCAGTTGTTGGGAGTCCGCCTGCCGATGCAGGGGACACGGGTTCGTGCCCCGGTCTGGGAGGATCCCACATGCCGCGGAGCGACTGGGCCCGGGCGCCATGGCCGCTGAGCCTGCGCATCCGGAGCCTGTGCTCCGCAACGGGAGAGGCCACAGCAGTGGGAAGCCCGCATACCGCAAAAAAAAAAAAAAAAAAAAAGTCATTATTGTAGCAGTTAAAACCGTAACAGTGTAACAATGATTTGAGGGGCATGCCTTCTTCCGGATGTGTGTTTTTAAATCATCTTAGGGCTGACAGAGGCTTTTTAAATATAAAATAGGAACTTAGAGATATTGTTCAAAGATTATTAGGTTAGTATCAGAACAGAGAGTGAACATAGCAGAGCTAATAGTATGTGGTATCTTTGACCTTTGGTTCATTTCTAGTTGAAGTAGTAAGTTTGCATTTATACTCCACTTGCATTTTTTTCCAGTCCTTTCGGCACCACACTTCATTCATCTATCAAGCACTTACTGAACTCTTGCTGTTGTAGACTGTACCAGGTGCTAGATTCACGAGAACTGACTCATTTGAAGTTCAGGTTGTAGCATGTGTCTAGGCTTGCTTCTAAAATTTGCAGGACCTGGGGCAAAAGTACATGGAGGCTGTCAGACACTCTGTCTAAACATTTAAAAGTTATAAATCAAACTAATACATTGCTAAATAAAATAGGTCTCTTCCTACTCCCTTGAGAAATAGCTCAGAGATCTGGAAGTCCAGGTGTGGGTTTAGATTGCTTGGGCTCCACTTCCCCACTGGAATGTGCTGGTGTGGGGAGAGCCAGCCTCCAGGTGGCCCAGCCCCCTCTCCTCCCAGACCTGGCCTTGTCCTAACCCAGGAGGGGCTCTTCTTGCAGACACCCCAGCACTCTTCCCACGCCCCTACAAACTGCAGCCCCTTGGCTACTGCCCAGGCTAGTTCGACTGTTCGACCTGCAAGTTCGACTGTCCTGGCAGGTAAAGGCATTATAGAAGGCCTCGGGAGGCTCAGAAAGCTGGCTTGGGGATGTTTGGACACAAATTTCTGGGTCTCGGGGACTCAGAACGGCAGGGCTGGGTAGGACAGACTGGGCGGGCAAGTTCTTTGCGCTGTGGATTTATCATGTGGAAAGGGATGTGGTCAGAGGAAGAATAGGGAGAGCCCTCTCGAGTCCAGTGCTCAGGGTGGGACAGTCTTTGCCCAGGTCCTAAGGGTGGTACTGTGTATGCCCTTGAACCAAATAAAACGAAGTGTTCCTTAAGAGGATCAGGTCTCCACGAAGTCTGTAGACTTCAAAGCTAGATTGGGTCCAAAATTTAAAAAATAAATTGTATTTTGTTAGCGAACAATTACTAGGTGTCTATTTGTTTATGCACATTAAAAATAAGCAGTAGAGTTTTCAACTTTATTAGTTTTCTGTTGTAGAACTTAAAAACATTTTATGATAAAATAGTGATAGTGAATTTGGAATTATGCTGGCTGTATAGAACTTCTAGTTGTGTACTCTTTGTTTTTAATATTTCCCCACTTATTTAAAATAGTGATTAGGTGTTTTATGGGTGATAGTGTTGTTAGAATGAGAAAGAATAAATTGAAAAGTATTAATGCTGTTCTAGCCCTGGTTCAATTTCCAAGTGTATTCAAGGGAAAGAAAAAGGCTGTGAATTGACCACTTAAGTAAATCAGTTTGCAACCGAGTGTCCCAAGATTACTCAATCTAGAGGTAGGAATATAATTTTATGTCACAAAAATTCATCCCATACAACTTTTTGTGAAATACTATCTTTGTGATTGGTCTCATGTTGATATACAATTGGAGTTTTACAGTAATTTAGAAAAAGAAAGAGCCAATTCAATGTAAAAAGGAATACTTGATTATGCTATTGTATAAGAGCAGTAAAAGCTAATTTACTGTTATATTACTCAATATTGAAAACTGCAAGAGGCTATCTTTCAGTTCATTCTTAATTAATTGTGCTGTATTATAGTGATAGTAGTATCTATTATAGATGAGTTTTATGCAAGGCCTTTAAGTTGACATCTCTGAGCTTGTATTTTGGCTCACGTAAATATCTTTGACATATTTTCTGCATGATTGTTGAAGGCAGAATGGATTAATCAGTCACTGTGATTCCTCTATGAAAACTCCCGTGATAAACTATTCTTTGAAATGGCCTGAGTTCATAACAACGTATAACTGATGAAAATAAGTAATTGTATTTAAGAAAATAACCCTTTCACTTATTAATCTTCATAAAGACTATTTTTTCTAAATTTGCCTCTTCTGCTAGGTTCCTAGTGTTTTATTATTGAATTAATTTTGGAGGCATTCCTCTGTTCATAGTTCCTTTCTTTAATTGAGTTATCAGTCAAATAATTAGGGATTAATTTTGACCTTTGTTAAAATTTAGGTAGAAGATAGATGTGATGTCTTAGGGACCATAATTCTAGTAGAGCCATTTAGTAATTTAGATGGTCCTTATTGAGTACATATAATAACATGGTACACAAATTGATGTTACTTACATTTGATTTCAGCTCAGTCTTGCAATACAGAGGTAGATGTATATTAAGTATTATGATGGTATTTGGTAAAGTAGATTCTCTCTGCATTTTTTGAATAGTAATAACACTTATGTTTTCTAGTGTGATATTGGTTCGCCAGGGCTGCCCTAAAAAAGTACCACAGATCAGGGGGCTTAAACAACAGAAAATTATTTCCTCACAGTTCTGGAGGCTAAAAGCCCAAAATCAAGGTGTCTGCAGGGTTTGTTTCTTCTATGGGTCTCTTGTCCTGGCTTGTAGATGATCATTCTTCTCCCTTTGTCTTTACATGGGCTTCCCTCTGTGTGTGTCTGTGCCCTAAATGCCTCTTCTTAGAAGGACATGCATGGTACCTTGCACGTATTGCAGGTTTGGTTCGAGACCACTGCAATAAAGTGAGTCACACGAATTTTTTCCCAGTGCGTATAAAAGTTTTGTTTACACTATACTGTATTCAAAGTGCAATAACATTGTCTAAAAAAACACAACATACAGATCTTAATTAATAGATACTTTATTGCTTAAAAGTGCTAGGCATCATCGGAGTCTTCAGCCGATAGAGGGTCTTGCCTCGATGTTGCTGGCTGCTGACCGATCAGGGTGGTGGCGGCTGAAGCCTGGGGTGACTGTGGCAGTTTCTTAAAATAAGACGACAGTAAAGTTTGCTGCGTCGACTCCTTCTTTCATGAATGATATCTCTGTAGCATGCAATGTTGCTTGATAGCGTTTTGCCTACAAGTAAGACTTCTTTAAAAATTGGAGTCAGTCCTTTCAAACCTTTCCGCTGCTGCTTTATCAACTACAGTTATAAAATATTCTAAATCCTTAGTTGTTATTTCAACAGTCTTCACAGCATCTTCATCAGGAGTAGATTCCATCTTAAGAAACCACTTCTTTGCTCATCTATAAGGAGCAACTCCTCATCCCTTAAAGTTTTATCAGGAAATTGCAGCAATTCAGTCATTTTCAGCCTCCACATTTAATTCTGGTTCTCATGTTTTTTCCACCACATTTGCAGTGACTTCCTCTGCTGAAGTCTTGAATCCCTCAAAGTTATCCCTGAGGGTTGGAATCAACGTATTCCAAAATCCTGTTAATGTTGATATTTTGACCTCTTCCCATGAATCGCAGAGGTTCTTAATGGTATCTGGAATGGCAAATCCTTTCCAGAAGATTTTCAGTTGACTTTGCCTAGACCCAGCAGAGGAATCACCGTCTATGGCAGCTATAGTCTTATGAAAGGTATTTCTTAAAGAATAAGACTTGAAAGTCAAAATTACTACTTGATCCATGAGCTGCAGAGTGGATGTTGTGTGAGCAGGCATGAAACCAATCTGAATCTCGTTGTACATCTCCGTCAGAGTTCTTGGGTGACCAGGTGACCATTGCTAATGAGCAGTACTATTTTGAAAGGAATCTTTTTTTCTGAGTACACGGTTTCAGTAATGGGCTTAAAGTATTGAGTAAACCGTATTGTAAACAGATGTGCTGTTATCCAGGCTTTGCTCTTCCATTTATAGAGCACAGGTGGAGTAGATTTAGCATAATTCTTAAGGGCCCTAGAATTTTCAGAATGGTGAGTGAGCATTGGCTTTAACTTCACTAGTCACCAGCTGCATTAGCCCATAACAAGACAGTCAACCTGTCCTTTGAGGCTTTGAAGCCAGGCATTGACTTCTCCTCTCTAGCTAAGGAAGTCCGAGATGGCATCTTCTTCCAATAGAAGGCTGTTTCATCTACATTGAAAATCTCTTGTTTAGTGTAGCCACCTTCGTTCATTATCTGAGCTAGATTTTTCTGGATATCTTGCTTCAGCACTTGCTGCTTCACCTTGCACTTTTATGTTAGGAAGTTGGCTTATTTCTTTCAACCTCATGAACCAGCCTCTGCTAGCTTCAAACTTTTCTTCTTTATCTTCCTCAACTCTCTCAGCCTTCATAGAATTGAAGAGAGTTAGGGCCTTGCTCTGGATTATTACACTTTGACTTAAGGGAAGGTCGTGATTGGTTTGATCTTCTATCCAGACCACAAAAACTTTCTCTATATCAGCAATAAGGTTGTTTAGCATTCTCATCATTCATGTTTTGATTGGGTAGCAGTTTTCATTTCCTTCAAGAACTTTTCCTTTGCATTCATAACTTGGCTAACTGTTTGGTGCAGGAGGTCTAGCTTTTAGTCTCTCTCAGCTTTTGACACGCCTTCCTCACTAAGCTTAATCATTTCTAGCTTTGGATTAAAGGTGAGAGACATGTGATTCTTCCTTTCACTGAACACTTGGAGGTCATTGCAGGGTTATTCATTGGCCTAATTTCAATGTTGTTTTGTATCAGGGAATAAGCAGGCTGGAGGGGAGGGAGAGAGATGGGGAATGGCCTGTAGAGCAGTCAGAACATTGTTTAAGTTCACTGTCTTATGTGGGTGTGGTTCATGGCACCCCCAAAACAACTGCAGCAGCAACATCAAAGATCACTGCTTACAGTTCATGGTAACAAATATAATGATAATTAAAATTTTTGAAATATTATGAGAATTACCAAAATGTGACAGAGACACAAAGTGAGCAAATGCTGTTGGAAAAATGGCACTGATCGATTTGTTTGACAGATGGTTGCCACAAACCTTCAATTTGTAAAACATGCAACACCTGTGAAGCAAAATAAAGCAAAGTGCAATAAAACAAGTTATGCCTGTATTGGATTAAGGCCCATTCTCATGACTTCATTTTACCTTCATTATCTCTTTAAAGACCTTACATCCAAATACAGTCACATTCTGAAGTGGGTGTTACTGGGTGTTAGGACTTCAACATATGAGTTTCAAGGGGACACAATTCAGCCCATAATGGGGGCATAAAATGAATTCTATGCAAATGGAAGTGTTGGGTAACCAATATGTTTAAGATGTGGAGCAATTTATTTAATGTTTTAAATAAATTGTATACTGTTTCAAAATTAGATGTTAGGAATATCTTTTATTTCTCCTTTGACCCAGTTTGATTGTAGAGATGTGGAAGGGGCAATTAAAGACTGATGATGATTATGATAATAATAATAGTAGCAGCAGCTACTATTATTATTATTAAGTGCTATATTATATACTGGGCTCAGGTCTGAGCACTTGATATTTTTTGTCTCTCAGGGGTGCTGCATGGTCAGCAGGGAGTTAGGGCATCTCCATTTAAGGATAGGTTGAATTTTCTTTGCTTGTCCCTGGGAATCCAGATGTGGATCCTGGCCTCAGTGCTCTGGGACAGGGTCTAGGTTGTACCTTTGTGAAGCAAGATGGGATTCTTTGTAAACCACTATTTTATGAGACATCTTTGCGTTTTCTGTAGGTACAGGCTTTTTATTTAAACATGAAAAAGTTGAATTATTCAGGTAGTATTCTTTGGTGACAAACCAGCTTAAAAGTACTCCAGATCAAGAAAGTCCTATAAAGAATATTTTACACTATATTCCTATTTGGCTCATAGCTTCATACCCATCACTTTGTAGGTGCTCAGTAAATAACCGTAGAATGAATAGAGTTCACTTAAAGCAAAAGGGAGAAATATAGTCACACTGGCAGTGCCCTTTAGAGGCTCATATTTGCATTGTCAGAATAGTATATTGCCGGCTCAGCCCTCGTAGGTTTTTGTTATTTTCTGCCAGCAAATACAGTATGCATTGAATATTCACTTAATTGTAGACAGACAAAAGAAATAGCCAGTTGTATCCCTTGTATCTTAGACCTCCCATATGCTTGAGGCTTGGTAACAATAGCACAGTGGTTAAGCCTGTCTCTATAGAAAGTCCCCTTCCTTTTAGATTTCATAGGTAAGAGATTATGCTCAGCAGGGTATATTTTGTGTCCCACCAGTGGGTGGAATTGGTGGCTGTGTATGTTTTGCTTCAGCCACTCATCACGTTGCTTTATTACTCTGCTGGATGGGGCTGTATTTGGAGCTATAGGTCTTGTTAAAAATATTTCTTTATAGTTGAATTGCAAATGTCTTTAGATAAAGTCTCCAGGATCTTTGAGATGCAGTAGGAAAAGTCAAAGAACTAAGTTGTCAACATCAATTCTTTTTTGAAAACAACTTTACATAGATGTGTACATATTTGTTGTTTGATTATTGCTCTGCTGCTGGCTTTTCAGTAGAGTTTGTACTTGTGATTTTCTTTTTCTTAGTTTAGGTTACTTAATGGATAGGAAATTTTAGATGTGGTATGAGAGAGGATAAAATTTTTATTCCATATTATGAGAATATTACTGTCAGCTTGTCAACACTGTTCAGATTTTTTTAATTTAAAAAATTCCTTAAATTGGGCTTCCCTGGTGGCGCAGTGGTTGAGAGTCCGCCTGCCGATGCAAGGCACGTGGGTTTGTCCCCGGTCCGGGAAGATCCCACATGCCGCGGAGCGGCTGGGCCCGTGAGCCATGGCCGCTGAGCCTGCGCGTCCGGAGCCTGTGCTCCGCAATGCGAGAGGCCACAACAGTGAGAGGCCCGCGTACCGCAAAAAAAAAAAAAAAAAAAAAAAAAAAAAATATATATATATATATATATAATTCCTTAAATTAGAGATAAATTATAAATAGTTGAATTAGATATTATAATTACATATGAAATGCTTTTTGGCTTTTTCATTTTTCTCATTGATATCTGAATTTGTACAGTTTTCAGAGTATTTTTATCATTTCAATATTAGTGGCTTTTTTTTTTTTTTTTTTTTTTTTTTGCGGTACGCGGGCCTCTCACTGTTGTGGCCTCTCCCATTGCGGAGCACAGGCTCCTGACGTGCAGGCTCAGCGGCCATGGCTCATGGGTCCAGCCGCTCTGCGACATGTGGGATCTTCCCGGACCGGGGCACGCACCCGTGTCCCCTGCATCAGCAGGCGGACTCTCAACCACTGCGCCACCAGGGAAGCCCTATTAGTGGCTTTTTGAGTCTCACATCCATTTAAGTGGAATTTCATTAACTGAAAACGTTTGCTAAATTTTTAAATATGTCTTTATATGAATGAAACGTGAGGTTATGCAAGGGTAATGCAATGGAATGTGACAGTTTAAATCAGACATATGAATCAGACCTTTGTGGTATATTTGTGTCTTAATTTAGGTTGGTTGAAGACTTTTGATGACTACTTTCGAGAGAAGACTCAGTATATTTTTAATAACATGGTCATCAAGTTGAAAGAAGACCCACGGAGGAAATTTATGTGGTCTGAGATCTCTTACCTTTCAAAGTGGTGGGAAACTATAGATATTCAGAAGAAGGATGCTGTTAAAAGGTTTGTTTTTTAAAACTTTTTTTTTTTAATTTGGTAATATTAAACAATTATACAGTGAAACAGGTGTTGAATTTTTAGAATGTGAAAATTCTTAGCTTTATATCTGAAAGTTAAAATATTTCTTCGCATTCTGTTTTTCCTTGATTCTGGTTCATCTCTGAAAAAGTGACTTGAAACTTTTCCATTGAAATCCTTATGTTCCATCTTTGTCCTAGAAATGGAATTACTAGGTCAAAGGGGCTTAATATTTTAAAGATTTTTTGAAGCATATAATCAAAGTGACCCCTAGAAGGGTGGGTTTCAGTGTATTCTTCAGTCTTCCATATAGAAAGGTACAAATTTCTCTGCATATTAGGCAACAATATAATTTTTTCTAAAAGTTTGACCAATTTAAGTGGTAAAAATGTGAATTTTTGATTAGTGATAGTGTTCCATGCTTTCTCATATATACAGGCAGAGCTTTTTTTGAATTGCTTGATCATGTACTTTTTCTTACTGATTTGTAAGAATATTTATTATATACATACCAACCTTTATTTTTCCTGAAGCTTTATATTTCTTCTTAATTCTTAGTGTTTGATATAAAGACTTTTAAAATATTTATGTAGTCAAATGTATTAATCTGTTTTCTTGATTGACTTTGCTGTCATATTTAATATGCTGTCATATTTAAAAAGTCTTCCCCAATCCAAGAGATGAGATAGCCTTTTTTCCCCCAATTTAGTTTTTTATTGCTCACTTTTATAAATCCTCCAGTTTATTTTTTTAATGTGGTGTGATGGGAGGTTTTGCTCCCCATGTCTCCCTCCTCCCTGCTCCCAGGACTTTAAGGATTGTCTTAGCATCAATTGCTTTCTTTTACTTATTTAACATCACATATACAGTGCTTACTGTATTACTTCCTGTTTTAAGTACCTTGCAAATGATAACTGATAATCCTCGAAACAATCCTGTGAAGTAGATATAATGACTATCTTGATTTTACAGATAAGAACACTTGTCATCCAGGGTCACCCAGCTGCACATGCTGCACTAGTTACCATCCAGTCCAGCCTGTCCAGCCCCACAGGCTGTTTGTTCCCTTGCACGTTGTGCTGTGCTGCTTCCCTAAGACTTACATAGTCCATTCTTTTCTACTGACTTGAAGTGCCATCTTTATTGTATTTCAATATGCATTGATTTCTGGGCTTTCTGGCCTCTTTCATGGACTTTTCTGTTTAACTGTAATTGTTGCGGCCTTATGTGTTTCAATAACAGACAGTTTAAATCTCCTCTTGTTTCTCTTTATTGAAAAGTTCTTTTAATGAGTGACCACTTAATTTTCCCAGAGAGCTTTAGAATTAACTTGCTAAATTCTTCCTACCCTATCAAAAAAAAAGGGGGGGGGGATTTTGATAGATATTGACATAAACGTTTAAAGGTAATTTAGAGAGAATTGGTGTTCCATTATTATCTATCAGACATTCCCGCCCCCCCGCACCGAGAGCATGCTTAAAATGCTTATAAGAGTGGCCAGGAAGGTGCCATAACTGAAGGCTGTAGAGTCTGAGGATCCTGAATGTACCGGGAGTAACTGCCACACCCAAAAGGACTACCCCTTCTTCCACTCCTGCCATGTGTGGCCACGGGAACCAGAGTTGTCAGGATATTCTTCCAGTTATTCTTGACAAGCTGGAATTCCAAAATGTTACATAAAATGTCTTGACTTTTTAAGTTGAAATGTTAGCAGCTAATTTAGGTTAACATACAAACACACACACACACAAATCCTTCGTTTAAATCGAGTTACCTACTGGTTTGCAGTGTTGCAAAAATTAAGAACTGCCCTGTGAAACCCTGCGGAATTGGTGTTTGTCTATACATATTTTTTCTTTTACTAGGTTTGGAGATTAAAACAGATTTTTTTTGTCTGTCTAGGTCTTATATTGCTCCTTGAGTACAAATAATACTTCATAGTTTCTTATAATTTTATAGTGTTTTACTCAGATTGTTCAGATTTTATTGCATCTGTAGTTATTTTGTTTGCTTGTTTTTGTTTGTTTTCTTATTATTTGGGGGAATCTGATTTTTTTCTTCATCTTAATTAGATCAGCTAAAGCTTTTACTATTTCTGTTGGTTTTTGTACCCCCAAAAAACTATTATATTTATATTTTACTGGTATTTACTCTTGACTTTTCTGCTTTTATTTAATTCCTTCTACCTGTTTTTTACTAATGCTAAATGGGCCAGTTGATTTATTTTAACAAGGAGCATTTCTCCCTCTGTGTTTGCCTTTTTACTGCTCTTATTAGCTTTCACATTTTTATGTTATTTTTTTCCTAAATATTCTGTATGTATTGTTTTCTCTTTGACTTGAGTATGTTAGGAAAATTTTCAAATTCCTATTTTTTTCTCAGTTATACTTTAGGTGTTAAAAGGTGGTTTTAATGTCTTGTGGTCAGAGAATATGGACTGCACAATTTTTATTCTTTAGATTTTGGGAAACAGTGCCATTGATCCCTAAAATTCCAAACTTTTGCCATATATCTGGGTATGTATAACTTATTAAATTTTCCATGTATCAATTCAGAATATTTTTCAGCTTATATATTTTTGCTCTTACTAATTAATTACTGGTTTTATTTCATTTGTTTTAGAATTCAGTTATCTAATTGTTAAGTCTCTGGTCTCTCTTTGGCATATGCATTTTAATTTTTTGGTTATATTTACTGCATTATGTGAGGTTTTTCTCAAGGTTTTTTGTTTTCTTTCCCACCTCACATTCTTCTCGATGGTGTGGAGCCTGTTCTTTTCTGGCTTCAATGCTTGGTTTTAACTATGCTTTTTAATTACCCTTTAGTTCTGGGTTCTTTATATTGTTGTCTGTAAGTCCAAGCATTTTCCTTTTTTTTAATTCATCCATGAGCAGTAACATGTATCCACACCTGGAATTTGTTTCAAAACAGAGAGTGTAACTCGACTCAAAGCCCTTCCTTTTCTAACCAAACACTTTGTTTCCCATCCATTTCACCTGATTTCCTTTTAGGAAATGGTCTCCAAACACGGAAGTCAGATCCTTCATTGTCCTGCCCCAGGTCAGATAGGTCAGTGATGATGAGCTCAGCTAATCAATATATTATTTCCCAGGGTTTTGAGCCTTTAGAGTGAAGCGAGGGTAAAGAGATGGAAAGAAGGGAAGCAGAATGGAGGGAAGGTTGCAGGTCAGCCCTCACAGCACTGGTGCATCCGCAAGATTCTTCCTGTCCTGTGTCACGGACCCTGTCATGCCTGTAGCATGGCCTCTCATTTTTTTCCAGTCCTTTGTTAAGCCTGGACTTTTAGCCTGTTCTCAGTTCTGTGTACCCAGGACTGTCCCCCAATACATTTCCTGTTCAGTCAGTCAGTGTTGCTTGCGACCAAGAAAGCTAGCTGATATTTTTCTCCTCAAATCCTTTGTTGGAGAGGTGGGTTCCAGAAAAAACAAAACAAACAAACAGAAAAACTTAATAGATACATAGGTTTGCTCCCATTATTTAAAATTCTGAGCTTGTACTAAGTGGCATTAATGATAGAATTTTTTTGACTACTACTGTAATGCTTATGCAATGGCTTGTTTTTGAAGATGAGTCTGTGGATTAAATATCTGTACCTAAATTTGCAAGCTACCTGTTGAAGAGAAGAACCTGTTAATTCTAGCAGAGTTCTGTGTAAGCTTTTATTGTCCCTGAAGAATATCAGTTGATTGTGGGAACTTAACAGAAACATAACTCAAGTGATCCTCATAATCTATGCTAGCAATGACTTGTTTGATTCTTCCCCCCTGTGGCAGCAATATTCAGCTCTGTCAGCTTTCAAAAATGAAAATCTGGTTAACTAAAGGGAGATCCATGCAAACAACATCTAGCTTTTTTATTTTGTGTGACTCAGAGTAATTTAATCAAGTATAGTCATGGTTCCTACTTGTAACACATATCCAGTGGATTTAAAAGAAACTACCTTGTTATAATCAGCACATTTTCCATCTACGCTTGTTTTATTTTGAAAATGACTGGTATGCTAACATCCTTTTTACTTTTTAGTCTTTCTATTTGAATACTTTTTGGCTAAATGCAGTTAAGTACTGCATGACGTTTATAATACATCAAAATGTGAACCCTATTCAGAGTCAAACAGCTGAAACATTAGCCTTAGCGTTTCCTTTGACTAGCACCCAGCATATTACATATTCATTTTTCCTCTCTGGGCTCTGAGACATTGAAAGAGTTTTTACATTGCATCTGCTTCTGCTGTTGAGACCAGTGTTCAATTGAGAAGCGCACTGGGCTGTTGGAACCTAGAACAGTTTATGTGTTTGCCAGAATCTTGACCAGCTTCTCTGTGTGGACCTTTTGGTATAACATAAGGCTCCAAATGTGTGAATGGAGAAGGGTACCGTTAGATATTGTGTCTTCACTGCATTGCTGGATTTCATTGCTTTGCTGAGACCGCAAAGTCTTTATCTAATCTGCCATTCTCTTACTTCTTTTTTCCTAGGTTTATAGTTAAGTGAACCTTCTACCCTGTCCTTATAACTATCTCTGCTTATTGAAATCAGAGAAAAGTTTGAGATTACTTTCTTAAGTAATACAAATAATACAAATCCAAACTTACATTTTGCAAACTTACATGCATTCTGCATTATGAGTTCACTAGAAAAAAAAAATACCTTTAAAGTTCTTATACTAGCTAATTTATTATACATTTTATACAGGTCAGATTTTGTGCTATTTAACCAAAGCCTGCTGTAAAATTTGCAGAGCAGTGAGAAGTTACAGTGTGTCTTGTGATGTTCAGAGTAAATTGCAGATTTGGATTTAGTTTAGAGCCTAAAGATACATAGCATTTCATCAAAGGAATCAAAGCAGTCTCTCAAAGGAATCAAACCAGTGTCTAAAATAACTTTGATTCTACTAGTTGAAGCAGTGGTGTACATTTATTTTAGAAAGTATGTATCCCATCCCCATTCATCTGGATTGAGGTGTCTTTGCTTTGCTTTCACCTCTCATTTACATCAGCTATAGGCAAAAGCCATGAGGACTTCTCAGCCGCTCTGTCTGTTGGATACTTCTTCAGTCCTCTGGGAGAATTTCTTTGCAGCATTGACAGTGACCACTCACTCCATTCTCCTTAAAATTCTTTCCTTTTTTTTTTTTTTTTTTTTTTTTTGGTCTTCTGTGAGCCAGAGCTCTTTCTCCTGGTTCTAGTCCTGCATTGCTGAACATCCCTTTGTCATCATCCCTCTGACTCCCTCCTCTGCTCTTTCCTAAATATCCCAGTTTTCTTCTGTGGGGTAGCACCGTTTTGGTTCTCCTCATTTTGCATGCCCTGCCACACTGTTGTTTTAATTTCCAGGTGTGTGGGCTGCTTCCAGATCTAAAGCTCCAACCTCAATTTCGTTCTTCTTCCCTAGTTAAGGGTAACAGTAACAGCTAACACTATTGAATGCTTACTCTGTACTCAACGTAGGAGGCTTGTTCTAAACACTTAGATGTATTCATTCAGCCCATCCTGTAACATCCCTATGTGTTAAGATCCTTCATTATTCTCATTCTACTGCTGAGGAAACCAATGCAGAGGTGGTAAGGAATGTGCCTAAGGTCCCCCAGCAATTAAGTGTGGACTGAGGACCAGAACCAGGAAGGCTCACCCCAGAACCAGTGCTCCTGCCCACTGTGTGCTCTGCCTTTCGGTCTGCTGTTCACGTCGTCCAGTCAGTCCCCACAAGCCTGTCAGCTGTGCCTTTTTAGTATCTCTGCACAGTCACCCCCCGCCCCTGCTCTATCCCCCTTACTCTTGTTTCCTGCTTTAATGAAAACCTCCAACTGGTCTTCCTGTTTCCAGCTTTGCCACTTCCAGGTGTCCTCCATTTCACCCACAGAATTAGGTTTCTAATATATGAGTCTGCCCATGTCTCTTCTTGGCTTTCAAGTGCTTCAGTGACAATTCATTGTCAAAAGGTACAGCCCAACCTCCTTTGCCTGGCACATCCTTGCTTTTGTCCTCTGATTCCTCCCTGCTTGTACACCCTTACCTCAGATCACTTCCTGCCTCACACCCCCCTCTTAGCCATGCTGAGCCACGTGGGTGTCCTCAGTCACAGGTTATTTCCTGCTTCTTAGGAACTTGCCCATGAGTTTAGCTGAGAATATATTTTTCCTTTTGTACATTGGATAATCTCAATCCTATTTATTCTTCAATACTCAGCTGAAATATTACCTCATCTCCAAAGCCTTCCTGTATTTTCTCCGTCATCTATTTAACAAATATTGACTGTGCTAGACTCCAGGGATACAGGAAGTGAGTGAGACTTACCTGATCCCCACTCTCAGGGCAGAGCAAGGAAGACAATATAATTAACACAGTATCAGCATAAAGCATTTTCTTCTATGGAAGCAAGAAGTGGGTCTTGGAAAGCTTCCTGAAGCAGGTGGTATTCAAGCTGAAACTTGAAAGGCTGTTAGAACTAGCCAGGTATAAAGAGGGTGGCAGAGGGTGAGGAAGGAATTCCAGGTTATGAGAGGAGAATTGTGATTATGGGCCAGGGATTAGCAAGAACATGGCATGTTCAAACACCTGAAAGAAGTTTATTAGGCTGCAACAGTGCAGGGGAGGGTGTGCATGCAGGGGCTGAGTAATATGTGGTCGTCAGGGAGATGCAGATTAAAACTACTACAAGATACTATCCCAAACACCTTAGAATGGCTAAAATCAAAAAGACTGACAACACCAAGGCTTGAAAAGAATATGCCGCAACTGGAATTCTCTCCAAAGTTAAATATACGTCATGTGACCTGGGAGCTCCTTCCTAGGAATTTATCCAAGAAAAGTAAAAACATGTTCACCAGTGTTTTGGTGAACAGGAAACAGTTCAAATGTCCATCAATAAGATATTGGATTAAAATTTTGTGCCATATTTAAACAATGGAGTACCACTCAGCAATGAAAAATAATGAGTTACTGAAATACACAGAAGTATGAATGAATCTAACAAATACATTAGCAAAAGAATCCTGACACCAAAGAGTATTGTATGACTCCATTTTATGAAGTCTGAGAGTAAGTAAACTAATCTATTGTGATATAAATCACTAAGTAAGAATGTCTTTTTTGTTGGCGGGGGAGTAAGGTAGGAGTTGATTGGAAAGGGGCAGAAGGCTCTCTGAGTTGATGGGAATAGCCTATGTCTTCAGTGTACAAATATCAGTTGTTTTGGGTAGTAACAGGGGTATAAACAGTTGTCAAAATACATCAAACTGAACACATGTATATTATGTGTTGTTATATCTCAATTATAAATACTTTAGAAATACACTACATCCATAAACATAATGATATATGTCTGTTTATTAAGATGGAAAGATGTTCATGGTATATAGTACTAAGTGAAATAAATTGATTAAAAACTATGCCTACCATAACCCTTTATGCATTTATAGCAAGATATTGAGTGGATTTTTAAATTTTATTTTTCAACCTCATATATTTTCTGGTTTATTTGAATGAACAGTTTGTTTTAGAAAAGTGAGAAAATGAAGTAATATTTACTATACAGTGAAATATTTAAAGTATATCTAATTATTAAAACTTAACAAACTATTAATTCAATCATCTAATATAAGAAATATTCTTAAATAAAATTTTGTGACTATTTTATGCTATAGTTTTGTTTGTTTTTAGTGCTTAGAAGAAATCAGGGTAGTATAACATTTATAGTTCAGAAAAAAATTTTATTTAATTCATATTTTAATATAAGCCTGAATATATAAAGGGTATACAATGAAAGGTAAGGTGTGACTACTCCTGTCTTCTTGGCATCTAACTCTTCTCACAGGAGGCAGCTACTTTGACCAGATGCTTATCTAATTTATAGATACACAGGAAAAATATGTGCATGTACATATGTGCAAAGACACATACATATTATACAAATGATAGCATGACATGCACATTGTGCTTTTTTTTTTGAGTGCATCTTTTTTTTTATTGTGGTAAAATATACATAACTTAAAATTTACCATTTTAATGATTTTATGTGTGACATTCAGCGGCATTACATATATTCACATTGTCTTGCAACCATAACCATCTCCAGAACTTTTTCATCATCCCAAACTGAAATGCTGTACCTGTTAATAATTCCCCTTCCCCTCTGCCCTGGCAACTACCATTCTGCCTTCTGTCTCTATAAATTTGACTATGCTAGGTACCCCATATAAGTAGAATCATACAATATTTGTCTTTTTGTGTGTCTGGCTTATTTCACCTAACATAATGTCTTCAAGGTTCATCCATGTGGAAGCATGTGCCAATTTCCTTCCTTTCTAGGACTGAATAATATTCTATTGCATGAATATACCATGTTTTGTTTTTTCATTCATTCATCAATGGACGTTTGGATTATTTTTACCTTTTGGCTATTGTAAAAATGCTGCTATGAATATGAGTGTACAAATATCAGTTTGAGTCCTTGATTTCAGTTCTCTTGTGTATATACCCAGAAGTGGAATTGCTGGATCATATAGCAGTTCTATGTTTAATATTTCACAGAAGTCTCATACTGTTTTCCACAACAGCTGCACCATTTCACATTGCCACCAGTAGTACCTGAGCTTTCCAGTTTCTCCACATTCCTTATCAACACCGGTTTCCTGTTTTTCTTTTCTTTCCTTACTTTTTTTTTTTTTGGATAATAGCCCCTAATGGGTTTTGTACCATGGTTTTTAAACTTAATATATCTTGGAGAACCTTTCAGGAACCTTTCTTTTTAAAAACTCTATAAAAGTGTTTGTTATGAGTGGGCCTTAATTTTTTTTTTTTTAACATCTTTATTGGGGTATAATTGCTTTACAATGGTGTGTTAGTTTCTGCTTTATAACAAAGTGAATCAGTTATACATATACATATGTTCCCATATCTCTTCCCTCTTGCAAGTGGGCCTTAATTTATGTAACTTCTCCTGATTAATGGCCCCGTAGTTTTGTTTCTGGTCTTTTGTGAATGCATAAAGTGTATCTTTATCTTTAGTGTATATAGTTATCCGTTGATAATCCTCAGGGGGTTCCTTGCAGAACCTGCCCCAGATACCCAAATCCTTATATAAAATTGAGTAGTATTCGCATTTAACCTACGCACATTCTCCTGTGTACTTGAAATCATCTTGAGATTACTTATAATATTTAATACAATGTAAATGTTATGTAACTAGTTGTAAATACAATGTCAATGCTATGTACATAGTTGCTAGTGTGTGGTAAATTCAAGTTTTGCTTTTTGAAACTTTCTGGAAATATTTTTCTTTTTAAAATTTTCCTTCAGAAGTTGATTGAATTTGTGGATGCAGAACCTGTGGATATGTAGGGCTGACTGTACAGTGCTTTTATTTATTTTTATGTATTTTCTGACTTCATTTTAAGGAGCATAGATAAAAGTATATATGCGTTTTAAAATTTGATAGTTATTGCCAGCCTTAAGTAACAATACCTATTTGTAAATATCCTTGACATCACATGTTACACAACTTTTTGATCTCACTGAAGTTTTAATTTGCATTTCCTCATGAGTGATATTAAACTTCTTTTCATTTGCAGGAGCTAGTTATTTCTGAAATATCTGCTTCATATCTTTTGTTTGCTTTTCTTTTGGGTTGTTGGTACCCTTTTCTAGTAGGCACGTCCAGATTTAAATGGCGAGCAAAACAGATATGATTCCTGCCTTCATGAGCTTACAGTCTATTGAGGGACAAAGACAGTAAACATGCAGATGTGTTATTAAATTTTGTGATAAATGCTATGAAAGAAAAATTTTGGATTTTATGAAAGATAACAACTTAGGTGGGGTTTGGGTGGAGTGTGGTGGCCAGAGAAGGCTCCTGATAGATCCGCTACGAGCCAGTGAGGTAAATACTGGGAGGAAAAACATTCCAGACAGAGAGCATGGACTGCAAACTCAAAGAAAGGGTATGGCTGGAATGAAGTGAGGAAGAAATGAGGAGATGACTCATTGGTCATCTGTCCCTCGTATATTCTCTAAATGGGTGTCTATAATACTCAGAGGTATATGATCAGTTTCCCCAATTATTATGTGAGTGGTTTTTAAAACAAATCTTATTTTTACTCTTATTAGATATTCCCCACGAAAGTCATACGAGTCAGATAATCTGATGAGCAAATGCTTTTAGCCTATTAATTGATTCATTGAGAGCCTCCATCTTTTTTAATTTTCCATTTAACTAATTTTTTATTTAAGAATGAATCACCATACATCATCTTGTATTATTTCATATTTCCCCACACAAATTCAACTCGTTTTCTCATGTAAAATTAATTTGTGATTCTTTGAAGCTTGCTAAATAATGCATTGTTTGCTACTAAGTTATCTGTAACAATTTTCCCATTAGGGAAAAAAGCTCTTTGAGACTGTCCTTCTGTGTGTGACTAAATTTCAAATGTGTGCTGTGTCTACATAGGGGAAAAAGTGACTCTCAGAAAATGATTCGCAACTTCTTGTGCTTGGCAAGTAAATTCATAAATGTAAATTCTGGATCTTGGGCAAAGTGAGCTGTGACAGATATACTCAGCTTAATTTTGATCAGTATTTTCTTAAGTCTTTTATATCAGATTCTCAAGCAGAGAAATTGTAGAAACAGAGAAGTACATAATGGCTTACAAATCAACCAATTAAAAAAGTAAGGGTGTTGTGAATTGTGAAAGTTAGTGCCTGTTTTCCTATTTTCTGGATTTGCTGCACGTATATACTTCTTTCTCTCCCTCTCTTTCCCAGTCTTTTCATTTGTTTCTGGATCTCTTGTTTATTAGAAAATATTAGGAAGAGCATTTATGCAAAAAATTTGCCAGAAACCAGAGCGTCTCTTGGTAGAAATTAAGCAATAGACCCTATGAGGTGGGCACATCTTCTTTGATTTTGTACTTCACTTTTTTTTTTTTTCAGAGTTAGAACAGTGGTTGTTATTGGGGAATTAGATCTGGGTAACTTTTATTTACAATTTTCTGCATCCTTTCACTTTTATCATTAAAACAATAGGCATTGCTCTCCTAAAAGTAGTATAAGTAGTATGCCCATTTTCTTTTTTTTCCGAACAACCTTCTATTGAAGTATAGTTGATTTACAATGTTGTGTTAGTTCCAGGTATACACAGCAAAGTGATTCAGTTATGCATATATATGTGTGTGTGTGTGTATATATATATACTCTTTTTCAGAGTCTTTTCCATTATAGGTTATTAAAAGATACTGACTATAGTTCCCTGTGCCATACAGTAGGTCCTTGTTGTACTCCCCTGACAATTGCAGAGAACTAGCTCAATTCATGCTTGTTGAGCACTAAGTGAGTGGAAATACTTGGAAGCACCTGTACTTATTCTAAGTAACTTTTTCTATAGGTGTTTCCCATTACCTGATTTTTAAAAAATTACGAAGGTGTGGAATATACAGCTTGCAGTCTGTCTTAATTTTATTTTGTGTTGCTAACAATGGCGATTTTAAATATGGTACCTTTTGTAGGCTAACATAGCTTTTCTGCTATTGCTTATAAATATTTTTCTCAGTATTTCCTGGAGTGTTGTTTCTGTAAGACTGTCAGGCCTACTTTTTGTACCTATCACTACCTGATGATGATGGTGGCTGTGCTTTTCAGTCATTAGGTCAGTGTTTTCCTCATGTATATTTGGACCATTTTGTTTTCCTGTCATTCTTCAGGTGCTTCTTAAGTGCTTATCACATATGTTCTAGAAATCAGGGGTAAACGTGGCAAATGTGTGCACTTCTGCAGTTTTTATGTGTGCACGTGTATTTTTTGTTTGTTTAACTGGTCAAGTGGCATGTGTTTTTGCCTAACACAGTGAATATTTTATATCAATCCTGACCTTCCTGCCTGTAAGAATGTCTGGTTTATAATCTGGTTTTCACCATTCATATGTATAGACTAGGGAGAACAGGCGGTTGAGTGAAATAGGAGTACTCACTAACCTGATTATTTGGCCAGGTGTCCACTCATTGTCACATTGCTTCATATCTTAAATCATGTTGTCTATTTTCTTCCCTTTTGTTCTACCTGATTAGAGAAACTTTCTTAAGAAAAACTAAAACCTAAGTTCTTTCTGGCCTGATATTATAACATCACTTATGCCTCTTGTGACCTCCTCATGTAGTTTTTATTAAAAACCTGTGTGAGCCATTTCAAATATCAGTCCTTTGGTTTCCACGACATAATATTTTGGCTTTCTTATGAGTTTGTTTTAAATCACTCAGACTGAAGATTAAAAAAAATAAACAAACCGCAATCCATTCTTCCCCACTAATTTAATGGCTATTTTAATAATATAAAAATTTTTTAAATTTATTTCTCAACTTTATATTCTGACGTACTGATGTGTCCATTTCTGAGTAAGTCACAGTTATATGGTAGCTTTTTAAACTATGAAAACAACTTTTACCAAGGAGAAGTGCAGGTTGTGCCTCATTACTCTTTTCTAGAATGTCTCAGGTCATAGTCACAGATTTGACCTTTTTATCTTTAACATTTCTTTTCACCTCAATTTCCTCTTATATTGTCCTTCTGCTTGGTCCTTAACTCTCCTTTTGACTGTTTTCTCCAGACTTCCCATCATTCTCTATTTCATCTTTGTTTCATTCCTCCAAGACTTAATTTTATATTGGCCTTTTCCCCTAAACTTAGTTTTCTTTTTCAGTTAGGTCCTTTTGGCTGCCTCACTGTCACATCAAATAGCCTTATCCAAATTTATATTTATTACTGCAAAATGATTCCCTTCTCAACTGAACTGCACTGTCTATGTGTATTAACACCACCACCCCATTAGACCCCTGGAATCAAAACCCTAAGTCATTCGTACTTTAATCCTTTCTTCTATGTCAAGATATTTCTCAATTCCCACTGATGCTTCATGAAGCATCTCCTCTCTCTCCCTCCCCGTTCATTTCTCCTACATGAATCATATTCCAGGTCATGTCACTTTATACCTATATTATTCACACTCCTTTTTAACTAACCTTCCCTGTTCAACTTATTTTGCATATGTCTGTGAACTTCATCTAATAACAAACTTTATGTTACTACTCATTTTAAACTGAGAATCTCATTCACTCATTCCCTCTTCATCTAACAACAGAGAGTACCCATTAAATGCCAAGTAAGCTTCTCAGTGCTGGGCCTGGAAAAGTGAACAAAACATGTCCTGGTCCTTGTTCTCTTGGAGCTTATGTTATAATGGTGGGTGGGGTGAGGAGGGAGAGGAAGCAGTAAATGAACAAGGCCATTCTGGTTTGTGAAAAATACTATTGTGTGATAGAGTGTGGAGGTACAGTGGGAGTGTTGATTTAGGCTCTGTGGCCCAGAGACTTTGTGGGTGTCCCAGAGACTTTTATTTGAGCTGAGAAATGAGGGCAGCTGGGATCAGCCATGTTGGGAAAGATAGGAGAGAAGAAAATAGATAAGAAAATCCTGAAAAACATATTAATGAGTGAGAGGGTTTCATGTCTCCCCCATAGTAATAGATAGGATAGTCTTTAAAGTAATCATTGTGTACAGATAAGAACTCTGTACACAATCACAGTAGCATCTCAGGCATCATGCAGAGGGGGAAGGGATAAATTATTCACAGATAGAGCTGAGGAAATATAATATGTGTCATTCTTTGCTTGGTTGGCTGTTTCTTGGAGCCCATTTATGCCTATGGGACAGGGAATATGTAGCAAAATAAAACTGATATAGGTGAGAAATTCCATCAGTGGAGTGATTTTTTTCCATTTAATATTAAGATTACTTAATTTATAGTTTCTATTCTCTATTCAAGAGCAGCAAAGCATTTGTTTTGACCAATTTATTTCTGATATTTTCCAGAAGATCTGTTTATTGGAATACTGAGATAAGGAGGTCAAGTTTCTATATTTGATGACTAGAGATTAAGTCCCAAATCTGTCCTGACATCTCAGGCTTCCAAATACTGCTCATAGGCATAAGGAGTGTGACTGGTCCATGGCTTCCAGGGTGTGGCTAAATCAGGCAATCACCAGAAAGACAAGAAGAACTAACTGTAAGCAAAGTCCCATAGGCAGTAAGAGTGGGACAAAATAGCCTTGGATTTAGTTGTGTTCTTAAAGAAATACAATTTTCAGAAATTTCCAGCTTCTTTCTTACAAGTTCTTGATGTGGGCCTGTGAGAATCTGAGGTTTGACTGGAACATTGGAGTTTCTTTAGACACTATATAATGAGCCACCATATTCTCCATATGAAATTGTATTATTTGGTGATCCCCATGGTAATATAGAAGTAATCTCTTTTTATTTTATACAAGGAAATCACTCATGTATTCATTCATTTTTAGAAATTGTGTCCATTATCCACTCTGTCATTGGTTCTATGATCATGCATATATTTGAAAAAATTGGATGTTCTGTTAATGCTGTGGCTTCTGTTACATGCTTTGTAGGAAAATGTTTATTCTTTATGCCTCTGGTCTGTTTCAACTAAATTTGGCTTGGTGCTTGGCTGTTAGCTATAGGCATTCCGTGATGTTTATCCTTATTAAAGCTGCTTTTGCTTCTGAAATTTTACATCGTTTTCAAAACCACCTTGTCGCAAACTCAGAAGTCTGTGGCACTTAAAAGGCTTGCTTAAGTTCTGGCCATTTACACTTCCTCAGGTAGTTCTTCAAATTTTTGATAGTTGATGATTTTTTTCTGTCTCTGAGGAAGGTATCTTCTTGTAACAATTTAGTTCTCCAGGGCTGTGGTCTAGTTACTTTGTGAAGTATTATGGTAAAGAGCACTCAATGAACAGATGATGATAATGTTAGAGCTTTTGGCTCAATAATGAAAGATAAACTATATAGCCTACATTATAATCGACTGGAGCAGGGTGCTTTATAATGTTTTCTGTATTCCCAGAAGCATGTGATATTTACTAGCTTTACTTTTATTTTTATTACTTCTGTAGTTTGCATGATTAACTTATCAGTGTCAGAAGTACTAAAATAAGTCCTGATTTTTCAGCATAGGTGTAATGAAACAAATATTGTGCTTAAAATGACAGTCCTCCAATTAACATTCATCAAGCATATACTCAGGTATTTGCTAGGTGCTCGGCCAGATCCAGAAGTAAATCAGACGTGGCTGCTGACATCAGGAATCTTTGAAGTTGTATGGGAGATTATACCCTTATGAAATAGAACTGGCAGAGTGACCTGCATGGCTTTGCCTAGGGCAGGAGGAGCAGATACTTTACTAAGGACGCTTTATCACCAGGGTCCCAAAGTTGAAATTCATCCACTGGTTTAAAAAAAAAAATTAACAACTAGTGTGAATACTGGTTACATGTAAAGGCTGTCTCTAATGTTTATGATGTCTTACATTTTTATTTGAACTTTTCTTATATATGTGAATGTAAACTCTTATGTTATTTTCTCCCTAGTTTACTAGAAAACGGTCAGTTTGAAATTGTGACAGGTGGCTGGGTTATGCCTGATGAAGCTGCTCCACATTATTTTGCCTTAATTGACCAACTAATTGAAGGACATCAGTGGCTGGAAAAAAATCTAGGTATGTATTCGTATCTTTCTCTTTCATTTGGACTGCTTTGGAAAATTAATTTTGGGGAATGTGAGATGGGGCTTTTTATTTTTTTTAATAACTAATTTTTCTAGCACTGATTATTACTGAATAATTTATTTTTTTATTGATTTATGATGTTTCTTGGATCATAAACTCAGTTACATAGATATAATATGGTCACTCTTAGGGTCATCTACCTTGTTTCACCTATTTATCAATTTTACCTATTTATTAATTTTAGTATTTTTTTCTAAAACTATCCCCCTGGGATTTTAATTATATATTAGTTAAGACACTTGATCATAAAAGGCAAAAACCTAGTTTACTAGCTTAAGCAAAGAAAGAAAAAAGGAGAGAAAAATGTTAGTTTTGTCATTGAGAATTCCAGAGATAGGGTAGCTTCAGGTAAGGTTGGATCCAGAGGACTTAGATTATGTCATCGGGATACTGGCTCTTGACTCTGCCGTAGACAACCAGGACTCTGATCTTCTTGGTCTAACAATTAGGAGTTTTCCTTAATACCTTACCTAATTGACCCACTTTGGGTTAGGCGCTTATCTCTGAGCCAGTTTACTGAGGCCAGAGTTAAAGGAGCTGAAATCCCTGAGGCCTGGTTAATTTGATGGAAATGATCATGTGGGGAAAGTGGTTTGGGGCAGGGTCAGCCTTGCCTGAACCATGTGAATGCATCCTCCATGGGGAAGAAGTATCCTGTTACAGCAAGAAGTGGGGAAGGGTATTCTGAACTGATAAAATCAGATGTTCATACAACTCATAAGAACATAGGACTACTGGAAATCTTTGTGGTATCGAATATTTGCATTCTGCAACATGGTATGTAATTGTTTTCAAATATTTCATATCTCTCAGTACAATTTTGTAGTTTATGGTAAATATACATGTTTTTATTGAAGTTATTTCTAAATATTTTATTATTTTAAAGTATTCTTCTGTTAGGGATAAAATTCCCCCACCCCCATTAATATTTTGTTTACTTTTTATTTTGGAATAATTTCAAACTTAAAAGTTGTAGGAATACTACAAAGAACTCCCATAAGGCCCCCAACCAGATTCACCAGTCATTATTTTGACACATTTGCCTTATTTTTTCCTCTTTCCATATTGTTATTGTTGTGATTGTTATAGAGTAAGTTGCAAATATCATACCTGTGCTGAAAAGAGTTAACATAGCAGATCTGAAACTGCTATCCTTAGAAAGATCTTGCTTGCAAAGTTCGCTGTTGGCTGGTGTCTGAGGACTTGGATTTCTTAAATGATGAGTGACTCACTGTGTTTAAACTATACAAACAGGCAGTGTATGCTAAACATTTGTTTCCCTTCTGGGAGTCTAGAATCATATTATGTACTAGACAGAGGGTGCCTGCATGACCAGACCCCAGTAAAAACCTTGGACACTGAGTCTCTAGTGAGCTTTCTGGGTTGACAGCATTTCAGGTATTGTCACCATTCACTGGTGGAGTAATTAACTCATCCTGGGTGATCCACAGGGAGAGAACTCTTAGAAGCTTGTGCCTGGTTTCCTGTGGACTCTGCCCTGTGCCTTTTCTCTTTGTTGATTTTGCTTTGTATCTTTTCACTATAATAAATCATAACTGTGACTATATGTCTAGTGCTGTAAGTTTTCTTAAGTCGTGAAATCTGGGAGTGGACTTGGGGACCCCCTACTCAGTGCCACTTTTCTTAAATACTTAATTATATTCTAAGCCCAAATATTCACTTTATAAACCTCAGTTTTTGTGGATTTTTTTTTTATGTTTAGCTTTTATGGATGTGTAATTTACATGCAGTGCCACACATAAATCTTAACTGTAGAGTTTGAGTTTTGACAAATGTAACTCTGCACCTTGTAAATTAGAGTAGTGTTCTCAGTTTTGTTTAAACAGTTTAGAACAACATGTTGTTTTGGACACTGTTTTTACATTTGGTTTGGGATACTTTTTAAATTGTTTAGTCTTTGGTGGTTAGTTTCTGCTTTTACTAACTTTATTATATAAATTTGACCATTAGAAACTAAGTTTGAGTTTTTAAGGTTATCTTTTGCCTAAAATATCCATTTTGTAACTGTTCTCTGACTCCTCTTAAGCTTTAATATTAGATATATTTGGAATAATCCAGTTTTATTAATTATATTATTCATGTTGCTCATGTTCTAATTTTTAAGTCTATTAGATTTGCCAAAAACTGAATGATGTATTTTACTCTTTTTAATGATTGTTTCCTGTAATTTTTCTTGTTTTTACTTTTTTATATTTTGACAGTCTTGTTCTTACATGAAAACACAAAATCTTTCCTGGTTTTATTGGCATATGTACTGTCTTTATAAAATTTTGGATTGTTCATATACTGCATTTCCCCCCTAAGTTTTTCACTTGCCCCCTTTAAAAAAAAAGATTCGCTTATACCAAGGAAAATCCTAGAAGGATACTGGGGTCCTTTCTATGTCTCTCCCTAGCTTCTACCTCATTTTGTATCAGTTTTTAAAAATGTAGTTTACGTTCTTTCTCTTCTACATCATTACTTCTCAGGGATTCTTTAATCTGTTGCAGCTAGGTTGCTATTCCTGTGTATCAGGTGATTTTGATGCAGAAAAGATCATCAGTGATGATGAAATCTCAGGCATCACTAACTTTTCATGTTGATTTTTATTCTTGTTTGTAAGCTTATTCTGTCCTAGTTATTTGGGACAACACATACTCCTTTTTTTTTATTTTATAGCTTAATTTCATTTCATTTCAAATTTATAGAGTCGCATGATAGTATTTGAGAGGGGCTCCTATATATCCTGTAGGCTTGGCCCTCTGTATTCACCAGTTCCACATCTGATGATTCAACCAACAGTGGACAGAAAATAATTGAAAAAAATAATCTGGAAAGTTCCAAATAGCAAAACTTGAATTTGCCATGCCTGGCAGCTACTTACATAGTATTTACATTGTATTTATCACTATTTACATAGCATTTACATTGTATTAGGTATTATAAGTAATCTGGAGGTGATTTAAATTATAGGCATACCTCATTTTACTGTGCTTCACAGATACTACGTTTTTTACAGATTGAAGATTTGTCACAGCCCTGTGTTGAGCAAGTCTGTTGGTGTCATTTTTCCAACAGCATTTGTTCACTTTGTGTCTCTGTGTCACATTTTGGTAATTCTAGCAATATTTCAGACTTTTTCATTGTTAATGTATTTGTTATGGTGATCTGAGATCAGTGATCTTTGTTTCTATTGCAAAAGGATTATGACTTGCTGAAGGCTAGCGATGCTTAGCTGATTTTTAGCAATAAAGTTTTATTTTGTTTTGGTTTTCTTCCAGTTTTATTGAGATATAATTGATATACAGCACTGTGTAGGTTTAAGATATACAGCGTAGTGATTTGACTTACATACATCGTGAAAAGATTATCTCAGCAAGTTTAGTGAACATCTGTCACCTCATATAAATACAAAATTAAAGAAACAGAAAAAACAATTTTCTCTTGTCTGAGAACTCTTAGGATTTGACTCTCTTAACAGCTTTCATATATAACATGCAGCAGTGTTAATTATATTTATCGTGTTGTACATTACATTCCTAGTACTTATTTATCTTTATAACTGGAAGTTTACCTTTTGCCTGTCTTCATTCAATTCCTTCTCCCACCCTCACCTCTAGTAACCATAGATCTGATCTCTTTTTTCTATAAGTTTGTTTGTTTGTTTTTGGAGTATATTTGACCTACAACATTATGTTAGTTCCTGTTATACAGCATAGTGATTCGATATTTCTATGCATTTCAAATTGATCATCACGATAAGTCTAGATATGGCACCATGCAAAGATATTACATAGTTATTGACTATATTCCCCACACTGTACATTGCATACCCATGACTCATTTATTTTGCAACTGGAAGTTTGTACCTCTTAATTTCCCTCACCTATTTCTTTCCTCCTCCCAGCCCCCTCCCTTCTGATAACCACCTGTTTGTTCTCTGTATCTATGACTCTGTTTATGTTTTATTATGTTTATTCGTTTTGTTTTTTAGCTTCCACATATAAGTGAAATCATTACAGTATTTGTCTTTCTCTGTCTGACTTATTTCATCAGAAATATGTCCTCAAGTTCCGTCAGTGTTGTCACAAATGGCAAGATTTCATTCTTTCATATGCCTGAATAGGATTCCATTTTATATATATATGTGTGTATATATATATATATATACACACACACACATATATACACACACACACACACCACCACATTTTCTTTATTCATTGATCCATCTGTGGATACTTAGGTTGCTTCCATATCTTGGCTATTGTAAATAATGCTGCAGTGAACATGGGGGTACATGTATCTTTTCAAATTCGTGTTTTTGTTTTCTTCAGATCAATACCCAGGAGTGGAATTGCTGGGTCATATGGTAGTTCTCTTTCTAATTTTTTGAGAATTCTCCATACTGTTTTCCATAGTGGCTGTACCAATTTACATTCCCACCAGCAGTGCACAAGGGTTCTTTTTTCTCCACATATAAAGTATTTTTTAACTAAGGTGTGTACATTTTTTTTAGACATAATGCTATTGTACACTTAATAGACTACCGTAAACATAACTTTTATATGTACAGGGAAACCAAAATATTGTGTTATCCACTTTATTGCAGTGGTCTGGAACCAAACCCACAGTATCTTGGAGGTATGCCTGTATACAAGAGGATGTGTGTAGGTTATATGCAACTACTACACCATTTTATATGACTTGACATCCAAAGATTCTGGTATCTTCAGGGGTCCTGAAACCAATCTTCCCTGGATACCAAGGGACTCTAGTTAGATTCCCATACGTGTTTTTCTGAACCATTTGAGAGTAAGCTGGAGGCATCTTGTCTCTTTGTCTCTCAATACTTCATTGTGTTATTTCATAAGAAATAAGGATGTTTTCTTAGATAAGCAGAAGATAGTTATCAAATCAGGAGCGTTAGCAATACTACAGTCTAGTTCACAGGTTATATTCAAATTTTGTCAATTGTCTCAATAATGTTTTTTAATAAAGACTGCTTTTTCCCCTCCCAATCCAGAATCCAACCTAGGATCACGTATTGCTTGTAGTTGTCATGTCCTTTTAGTCTCCTTAACCTGAAACAGACCTCAGCCTTTCTCTGGATTTCTTGACGTTGATATTTTTGAGGAGTGCAGACCTCTGTTGTAGAAAGTCTCTCAATTTGAGTTTGTCTGTTTCCTTTTGATTAGCTTTAGGTTATTTATCTATCTGATCTATCTATGTAATCTAACCTAATTTATTTTGCTAGAATATCACTGTAGTTATTTTCTGTTTTCCTCAATGCATGCTGTCAGAAGGCACTTGTCATCTCTTTGTCCCCATATTGGTGATGCTGTTCTTGATCACTTGTTTAAGTTGTGTCTTTTAATTTTCTTTACTGTACTGTTACATTTTCTGCCTTTCGAATTAATAACTAATTTGTAGGACATACATTGAGAATAGGTAAATATCCTGTTCCTCATCAAACTCTAATGTTTTAGTTTTAGGATCCATTGGTGATTTTCTAATTCCATCATTGCTTCTATAATTATCAGTTAGTATTCTATTAATACTAAAAGGAAGAGCTTTCCTTTTTATTTTCAATTTATTTGTGAGCTCATGGGTTCTTATTGTATTCAATGGGCTATAGTCCAGTACTATTAGTATTTATTTTGATTCCCCAGTTGTCCTGCATTTGGCCAGTGGAAGCCCCTTCAACTATCTCCTGATTTATTTTTATATGTTCCCATGACCCTTTGACCATTTCTTTAATTTATGCCCCAAGAATATGTTCCAGGGTTATCTTGTACTTTCCTAGCCTCAGCCCTGGAATAAGTAATTTCTTTAAGTTTATTTTTAATAGAGCATGGCATTTAGAGGTCAAAGTCTGGGATTGAAGACAATGTTTTTGGTACTGAGGTGTTATTGCACTGAGCTAAGAAATGTGTGTGTGTGTGTGTGTATGTGCATGTGTGTGTGCATGTGTGTGTATATGTATATATAGAGAGAGTTTGTTTAAATATATATTTGTGTGTATATATGTATATTTATTCATGTTAGTACTACTATCTCCTATTTCAACTCAGTATCATAGGGTTCTGCTCTTTCATATTTACATACTCTATAGTTCCTTTCCTTAACAGTGTAAAACCTGGCTCCTTTATTCTAATTTACTCAGTCTTGAAACACATGAAAGTTTCAGAATTGCTAAACCTATACTACCACAAAAACCCAAAATTACTAAATAGAGTTCAAGATTTCTTTATAATTTTTTGGAGGTAAATTACATACGTGAAATGGACAAATTATATGGTCACTTTGAGTTTTGACACATACTCTTGGTCCTCTGACAGTTCTGACTTTTCCTTCTCAGTCTCCTTGGTGGCTTCTCACCCCTGTGTTAATCTTCAATATTGTTCTACAGAGTTCTCTCTGTTCTCTTTTCTGTTATCCTGTGTTACACGTATTTGCATCATAATCTCTGCAACTAGAATCAGGATCAAGATTGACTCATTTTTGTAATCCTAGGGCCTCTTTTAGGCTTCGGCATATGAAAGGTGCTAAACAAGTGTTTGAGTGAAAAAAATGTGCACAATTCTATTACTTATGTCGATTTATAGGCTGTTTGTAGAAGCTTTCTTTGAGAATCCTGAATAAATAAAAGATCAGATTTGTATAATGTCCAATGAATAATCTTATTTCATTAATTCTAATCTGTGCATTTATTATGTTTTTTATATTTTATCCTCTGTGAAATTGAGATATATCTTTAGGGCTTCACTCTTAGAATTGGTGTGAGTCAAGTGTGAAAAATTCTATTGACCCATTCTTGGTAGAAAGCACCAGCATCAAAATGTCTTAAGATTTAATGAAATATGGTACAGTTACTTTGGCCATTTCTGCTACTGTATATTATGATGATTTGGGACTATTGTAAGCTATACAAGATAGTTTAAAATCCCTTAATGTTGGGGTTGGGGAGTGCAAGTTGAAATGACTTAGGTTACTTTTCTATATTATGTAACAGGGAGTTGCTGGGTTATGCGTCTCCACAGAAGACAGGACTGTTAGATCCTAGAGGGCAGTGACTTGGTTCTGATTCTTTCTCTGCCTCCACTGAGTGCAGTAGCGTTCTAATATCTATCAGGTGGCAGAGTGCTTATTTCACCTCCAGCTGATTAACTTCCAGTGTTATTCACCCTGCCCGGGAGAACACAGCAGTGGCAGAATCCTCCTCTCAGGGAGTCCTGCTGGGAATGCTCGCTAAGGGTAATGCTGGGCAGCCCCTTTATTTTAGAATCCAGGAGACCAAAAGAACTCTGATGGGTCTAAATGTGTTGTGACTTCTTCTGTTTCGTTTATCAATTTAAAACAATAACACATTTTCTTTATCAACAGGGGTGAAACCTCGGTCTGGCTGGTCTATCGATCCTTTTGGACATTCACCAACAATGGCTTATCTTCTAAAACGTGCTGGATTTTCTCACATGCTTATCCAGAGAGTTCATTATGCAGTTAAAAAACATTTTGCATTGCATAAAACGCTGGAGTTTTTTTGGAGACAGAATTGGGGTATGTAGGGTTTGATGAAAGTTGAAGATCTCACTTGACCTAGATGTTATTTCACAGGGGTTATGAACTCATGCTGTTATGGGTTTTATTCAGAGTGTCAGTCTTGAAAATATGGTTGCCTAAAGATACACATAATTGTTTTTTCAATGTATTTGTGTCAGGAGTCTTTTAAGCATTGGTGAAGATATTTATCTATAGAACATTGTAGATTCTTTTTTAAGCCTAATGGAAGTAAATAAATACAAGTAATTAGTCTTTTGCAAGTAATGCTTTCACTTGCTTCTCTTTTAAAAAGTACCTGTTTTATCACAAAGTTGTATGTGCATTAGAACTAATGTCCAGTCATATATCTCTCATTCAGCCAGTGTTTCTTCCTTCTGTCTCTCCTGTCTCTGCATCTAGTAAGAGTTGCCTTTTAAAACCTTAATCCTGTCCTACTAGAACAGCCCTCCTATTACCTGTGTCGCTTGTTTTCACACTGTTCTGTGGGCACACAGGTGTTCTAAAGATGTACTTCTCCAGCTCTTTGCTGGGGCAGAGGTGACAAGATTTAGGCCTCCTGAGAGGCCTTTGCCTTTCCCAACCCCCATGTAATTCAGAACACCTTATTTTCTTACTTAATTTTATTTATTGAGTCCTTATTATGGGCCATGCATGGTGTTAGATGCTTTATATTCACTCTTTCATTGAATCTTTATAATTCTTTAAATTAGTTTCTATAATTATCCCTTTTAAATGGTGAAGAAATGGAGGCTTAGATATGTGAAGCCATTTGCCAAGTCATACAGGTAGTGGGTACAGAGCTGAGATTTGAATCCAGTTCTGTGCTGTTCCAAAGCCCAGGTCCCTAACCCCTAGTATATACCACCATCAGTATTAAGTTCTTGGTAAAATTTCATCCAAAAAAAGGATTTCATTGCTAAGACAATGTTCAGAAATCACTACATTACATCATACTTGCTTCTCTGTGTAATCTAAGACCCTCCTGAAGTGTTTCGGAAAAGTCATTTGTAAATTTAGATGGTATCTTTATGTGTACTGTTGTTTTTTTCAATAAGGAAACATAATAGCTATATAATTTTTTATCCTGGAAAATTAAACCTAATCTGTAGGGAAAACAAGAGCTTGTAGGGGATTGCATCCTGTATACTTTGATCAAATGCAAAGGAGCATACTAATTGTTTTATAAAAAGGATTATTAATTTGAGGAAGCTCTACTTAAAATATTGCTTACATTCAAATTGCCCATAAAATATCTATCACCAGGAAATTACTGAGTACTTTTATGTTCTTAATACCATGTTAAGAAGAAATCTTGCTTACAAGAAAATTATAGTCTAATTTGATAAAAGACAAACACCACCAAATACAGCAGATAAACTGAAATGTGTAAATGAGCTGCTAAATAGTATGGCATGAAGAGAGGTAGTAGGATGTGGAGTATGTCCTTGATTCATAGCAGAAAGGAAAGGAAGTTGCCATAAGTCCTGGGACTATGACAGCCTCTGTGCAGATAGCAAGCATTAGCGACCAGCATCCATGATGTGACAATCATGAATGTGATTCAGTGAAACAACTTACAGCACACAAATGTACAGATTATAATAGCTTTAAAGTTTGGAAAAGACCTGGTAATTATTTTAACTAAATGAAGTGTGAGAGAAAACTGGAATATTTTAAGACTTACTTGATAGATTTGGACATGTTGCTTTAAAAATGATGTTTTGGAATCAAGTAGAGCTTCTTTGTGTGTTCTGGTTCTTAATGAAGCAGTTGTTTTCAGTTTTTTTAAATGTACACGTTGCTTGTTTGTTTTTTCTTGTTGTCTGTGTTTCTTATAAAAGCAATGCATTGCTGAGAATTGGAGATCCATACATAAAGGGGAAGAGGTATTTGCAGGTCAGAATCATAAAAAGATACCACTTTTAACTCTTATCGAAGTCCTTCAGCCTTACTTGGTGGGAGGCTTTTGACCTCTGGAAAGCAGTGATATCAACACATACTGGCATTGAGGTTTCTATTAAAAACAATTCTGTGTCAGGAACCAGTGCTCGTTTTCTGTATCTTTTTTGTTTGCTTTGTTTTGATTCTTCTTTTTGCTTTTGAAAATTACTTTTACTTTTCCTCTGCCTCCATGGAGAAAAGCGTCACTGGCTCTTTATTGGTGAACATCAGGGTGACTCCACAAAACTCTCCTGAGTACACTTCTTTCTCATCACTACAAAACCAGTATTTCCCCAGTATCTTCACAACCCCCTCCTTCTTCTTCCCTTATTCTTCCAAGTCCCCTTTTTACTCCCTTCCTCTCTTCTCACCTAGTCTCTGCTGCTAATGGTCTCTCTCAGGGTGTCCTGTTACCTGAGGTGGGAGCAGATGTGGCCGGAGCTGGCAGCCAGGGATAGACACGGCCATAATTTTGGATGAGCTGGTTATAAATTTTGCTTCTGCTCAGTTTATATCCTTCCAGGTCAGCAGATGCTGCTTTATGGCGGGGCTTTTCTCTCTCAGCTAAGTTTAGATAGAAGAGGTAGATAGAGACAGATGTGAGTATCCTCCTTCTGGCTGGTGGTCATTAAACGCTGCTTGGGTGTGTGTTCTAGTAGTTGAAGGGGTTGTTGATTTAGGGTAGAGCTTGCATTATGTATGTATAAAGTACTGGAAATTTGAACAGTTTGGGGAAAACAAAATTTATAAATGCAGGTCTGTTGGCTCTTTATTTTAGATCTGGGATCTGTCACAGATATTTTTTGCCACATGATGCCCTTCTACAGCTATGACATCCCTCACACTTGCGGACCTGATCCTAAAATATGCTGCCAGTTTGATTTTAAACGACTTCCTGGAGGCAGATATGGTTGTCCCTGGGGAGTCCCCCCAGAAACAATATATCTTGGAAATCTCCAGAACAGGTACGAAAATATGCATTTTGTAAGACAATATCTTGAACAAGCAAGCATCAGTGGCTTGTTGCTGAAGGATTGAATAAATGGTTTTTAGTAGCCAGCTTATCCTTGTTCAAGGTATTCATTCAAACTAGATCTAAAGCAACTTAAAAATACCAGAGCCTTGACTATTTGTCTTGTATGTTATAACTTAATGGAAAGTGAACAATAGTAGATTAATATACAATGGATAACCTATAATACACTGTTATTACTGTCTCCTTTGCCCTCATTATAAAAGCCTTCTACTGTGTTTGATTGATTTCATATACTTTCGTTGATAATAAAACTTACGGTCTCTATGGTATAAATTGGTAAGAAAAGCAGCCCAACTGCAAAAACACATTTATTGAAATGGAACACATAAAGAGTGTAATTATCTGTTCCCTTAACAACAATTTCAGTAATAGTGAATGCTGCCCAGCTCTGATGAATACACATCTGCATCTTTCTGATGTTTTTGACTTACAGAAAACTTTAATTAGGAATATTCATACTTAAAGATTTTTAAATAAAAATCAAAGGAATGAATTATTTTTTTTTCTTAGAAGAAAACTGTCCTAATGATGGAAGCATCTCATTAAACCAAGCTACCTATACTTCTAATTCTGGTGCTTTTAAAGTTTAATTTCTTCACTTTAAAATTAGTGGCATGTTAATGCATGAAAATAAAACATTGTGTTGTAATATAAACCACTCAACTCTGCTAGAAAAATAATATAGCCTTGTAAGATCGTTGCTCTGGGCTCAAATCTCTTTATTTTTGAGCATATGTATATGTATAACTGATTCACTTTGTTATAAAGCAGAAACTAACACACCATTGTAAAGCAATTATACTCCAATAAAGATGTTAAAAAAAAAAAAAGAATTAACTACTAAAAAAAAAAAAGGCTTTTAAAAAAGTGTGTGTGAGGATGAAGGTGGGATTGGGTCTCTTTGCATTGAGTGTCCTTGTGGCCATAAAGAAAACATTCCAGTGTGAGCCTCTCACCGGCAGACAAAAAAGTATTTTAGCATGGCAGCCTTCTTGAAGCCATGGATCCTTTGTATCAAAATCTGGCTTTCATAGTTGTTTTGAAAAACTGTCCAAGGTTTGGGATCAACCTGGTTTCATTTTCTTGATTCCTAGAGAAGTGAGGGTCAATGGGAGACCCTGAACAGCCTGCTTTCTAGGGTCAGGCTACTTAGGCTAAGAGAGTAATCCAGTATATTATGTAGCAAAAGGAGTAGTGGAAAGGAAGTGGTGGTGGATTGGGGCAGTGTGTGTGTGCATGTTTGAGGGGGGGGGATTCTTGCCTGTCTACTTGGGAAAACAGCTGTAACTGAATGGTATTTACACTCCTTTCAGCTCCAGTGGTCAGGGATAGGAAACTTTTTGAAGGGTAACCGGAATCCCAGTGCACTCATAGATATTTTGAGGCCCGTTTTTTTCTTTTTTGGGTGCTCCTTAGAGTACCTGAGAACTATTTTGTGTAATCCCGTCGCTGTATCATAGAACCCTTCAAAGATTACCCCCCTATCCCCGCAAGAACACATCTTGTGGTCAGTCAGTTCCAGTGATCCTGAAAGTGGTTTCCAGGCACCTGGGACATACGGATGAAAGAATCTATATAATACCTACATAGTTTTTTTTTTTTTAAACTTCTTGCAAGTCTCGAAGTCTTAGCTCTGCTGGTTATTCCTGTGCAGATATCACCTTCCTTTTGAAGTTGTGATGAACAAAGATCAAACGTCGGCATTCCAGCTTAATGGCATTTGATTTTTTAATTCCCTAAAGAAAATGAAATTTAACTATAAGGTACAGGTGATACATTTAATAAGTTCAGTTTATCAGGTTCCTCTACTTTGCAGATAAAGAAATACCATTCTTCAACAAGTTCAGTTTTTGGTCTAGTACCATATATTTTACATATGATTGATGATTCACATGTCAGGTGATTTGATGTTTCAGGGAATTCTTTTTTTCTTTGTTCTAGTTAAGTTGCTCCTTCTTACGTGGTAGAATAAATGAAGAGAATTGCAGCTGTGCATCTTTAAATGTGATGTTGGTCAGTACATTTGTCATAAGTTTACTGTGCATTAGTGAGTACCCACTACCTGCCAGGTGGGTTAGGTTGGTCCCTTGGCTTTCCCAGCATTGACACTTTGTGAGCAGGAGCTTGGGAGTTAGTTAGGATAGATGCTGAATAGAAAAGGCACTTCATTAGAGTCTGTGATTTCTTTCCTCTTATGTGTTTTACACATATACATGCAAAATATGGTATATCTTACAGTAGTAAACCTTGGGATGCATTTAAATGATCGCATACCCTTTTTTATGCTGGTTGCCTGGGGGATCTAGTTGGATGCTCACTCATACTAGTATCGGCGATTTATGTGTATATTTTTTCCTCGTGTTTCTTTGGTCTTATATATCTTTCTATGTGATTAATTTCATCGTATGTGTGTTTTTTAATTGTAAGTAATAATCTAAAATTGTTTTTGGAAAATGTGGAATATTAGTAAATTACTAGTAAAAATCAAGTACTATATTGAATGCTAATCTCAGAAAACTAAGTATTATATGTTATATAATTGGGTCATTTGTAGAGACGTGGATGGATCTAGAGACTGTCATACAGAGTGAAGTAAGTCAGAAAGAGAAAAACAAATATCGTATATTAACGCATATATGTGGAACCTAGAGAAATGGTACAGATGAACCTGTTTGCAGGGCAGAAATTGAGACACAGATGTAGAGAACAAACGTATGGACACTAAGGGGGAAAAGCGGCAGGGGGTGGTGGTGGTAGTGGGATGAATTGGGAGATTGGGATTGACATATATACACTAATATGTATAAAATAGGTAACTAATAAGAACTGCTGTATAAAAAAATAAATAAATTTAAATTTAAAAAAGAATATTATGGTTACATTTTACCCACCAAGTTATTAAATTTTTGCTAATTTAATATTTGCAAAATATTAAATTTTTTAATATAAATATAAATAGAGACTGTCAATATAAAAAGACTATCAATATAAAAAGATCATATGAGATTCTAAATTTAGTTAAATTTTTTTTCATAATTTCTACAAAATGCCTCTTTCCATCATTGATATTCTTTGAGATTTCTTCATAAATTTTAATATTGTGAATTAGAATCTAATTCTGGATAATCCTTGAAATGAAAATTGGAATAGTGTGTAAAAAAGTGTATTTGTCATTTGTCACTGTTTTTTTAAGCTTTGGCATTAGAAATATGGAGAACTACTCTGGGTTCATCTGCTTGTTTAATTTCACTTTCAGAAGCGCTTCCTCTTAGTTTGTGTTCCCAGACTTCCTCAAATGGTTCTCCGATTCAGCATCTCCCAAAGAGTTTTTTACAGAATACGAGAATATGAAATATATGAAGCACAGCAGCACGTTGTGTTTAGCTGACCTTTTGAGTCATGGGTTAGCGCCCAGAGAGATAGAAACCAAAATAGCTCATTCAACTCCTAAGCTTTATCTGTTGATCAGTATTAAGAAGGACACCGTGAGGAATACTCAGATTATTGACGGAAGGTGTTAAGTGAGTTGATTTTCTTCCTTTAGAAAAGGAAATACGGTTCTATAATTGGCTTCATTCTAAATACCTTTTTATGTTTAATTAGGCAATTTTAGATTAAATTAGAGAAAGGGAATTAAGTCAAAGCAAACTTCAAAGTTTATATAGATGAGAAATCCTGTCTTCTTGGACTAAATTGTTTTACGACAGGCTATCTGGGAGCCAATCTCTGTGGCTGACCTTTAGGAGGGCATTGATGCCCCCAGTAATTATATGCCAAAGTTGGTATGTGACTTTATTTCTCTAAGGATATTCCATTGGAAAACTATGGGTTTTTCCCTCTGATAAGAATTTATGAATATTTTAAATGGATAAAGAAAATCACTATGGTAGTTTAAAAAGTCTGCCTCATAAATTATGCTAAGATAGAATATAGGTAAAATATACAATATTTTAATATAATACACTTTTTAATGAGTTACCCCCTTGTTCTTTTCTTAGTAGTATTTTCCTTTTTTCTTTTGTAGGGCTGAGATGCTTCTAGATCAGTACCGAAAGAAGTCAAAGCTTTTCCGTACCACAGTTGTCCTGGCCCCCCTAGGAGATGATTTCCGCTACTGTGAACGCACGGAATGGGATCATCAGTTCAAGAATTACCAACTGCTTTTTGACTATATGAATTCTCGTTCTCAATATAATGTTAAGGTAATGAGAAAATATTTTATTATGAGACTGTATTTGAAGTTGACCCTTCATTATTAAGAGAGGCTAAAACACAATAGCCTTAGTTTCTTTGTCCCACATCCCAGTATTTCGTAGAATATGTAGTTCTTCTATAAAAGTATAATTCATGAAGAGGAAAATTATCTTATATTACAGTTCCATTTCTAAAGTTGTCCCTTTCTTACCACTCATTGAGGATTAAAGAGGCATTACTTTATGTAGTTGAAAACATGCACCTACTAAGTTGTGATGTTCATTTTCCAGTGATGCCCTGTTTTCCTTTCCTACTGAAAGTGTGTTGTTTCTTACATTTGCGTCCTGTGATTTAGTAGTGTGACTGGCAGATGCACATGTCAAGAATTTTGCAAACAAACGTCTTGTATCCAGAGACTACAGTAGCGTTTTTCTTAGATGAGAAGGCTTCTAAAATTAATCATTTGTCTGTCGTTCTTGCTCTTTCTTCCCCCCTGTGGAAAATCTATTATGTACCCTAAAGTTGGGAGAATAGTGAAAATTCCTTCCTCCACCCCACTCCTGCTTCCCATATCCATGACTCAGCTACAACATTCATCAACTCAAGGTCACTCTTGTTTCAGCTGTGCCCCACTGTCATCTCACTCCTCTCTCTCGAATTATTTTGGAACAAATTTCAGCGGTCATGTATTTTTGTCTATAACGATTTCAGTATGTATCTCTAAATGAAAAGGACTCGGTGTAAAAAGTATGATCGTAATACCATTATCACATCTAAAAAATTAAAAGTAATTTAATATCATATATCCAGATAGATTCAAATTTTCCTGATCTCACAAAAGCATTTTTTTTTTATTTTTAACAGATACATTGTGTAAGTCAGGATTCAAACAAGAGTCATATGTTGGACCCTATATGAGAAAATGAATTATCCAACAGTTTATTATATTCACATATGAACCTTGAAGACAGTAAAAGATATGTGAAAATACCATAGAGAGGAAGTGATATACCTGGTAGGAAATTAGAAAGCTGATGATATACCACCTTTTATGTAGTGAGAATTCAAATTTATTAAGTAAACTTAAATAATATTAAATAAATAAATATACTTAAATAAAATATTGAGGTTATTCAAGATACTTAAAACTGAATTTCTACCATGTTATAAACTCTGAGCGTCGGGCCTATATTTAAATCATCCCTGTAATCTCAAAGATAAAGTGCATACATGGACGTTTGATTAGAAGAGTCCGTATGTATGTGGGAATCTTATCTCATTATCTTCTTGGGGAATGGTTTTGAGGTCTGCAAAAGGATCCACTGCATGATTCTGAAGAATTTAATCCTGCTTTTAGTATTTTACCTATTTCCTCCTTTGTTTCCCCACTAGAACAATTTTAAAGTAATTTAAAAAGTTGATGTATCATATACATAGAAGTGTGCAAACCACTAACTATGCAAAGAATATTTTCAAGTTTTAAAACCCCCATGTAATATAAAAAAAAAGAATGTCTATATGTGTATAACTGAGTCACTTTGCTGTACAGCAGAGATTGGCACAGCATTGTAAATCAACTGTACTTCAATAAAAAAAAATAAAAAAATAATTAACCCCCCCATGTAACCACCATCCAGATCAAGATGTAGAACATTTATAGCCCCTGGAAGGGTCCCACAGATGTCCTCTAAGTCATTACCAATTCCTTCAAAAGTAACCACTATTTTCATTTCTATCACTGCGATTAGTGTTGCCTGTTTTTGAATTTTATGAGAAGGGAATCTTAAATATGTGTTATTTTGTGTCTAGCTTTTTTTGCTCCACATTATGTTTTTGAAATTCATCCATCCACCGTTACGTGTTGCTGTAACAGTAGTTCATTAACTTTTTATGCTGTATAGTTTTTCTTTTTTCCTTTTTAAGGAATATTTATTTATTTATTTGGCTGCATCGGGCCTTAGTTGCGGCATGCGGGATCTTCGTTTGCCAAATGCGGGATCTTTGTTGTGGCATGTGGGATCTTTAGTTGCGGCATGCGAACTCTTGGTTGCAGCATGTGGGATCTAGTTCCCTGACCAGGGATCGAACCCAGACCCCCTGCATTGGGAGTGTGGAGTCTTAGCCACTGGACCACCAGGGAAGTCCCAATGCCGTATAGTATTTCTAGTATCCATTTGATATATATATACCACCATTTATCCATTCTATTGTTGATGAACATTTGGGTTGTTTCCAGTTTTTGCCTATTACAAATAATGCTGCTTTGAGCATTTTGTGCATGTTTTGGTATACGTGTGTATGTATACATGTGTATGGCATGTTTTGGTATACATGTGTATGAATTTATGTGGGTATAAAATGGGATGGAGTTCTGGGGTTATTGGGAATTTACATGTTCAACATCACTAGATATTGCCAAACAAGATTCCAAAACAGAAGCACTGGATATTGCATTGTATGACGGTTTCAGTTGCTCCACTTCCTTACTCAGACTTTGTATTGTCAGGATTTTTTTTTAATCCTTTATGATAGATGTGATGGTTTTATTTTGTATTTCTGGTAGTTAATGAGGTTGAGTCTCTTTTCATAAGTTTATTGCCATTTGGATATCCTCTTTTGTGAAGTGCCTATTTAAGTCTTTTGATGATTTTTTTTTATTAAATTGGGTCATCTGTCTTTTTCCTAACCATTTATAGTTCTCTTATGTATTTTGGATTGAGTCTTTTTTTCAGATAAAAGTTATACACATGTTGTCTCCCACTGTATAGCTTGTGTTTTCTCTCTCTTAATGCTGTCTTTTGATGAACAAATTCTTAATTTTAATTGAATGTAATACAGCAGTATTTTCCTTTATGGTTAGTGCATGTTATGTTTCGCTTAAGAAAATTTTGTTTACCCCTATAGTCATGAAAATATATTTCTTCTGAAGCTATCCTCTGGAAGTTTTATTGTTTTACCTTCAACATTTAGGTCTGTAGTATGTTTGGAATAGATTGTTGTGTATTGTGTGAAGGGAGGGATCGAGATACTTTTTGCCTATGTGAATATCCAGCACCATTTATTGAAGACCACAGTTTGCCCACTGTACTGCAGTGTCGTCTTTATCATTAATCATGAGTGAGATGAATGTATGTGTGGGTCTGTGTCTAGACTTTCTATTCATTTTTGTCTATCTGACTGATCTCATACTGTCTTAATTACTACAGCTTTATAATAGATCTTACTGTCTGATAGTATAATTCTTCTAGTTTTGTTCTCCTCAATATTGCATTGGTTATTGAGCTCATCTGAACCTATTGGGTCTGAAGTTAACGCTGTATTTCCTTGTATTTGTGACCCTCATTTCTTGCATGTTCACACACACATATTCTGCTTCCTAGTAATTACATTCTGCTTCCTGGTAATGAGATTAGGGAGTGATACGTAATATTAACTAAAATGTATTGAGAGATTATGATTTGGTAATTAAGTTTTTTAAGTGCTTTATTTAAAAATTTTTTTCTAGTTTTACTGAGATATAATTTGACATATATCACTGTTTATGTTTAAGGTGTTTAAGGTGTACAGCATAATGATTTGACCTACATATATTGTGGAATGATTACCTCAATAAGTTTAATTAGCATCCATCATCTCATACAGGTATAATAAAAAAAAGAAAAAGAAAAAATATTTTCCTTGTGATGAGAACTCTTAGGATTTACTCTCTTCACAATTTTCATACAAATACAGCAGTGTTAACTGTAGTCATCATATTGTATATTACATTCCTAGTACTTATTTCTCTTATAACTGGAAGTTTATACCTTTGGACTACCTTTCTCCAACTCCTCCTCCCTACCCACCACCTCTGATAATCACACATCTGCTCTCTTTTCCTGAGTTGTTTATTATTATTATTACATTTCACATGTAAGTGAGATCCACAGTATTTATCTTTCTCTTTATCTACTTAGCATAATGCCCTCAAGTAAAGTGCTTTACTTTAACAATTATTGAATTCTCCGAACATTTTCTGGTAGGTACTATAATTACTCATGAGGAAACTGAGGCACAAATAGATTAACTTGCCCAAGAAACACTATATTTGGTGAAGCCAAGATAAGAGTAGATAATATAGTTGAAAATTGATTTTCTTTAATGTAAGCATAAGGATTTGGAAATAGACATCCACTTTGCTGTTACAAAATTTATTATATCACAATTATATTAGATTATAATGACTTATATTATCTTACAAGTCATTATAATGACTTATATTTATATATAATGACATATTTATCTTACTAATATCATTGTTATGTTTCTGGTTAATATTTTGCCTTTGCAATGGAAGAATAATAGCTAAAACTTATACCGTTATTTGCCATCATGTTTCTAAGCATTTTACTTAGAACCCTGTTAGCTGTAACACAGAGAGACCCAGAGACATTATATACTATGCTCAAAATCACATGTTTCATAAGTGGTAGAGATGGAATTCAAACCCACATCATCAGGATCCAGCTTCTGTGCTGCTCTTAATAACTGTTGGAGTGCCACTAACTCCTTTTGACTACTTTAATTATTTTTCTGCCACACTGAATCAAAATGGCTCTCAATATCTGTGTGTGTGTATGTATGTATGATGTATAAGGTCAGAAACAGCAAAATTAGCATCTTATTTAAAAGAACACATTCCCTACTTAATTGTCTAATTGTCTGTTTACTTCTAGCAACACTGCCTTTTAATATCTGTTTATGAGGTCTGGTATAATGTTTCTTTTTTCCTTTGATTTATAGAATCGTTTGGGCTCATAAAAATGGATTTATGTACTAGTAATTTGAGTCACTAGTCAGAAAAACCTTTTCATTTGAGCAGTCAGCCTTGCATTTCTTTTCCCTCTTTGTGTTTTACCTATATTCATTGTTACCTGCTGGTAGAGAAAGTCCATTTTTTTTAATGACCTGCTGTTCTCAAAAGTCTCTCTTCTCTCCATTATAAAGAACACAAACTGGGGAGAAGGGGAGGCCAGGGGAGGGTATGTGCATATGATATATGAAAATACTTAATAGCTAACAAAACTGTTTTTCCAGACGTCTGGAACATTTTACTCAAAATACGTGTCTTTTATTTTTGCTGCTTCCCCCACTTTCCATTCATCTCTGGATTATTCCATATCCTGATCCTTGCACACTTGGAGATTCTAGGGATATGTAAGGAGTTTTCAGATCCACAAATTTGTAGCTCTAAATAACTCTTCTTACTGCATAGGTGTACAAGTTTTCTCTTAGTTTAATTTGGGACTTGATGCAAGTAAAAGAAAGTCACTGAGTGCTTCCCCCCCTACATTTGAGTAAGTCTGAGCTATATATTTATCTTAACTTGGAAGCATGTCTTAAATATTTATTAGTAACTTTTCCTTTCAGTGCTAGAAGCAATTTTAAGGTAGAGATGAATGTGTGAATAAGTGAAATGTACCTTTTTTTTTTTTTTTCTAGATACAGTTTGGGACTTTATCAGATTATTTTGATGCACTGGATAAAGAAGATGCAGCCAATAGAAAGAATAGCCAATCAATGTTCCCGGTTCTAAGTGGAGATTTTTTCACTTATGCTGACAGAGATGATCATTACTGGAGTGGCTACTTTACATCCAGACCCTTTTACAAACGAATGGATAGGATATTGGAATCCCATTTAAGGTACAGTTACCTTTAGATAGCTACATTTATTTTTTCACTTCTTTTATGTTATCATAACCTATCTGTAGAGTTTTGCATAATATACAGCATTTATACAGTGTTAGGATGCATTTAATGTAATTGTGAAATTTTAATGCAATCAGAGATGTGTCTCCAAACCATAATCAGGATTATTACAGAGGCTTTTATTCTGGAAGGAAAAGCAGTTTATGTAATTAGATTTTCTGGGAGTTGTATTCAATGTTTTATATTTTTCTAATTAAACTACTTATATTATTTGCACACCATGGTAGTATTCAGTGACATCATCGTGTGTCTGCAGGTCAGTAACCTGGCAAGCTGAATTGTTGGAAACAGGGGTGAGGGTCAAAAGGAGCAAATAGGGTCTCTCAGTAGCCAGAATGTAGGCCTCAAAGTACATACTCTAAAACCAATGTACTTTATATGTGGGAGAACTTTAGAGGCTCCATCTCAGTTCTTATTTATTTATTTGAAACACATTTCTATAGGTATGATTTTCTGCTTAGAAGAAGAAAATTTGAAAGAGATGAGAACAGATGGAGGCAGAGTGATTGGTTGAAAAAGTAAACAGATATGGAGATGACAGGAAAGTCATTAGAAAAACATAAAAACACTCTAACCGTGCATTATCCAGTTCTTTTCAGTCACTATCCAATAGAACTTTCTGCAGTGATAGAAATACTCTATTTCTGCACTGTTTATGAAGTATCGTAGCCACTAGCCACATGTAACTATAGAGCACTTGAAATTTGACCAATGGGACTGAGGAACTGAACTCTTAATTTTATTTAATTTTAATGAATTTTAATATACATAGCCACATGTGGCTAGTGGCTGTCATAGTGGAGAGTACAATTCTATGTAACTGAGTCTCATTGTTTTTTGATAAAGAGAAACCACCCCAAGGGAATCCTGAGGCTTTTTCTATGTGTGTAGCTCAGGAGAGTAATTTATTTTCATGACAAATTCATTGTCAGTTAAGTTCAAAATATGAATTCATGATGAATCTCAGTATTAAAAATAAAAATTTATATCAAACCCACCCTCTTCTATGTACTAATGGATATTGAATATATTTTGGACAGACTTTTTATAAAAATCAATAATTTCTTTAAGAATTGTACTTTTTTATAGTAGTGTGTGTTTTTATTATTTTTACTGTTGTTGTGCTACTGTTCCCACAAACTAACAGTAACTGTTATTTAAAAAGCCTAACCTTTGACTATTTGGGGGGATATTCACAAACGTGCCAGATGAATATACATTATTTGTAACAAAATAGATTTATATATTACAGAGATGTCTGCATTCTTACCCAATAGAATCTTAGTTATCTTTATGTTAGTTATCTTTACAGTTAGTTATCTTTATGTTATTCATAATTTTTGGGTCAAGTATTTTTTAGTGGCAAAGAGTTATGAATATTGGTTCAATCTTAATTTATTAAACTTGTTTAAGGTGTTACTTAAATATATTACTACTGGTAATATATTTTGATAATTCTGCTGCTTTAAACTAAAACAATAAACCTATAGTAAGTTGAATTTCAAAATGTAATTAATTTATTTGAAAATAAGTTAATTGTGTGATAATGATATTTCATCCTCAGCTCATTTGTAAAAAATGTGTATAAAATAGAAATGTACAAAGAAGAAAATATTCTTGAAATCCACTTTTTTACATTTTGGAGTATTTATATGTATATATATTCTTTCCATAACCAGGAATACTTGCTCTGGATATATATGCATACATATACATACAATTTCCTTAATTCCTATATAGTGATTCTCATGCCATGAATTTCAGAAGGCTTATAATTTTGTAAAGTGGAGAATATTTAGTTTCTTTAAATTATTTCAACAATTCAAACGAATTCTTTTTTTTTTTTTTTAAGCAGTTTGAATCTCTCCTTGTTTTTTGATACCTTGGTACATTTTCATGCTTCCTTGATTTTCCTCTCCATCATCTTAACATGTTTGTGGTAAAGAATCTTCTTATATTTTTCACTCCATCAAGGCATGTCTCTTTTTAAAGAACTTTTAAGAAACCCATCTTGAACCATGTCCTCAGATGAAAAACATTAAAGATGAAAATTATAAACCCCCATATTATTGCTCAAAACTGTCCTTAAGCTAAAGTATTTTTATTCTTTACTTTAAAATACTAAGAAAAGATGGCATAAGATTTATCATCTTTCAGTTTCTAATGTTAAATTCTCTATAATTGTTGTATGTTATCATTCAGCACTTGGACTAACTCTTGTCTCTGAGCTGTCTGGCCATCATTTTCTTCTTCTCCTTTACTGTTAGTCTAACACTCATGTGGCCATGCATTTCCCCACCACCTCTCCTCTTAATGTACCTATGTGAGAGTAAATGGCTTTCTGGTGATGAAGTTCATGGTATATGTCTAAGCTGCTAAGAAGAAAGGACGGAAACATTTATCCAGTTCTTACTGCTTTGAGATATTTTTTCCCTATGTTATATGTAAATGGACATATCTTTCTGCCAGCAGGTACTGACTTCTCTTCCTTATATCACTGAGACATGGTGTTCTTTGATGATTGAGAATTTAGATGTATTAGGTGGATACCTTTGTGGTTTTATAGAAATGTTTATTATCAGTATCTGTCTTATAAACTGATTGTACTGAAATCATGGATTTAAAAAAAAACACATTTGAAAATGTATCAGTGCCACCTATTTTAGGTAGTAAACTAAAATGTTTGTTTTGAAATAAAAATTAATGACTGTTTTATGCAATTAGGGCTGCTGAAATTCTTTACTATTTCGCCCTGAAACAAGCTCAGCAATACAAGATAAGTAAATTTCTTTCATCATCCCATTATATGATGCTGACAGAAGCAAGAAGGAATTTGGGACTATTTCAACATCATGATGCTATCACAGGAACTGCAAAAGATTGGGTGGTTGTGGATTATGGTACCAGGTAATATATTGAAAAGTGGACTTAAAACAAAATCTTTTAAAATTTCAGGTCATAAGCTTTTATTTTTGATGAAGTGTCTTTTTTAATTGTAATGCTGAATTTTTACTGAAGTAAAAGCACACTAAGTCAAACCAATTTCAAAGATACATGTGTCACACCAAGAAAACATTTTCAGTTATGCTGACAGCCCAAAATGCTTATGTTTTGATGAAGTTTTTAATAATTATATCCCTTATAAGGTTTGCTTTAGAAAACCCACCAATTTTCAGAGTCACCAGTTTTTCAAGAAATCTGTTGACAAAGTACTGGCTGTCTCAACTTTTTATTGTAGCGCATTTCTGTAAATGGAGTAGTAAAACATTATTATAAAACCGATCCCACTTTTCCCCAAGTACAGTGTGGTAATTGACCAAGGATTTGGTATCAAGTAAATCATAGTTATAATCCAGGGAGATAAAGAGCTCCACTTCATTATATAGCCATTTAATTTCATCCTATTTCATATCCATTTGTTCTTGGATACCTCATTTTTTGATAGGGGCATTGACAAAAAAGTTTAAGGCTGGAAGAATAGCCAGGAAGTAGAATAGCCTAGAAACCTTGTCATATATGTCCGATATAAGGAATTGGGATGAAAAGCGATGGCCTGGGTATTGATATCAAAGCCATCTTTAGCTCTTGGATGGTCTGTCAAATGAATGATGGAGTAGAACTCAGTTATTTTCATATTGCAGATCAGAAACAATGAGTACAGCCTTTGGCTCAGAATAGCAGAGGGCTTTGTAAACAGTGCTTCCCAATAAGCTTACCTTTTGTGATAGTGAGATTTCCATCATCATACCAGAGTTGAGGCTGCCATTCGTTAGGATCAGTGCAGAGGAGATTCCCACACTGGGGGAGGAGTTTTGCCTATTGTTTCACTGTAGCTTAGGTTAGTATTTCTTCCAGATTATGCTTTGATATTATTTTTAAATCATTAAAAATATGTTCTGATTATAGATTTTAAAAGTTAATCTCTTTTATAGGTATTCTCATATGTGGAAAGTGTACATAGCACATAAAGTCATTATTAAAAACTTGATCCACAACTGATACTAATTGTAATGAGGGTTAATTAAAGTTTTAGTTACAGTATTTCGACTTCCTTTCCCTAAACTTGGGAAAAAAGTGTTCTTGAGGTTTCATTAGTTGACTTGAGTCTTTAAAAAATATATTCAAGGTAGTACCTTGAATATCTTCTCAGTTTTCTTATGGCAGATGTATTTAGCATCCGTCTATTGAGATTGAGCTGAGCTTAAAGTAAGAAAAACTCATTGTATGATAATGATGTTATTTCTTCCACAGAAAGCATTTTTGAAAGTGAGGTCAGATACTCCATTTTTGTTTTTCACCTGTTCCTGTCCTCTTGGTTTATTGAGAGTTTAAAAGTGAGGCTGCTGGGAATCAGACCAGAGCAGAGCTCCTAAGAGGAAATAGAGAAGTCATCCTCCTCCACTACCTACTTGCTATCTCTCTGGCTGTGATATTGAAAGAAATTTGGGTACAGGTCACTGGGTTTTTGCTACAGAACATTTTCTGTCTCATAACCTCTCCAGCGGCCTGTCATTAGTTCCTCCATATGTTTGGTGTTGCTTTTAGCTTATAAAAGCATCCCCATACAAAATTGCATCTCAGAGAAAAAAGACACAATAATTCTCAAGTTGTACTTGACATTTGTAAATTTGCTTTGTGAGTACTTCACACTTCATTGAAAAGTCGTAAACAATTATCAAGTCATTAGCACAGACATTTTAAGTAGGAAATTTCAAAACACAAGTTAGAGAATTATAAATAAAGAGGCAGCTAGTATTGGGTGGTCTCTTGTCCTTGGATTGTTGACTACTTTTTATTCAGATGTTGGCAGAAATGTCCCAGTGAACAAGTGTATGAGTTAGGGGCTGCCTTTGGCTGCTAGTAATAGCAACTCGGAACAGAATTAATCCTATCCTGCTTATTTTTAGGCCATGTGAAAGAAGTCTGCAGGTCACTGGTTCAGGTGTGACAGCTCCACAATGCCATCAGGGCTCCAGGCCCTTTTAGCTCTCTCTTCTGCCGTTTAAGGGTGACTCTTAGTGTCATGCTATCAACAGTAGATTGAATCTTTATGTAATTATAAACTGGAGAGCAAGCATACATCATGGCATATTTGGCTGTTAATTCTAATCATGGCATAAAAAATGAATTAGAATGGGCAGTGTCTATGTGGATGTTCAGCTTAAAAGTGGTTAATGGGGCTGTGTGAAGAAGGAATGGTAATGAGGTCAATTACAGAAAGATTAAGAATTCTGTCCATTGCTAAGTTGTAATAAAGATAGGTAGGAGAAGAAAATGAACAGAGGGGAAGAACGAACGAGACTCCTAACATGTAGATCAAACTGTTGAATAACAGACATGATAACGTCTCCTTTAGACTGCAGGAATGGTAGCAAACTAGAAAACTGTGATTCCAAAGTGACGTTTCCTGAACTGTTTTATAATAGGATAAGGGCAGGTTAGGAAATTGGAAGCTCTGAGAAATACCACGTTGATGAAATGTTGAAACATGTAAAATTTTGTTCTACCCAGTTTTCCCCAGACTTATTTACTGTGTTTAGCTTTGTTTTGTTTTCAATAAAATAGCTTTATACATACTGAGAAAGTGTTTGGGAAATGCGCCTGTCCTTAGCGGTCATCTCATAAGAAGACTGCGTGTGTGCCTTTAGGACACGAAAATTGATTCGTGACATTCACTCAGTTTAATTAGGACTACTTTAGTACACTGTAACACATATAAGGTTTTAGCTGATGGAGAACATGACTTATTCTTCATGTTCAGATGACCTCATAAAGATAGCTATGTAGATAATAAAAATAAACTTAGATTGAAGGAGTTGTTTTTCTAACTGAATTGTATTCATTCACGTATATGGTCTTTTAGTCTGGTGAGAACACTTACTACTATGTAGTAAAACATTTGAATAGACTGAGAAATTTAGGTGGATGATGGTCTGAACTTAAATCCATAAGATTTTAATACTATGGTTACAGAGTTACTATGTAAATGCATTTAATTCATAACTTATTGATCATGATCGCTTACATCTTTGAAGTTAATCTTAATGCTCTGGAAAAAAGAAGTTATTTCTATCTAGTTCTTTTACAATTTTTTTGTTGTTGCATGCCAACAAAAATGTTTTTAACAGATAGATCCAAAATTGCTTCCTGTGTTGGGGAAAATAATATAGTCACTCTATAAACATAATAGATTTATTCTAATGGTTGATTGAAAACATGATTAGCAAAGTTTCTCTACAGATTTCTCCAATATGAGTTTGCTTAGAGGTGCCTGCTCTCTAAAGCTTTAAATAGTAAGATTAAATTTGGAAAAAAGGCGGTTTTTCCCCTATGTGTAGTGCTTCACCAATAGCTGGTAATGTACTGAGATTCTATTCCAGAATTGATCTTGAAACAGTTGATTCATAAGCATCCCTTTGGCTCCTCAGACATAATTATACAATTTGAATACAGTTAAGAATTTCAATGACAAAGAAATATGATAAGGACAAAGACAATTTCATTATCTGGATCTGTGAAATACTTTTTTTCTCTAGTTCTCTTGAACAAGAACATGAAACTAAATTCACAAAATATATATTTGAATTCTTCAGGAATTTAAATTCTTTGAAATGTGTATACTGATTGAATTTTTTTGTGAATGAGAGTTAATCTCATGTCTTCTTTTGTCATTATTTCAATGCTTGTTAAAGATTTTTCTAAAGTAAAGTATCAAATCATTGCTTTTTGGTAGAACGCCTTAGAGCTATTGGGGTGATCATGTTGGCTATTGTTATTATTTGGTATGATATTCATGTAGAATATAAGTAGTTTGAATAAGTTTATGTGTTTCGGGTGTGTCTAGAAAGTTTTCTTATTTTAAATGAATCCTTATCAGTGATACCTTCTGATTAACTTTTTTTTATCCCTAAGTACTTCATTCAGGGTAAAAAAAAAAAAGAGCCAATTCATCATAGGTTTATTATAGGTTTCACTTTGAATACAGGATGAAGGTGATAGTGGTTTGGCCATAATTAAAGAAACTGAAAATATTATATACAGATTTTTTTAAATGTTTTTATTAAAGTATAGTTGACGTACAATGTTGTGTTAATTTCTACTGTACAGCAGTGATTCAGTTATACACATACATATTTTCATATTCTTTTCCATTATGGTTTAATCACAGGATATTGTATATAGATCCGTGCACTATACAGTAGGACCTTGTTGTTTACCCATTCTGTGTATAATAGTTTGCATCTGACTAATCCCAAACTCCCAATCCAACCCTCCCCCACCGCCTTCCCCCTTGGCAACCACAAGTCTGTTCTCTAGGAAAATATTGTATAGAGATTTGGGGGGGGAATTTTATTTTATTTATTTTTTATACCGCATAGAGATTTTTGAATTACTTCTCAGACTAGTAAAATTTTTGGTTCACAGACTCTTTCATTCATTGATGAATTTAAAGAAGATAATTGGACATTCTGCACTGCTGCTTATTTTGAAGGACAAACGCTCATACGACTCTTACTCTTTTGATACCTTCCTAGAAATGGTTAGTTGATATCTTCTATTTTCATAATAAAAATGTGTGATTCTTTTGTTCTTGGGTTGGAAAAGGGAGTGAGAATCTTAATAAAAAGAGACATTGAAATATAATTATTTCTTTTTACATTATTTGAAAGAATTTTTATCACTTTATATAAATTACCTGTGTGTCCTTTCCCATAAGTGTGACTCTATTTGATTTATGGTGTGTATTTTATTCTCACTAAATCTAAGCATGAAAAATAAAATAATGAACTTATTTCAAGGTATGTAAAGCATACAGGCTTTTAGAACACTTAAGTGATATAGTAAGGTAACTGGACATTATAATTGTTATTTTCCTTAGCTTTAATTAGAAGCTCCTTGATCATATGTTTTCATATTAAAGTAAGAATGCAATAAACAGACTTACATTTTTTAAAGATATGAAACATATGACACAAAAGTAACATAGTAAAACTTTTTGCAGAATTGTCTCTAGAATTCTGATTTGATTCCTAGTTAGAACTGCTCGTTATGGACTCTAGTACCCGTAACATATGCTGTACTTGAAATCTAAATACACAATACATGCGCACAGACACAAGATTTATTTGTTTTGAACTATGATGGACTTCATGTAGCTGGAAAGGGGTTTTTTTTTCCTACTGTGCCCTTTTCATGTTTTTTTAAGGTACTATTACATAGCTAACTTTGAAACAAGTTTTAAAAGTAAAATAAAAACTTCTGTTCATTTTATAGGATTTGAAACAAAGAACACAAAGTTCTCTGCCACAAAAAAATGTAATAAATCTGAGTGCGGAGCCAAGGTAAATAGCATAATTTCTCATAAACTTTGACCACTTCTATGACTTAACTTTTTGGGGTTTTCATGATTTTGTTCTGGACCCAGCATATATCATAAGGCAGTATTTCATTTAATCAACTTACAAATTTAAAACAATTGTTTTGAAGAAATGGATTTTCTCCCATGACTGTGTTGTATTCAATGCTAATAGCTAACACGGCGTTTGGTACCTTGATAGCTGAATAAACTATTATAACAATATTTCTTACAGAATACTTGATGTTGGATGGTAAATATATAGCTTTATTCTAAAAATTACCTTATATTTACAATATTGATTATTTTTAGAGTGTGTTCTTTCTTGATTACCTTTTTATTTACTTACCTTGTTTTCACTAATCTCTGATCCTGTATTTTTAAATGAAAGAAGAGACGTAATTACTATTAGAAGATAAGGGTTCCTACTGTAAATTATTTACTAGGTAACTGTCATTGTGCTTGTAAAACTGCCTCATTTTCACATTGTTGATTTATGTTTAAGTAAATGGGAAAGGTGTTCAGTCGACCTAAAAATGGGGCATTTAATGGATGGCTGCCTCTGATTTACAAAGAAACCTTTTATGTTTTTATTGACAATTATTTAACCAAGTTATCCATTTTTAATGAGCAAATATCAATCAGTCAGTACCCAGTGTATGCAGATACACAGCGTAGTTTTGTAATATAACTTTTTACTACCTAAATTGAGAAATTGAGTATCACCTGTTATAAATTGTAGAATAAAAGAGTAATTGTAAAGTGTAATTCATGATTTTACACTTTATTAAAATTATTTTAAAATAAGTGGAATCAAAGTTATCACAGAAATTTTATAATTGTTAATAAAGTTGAGATTTCAGTTAAACATAGACTAGAGCCTTAGCTGACTAAACTTCTTCAGTAAATAGAAACTTAAAGCATATAAAGGTCAACCTTAGAACAGGAAGGTAAGTATATTTTAGTAATACTAAAGTATCACTAAAGTAATACTAAAGAAACCCTACATCTCATTTGGCTGGAAAAAAGAAGGGATTAATTTGAAAAGAAAGTTTAAGTCTTAAGTTTAGTCTTGCTGAAGTCTTAAAGCTTTCATATTGCCAGGCCATAGTTAGGATGAAAGGATAATGATATTGAAAGAAAAATCAGTTGTAAAATTACAAAACATTTTCTTTGTCTTAAAATAAGTAATGTTTTGATGAATTTTGGGTTGTATGGGCATTCTTAATATATTGTGTCCCTAATAAACTGTGGTGTCAGTAAATCTATTTGGCTTTTGGCATAATCCTCTTATCTGTTACCTTTTTTATCTTTTTCTATTTTGTTGGGGGAAGATCTTCTTTTTTGCTGACTCTAAGAATAACTTATGCTTGCTATACGTAATTCATGCTCCATCCCCAGCCCATTAGTCTTCCTGTGGGTACATGTTAAGGTGGGTGGGATGCAGTGGGGATGGGACCATAATGAGTCAGAGGACTCATGCTCTGTGCTCTGTCCTTGCCTTAGCCAGACGTAAGTGATAATTCAGCCTTACTTATGCCAGAGGAAGAAAGTTAGGAGATAGAGGTCTATTAATTAAGGACAGAAAGTTAGGAGATAGAGGTCTATTAATTAATATATTTTTGAGCTTTTAATATTGAAGAGTTTTAATTAAAGATAAACATAAGTAGGCTTTTTGAATCTATTAGGAAAACAGTCACTTTTTGATATTTCCATTTAAACAGTTTGTATTTAAATAGTGTTCTTCATTTTAATATTATATCTTCAGAGTTCTTTTCTACCAAATGTCAATGCTCCTGTTTCCGTAGTTAGGTGAATTGGGAATACTTAGGATTGTCTGATTCCTATTTTTATCTTTATTGTCCTTTTTGAACTTTAGAACCTCATGAATAAAACCACTTATATTTTTGGTTTTAAAATCTATTTTTTACTTGTTAGCCACAAATTTTCTGAGTTATTGATCTTTCAGTAAAATCAGTGAAGAATGGAGGACTGACGATGGCCTTTAAAATGGAAGCCTTTGGTAGTTTTATTTTGCAGGTACCGAAAGTTAAATAATTGTCTGTACTTCTCAGTCTTTAAATTGGCAGTTTCAAAAGAGTGGCCATGGTCTTCCCTGGTGGTGCAGTGGTTGAGAGTCCGCCTGCCGATGCAGGGCACACGGGTTCGTGCCCCGGTCTGGGAGGATCCCACATGCCACGGAGCGGCTGGGGCCGTGAGCCACGGCCGCTGAGCCTGCGCGTCCGGAGCCTCTGCTCCGCAACGGGAGAGGCTACAGCAGTGACAGGCCCGTGTACCGTAAAACAACAAAAGAACAAAAAAAAAAGAGTGGCCATAACTCAGTCTTCTATTCTTTGTGAGTCTTCTGTGATGCTCTAAGGCTTAGCTTTATTTTGCTTATAAGAATAATACTTATTTGAACGACATATTATTAATCTAAATAAAACATGCATTCTCAATAGGGAGATGTCTTCCCTAGGAGGCTAAGAATTGGTTCTTGGTGGCAGGGTGGGGGGCGGTGAAAAACACTTATTTTTTTTAATATGCAAAGCACAGATACAGATAATAGTACGTAACAGATAAACATTTTATGTGTAGTATTAAAATTGTGTAGAGGGATAATTAGGAAAAAAATGTCTAAAAAGAATCTTTAAGGAGGTTGTAATAAAAAAAGGTTGAGAAACACTGGTCTAAATCTATACAGTTTAAATAATACATGTGAATGAATTTGATCATGCTGTTGGCAACATTACAGTTATAACCTAACATGATTTAGTTTGTGAGTATTTAAAAAGTAGTCCATGATCTGCTGAAAGTGACATAGTACATGTCAGTGAGCCTAATTTAATTCACAAGGTTATGTGAGCTGTATAATGAATACATTCTTAGCCTTTGTATAGAAAGCAGATGTGATTAAAAGTTAGGGCACCCTGGACAAGTCATAAATTGTCTAGCCTTAAATAATCCTTAAATGTACAAAGATGTTTCTGTTTCTCTACATTCACAATTGCCTAAGGAAAGCAACTGTAAGGACACTTAATACAAAGACTTACAGGATTAGGAACTTAGAGAACACTGAGGATGCAAGGTAAAATCTGAGACAGGCAAAGAGATTTCAGTCTTCTTTCAGCATTCCATCCGTTCAGGCAGGACAGGATTAAATGTTGCCACAGCACAGGTCTGTAAGTCACATGGTTTGACAAGGTATAAAGGAACTTTTTTTTTAATGGTAGATAATTTGAAATGCCACCAAGTATGTAATCAAAGTTACATCGAGATTGCGTCTGTAAATCTGAAAGTTTAACTTTTTAAGTAATAGATATGTTTTTAGTTTGAGAGTAATTTATTCAAACCACTATTACAAATTTACCTTTAAATGCTTTTAATTTTTAGCAAGGTATTTATTGGTAAGGAATCGTACATCTGTTTCTTTTGGCTAGAAAAAGAAGGGATTACTTTGAAAAGAAAACATTAACCATGTGGAGACACAAATGAAGTCAATGTTTTCTAGGCTTAGCCAGATTTAAAAAGGACAGAACTCCAAAAAGGCACTTGTTAACCCATTCACTTGGAGTATTGCCATTCGTTTGTTGGATGACCTCCCTGCCCCTCTAATTTAATTTCCTCTGTTTTTCTCCATATATACTTTTTTTGGATTCTAATCTTGATTGAGAGCATCATTTTCTTTTTAGCTGTCTAGGTTCTGTAACCCCAGAAAACACTTTGACTTCTGTCTTTTCTCATTCCTTAAGTATCATCAATTGTAGAGTGTTTTGGATTTTAGCTTTACTCATCGCTGACATCCATCCTCTCCTCTCTTTCTGTTACTTTGGTTTTAAGCCATCCTTTATGTTTTGCTTGAACTACTGCAGTGGCTTCTTGCCCCAAGGCCTTTCTCTGTGCCTAAATTATTAACTATAATTTATGTAGTTATCTGAGGAATCTACCCAAAGCAGAACTCTGAAAAAGTTACCTGGCTAGAAACAGCAAGGCTTCTTAGGACCTAGACTCAAAAGTCCTAGAATGTCATTTTCACTACATTCTACTCGTCAAGCAAGTCACTAAGGCCATCCAGGATATAAGAGAGGGGAATTATTCTCCGTTACTTGATGTGAGGAGCATGTGCAGGAAGCAAAGGGAATGATGGCAGTCATCTCTGGGGACTATCTACCACAGTTCGCCACTGACCACCACAATTCACATACCTCCCATGTGCAAAATAAAATAAACTCACCCTCCTCCCAAGTTGCCCAAGATCTCATCCCATTATGATAGTGGCCCCAATTTTTCATCTAAATCAGGTCCAACACGGCTCAGCCATATGGCTGGGAATTGTGATTGGCTCATTTCTGCCAGTATAATTATTTGAAGTTAATCCCACTAGACTGTAAACTCCTCGAGGGTACGAATTATTTCTGTCATTTATGTCCACCACTATGCCTATGGTATGATATCCAACATAGTAAGAATTTAATAAAGATTTGTTGTAATATATTTTATTATTGCTTGAAGAGGATATTAAACTTCAGACACCAGATATGCATAGAATATGGTTCACATTCTTTGTGAACCATATTCTATGTGAAAATGTAGTATCCTGGTGTATATTCTCCCCAATTGATTCTTTCATCTAATATTTGTAGGTTGAGTGGCAGAAGACTTCCAATCCACTAAATACTAATACAAGTAAAAATCAGCAGTAATTCAATATAGCTTTGAATTTGATCAGCATTTAGACAACTGCTCATTTGAGATTTCAGCGTTTCATACTATGAGACTTGAAAAATTTAGGGTTGCATCTCAGCATCATTGCATTCTTGTAGAATGAACTTTGTTGGGGTTGCATTCTTGGGGGCTCTTCAGAATGAGTGGATTCAAAAGATACTCCCAAATACCTGAATGAGTTGCCTTATCAGATCATAAGACTTTTTTTATTGTTGTTGACATAAGAGTATTTGCCTGATTCTACGTTTTGTGTTTTTAATATTGTTCCCAGAAACAGTTCTTCTGGTAGTAATTATCTACTAGTGTGATGGGATTCAAGGCTTTAGGGCATTTTCTGATTGGTCACTATGTCATCAACCTATTTTTATACCAAGTCAGAATGTAAGTAAGAAAGTATCTAACATCTCTACCAGTTATTTAAACATAAGTTTTAAGTGAAGAAACCAAGTTCACAACCTTATTTTTATTGTTTGGAATATTCACTGTTTTTCTTTGGGGGAGATGGAAAAGCATTAGCAGTGATAATTAGTGTAAGGACTGTGCTTGTTTTTCATGGATTGTAATGTTCAAGCTCAAGTCTTATCATGTACTAGAAAGCTAGTATAGAAGTGTCTTCACATTAGTTAGCAGAAAGATAAATGGATATAATCAAGAAGATTGAGCTTTTTTTTTTTTCTTGAAAATGGTGGGTTGCATTTTAAAATTATACCAAGGGAATTCAAGGTGATAATAGAATACATGATTTGACTAGGATTTGACACTGTACTCTCCAGAGGTCCTGTTATTCTGAGAGCAGCCCAAATGTCCTTTCCTGAGAAAACTAGTTTAGAACTTCTCTTTTAATGGGGGAATTATTAACTGACAGTACCGGAGACTCAAAAAAGCTGAGCTATTTCTAGTCTAGGTCTATCTGGGTATTAATTGCATAGTCCATTTATGAGTTGAGTCATTACTGGACTTGAAGGATGAGTTCCTAAACTCTTCTCTGAGATTCTTTTCTGTTTAAATATTAATTCCTTGTGAAGGATATTTGTGTATTTTCATCTACATTCCACCTGAGTTGTGTTTTGTTAATTATGACTGTTTTTAAGATGTATATTGACCAGTTCTCTGATTATCCAGAAGCACGTTTCAGCCTGGTTGTAATCTGGAATATTTTTAGAGGGCATGTTTTACCCAGAAGACTGAGTGGAATATAGTATATTATTTAAACAATCAGAAGTTTCTTAGGGAACTGGAGATACCTTCCCCATGGTACATTAGTTAACTTTATGTTAAAACTTCTTTGCCTAGTGGTTGGAACTAGTTTTGGAACGAACAGTCACGTCTGGCAAGGAAAATAAATAACCTTGCCTGGAGTTTGCCATTTTAAGTCAGTCATTCACTGGTTTGCTTTCTCCCTGATTTTTCAGGGAAATAGATCTTTGGGGAGCGAGTAGGAGGAAAGACTCCACCTTTCCCACACTATTCTCCCCACCCTTATTATTTCTATTTATTTTATTATATCAGGAATGATGAGTATTAATTCCTGAAATACTCTTTCAACCTCACATTGACTTAGATGAAATAACACCTATTACATGTTTCTTTTTTTAAAATGTTGACAGTTTCATTTTATATGATGGCTGACTAGGAACCCTGAGACTGACTCTCTCAATTTTTTATTAAAACTCATGAAAACATGAAGATGACAGTCAGAGGAGCACCAAAACCTTGGTTTGACAGTCACCCTATTGCCACAATCTAAGATAACCTCAAGCTGCACCGCTGATCGACCTGGACTGAGAAATGCAGTTAGTCACTGACCAACGATAAACAGTTAGAAATAAAGACACCATGCAGGTTTCTAAAAGCAGGTGTGGAGATTGATTCCTTTGCCTTTCCATAATGTCTGCCCCCAAGGCTTTGAAATTCTGGTACTTTACCAACAAGAAAAATGGACAAATGTTTTTCTACAAGGAAGGTGCTACTTTTTATAGCTAGATAGGTAGCTGTTCTTTACTTTTCATCCTCTTTGCCTAAGATCTCTATTAAAAAACCTCTACTTAATTGACCAGCTGGATCAACTGATGCTCTACATTTCTTTTCTGTGCCCATGGCACCCTGACCTTGTTGCTAATAGACTACTAGCTAGCAGACTGGCACACTTCTTTCTCTCCAGTATTTCAGTTGAGTTGTGTGATTACCACCAATCAATTACTTATTCCCAAATCAGTTTTTCTTGTTATTTTTCTCTGATAATTTGATTTTTATTAAACTGATGAATTAAGCAAAAAGATTTTGTTTTAATATAAAGTTGAGTGCTTTGAGTCACTGATAAATACTGACGAGATGACTACAAAAGATTTGGGAAGAAATTGTAAAGATGTAGAAGCAATCTGCACTCAGATTGCTTTATACTTTTAAGTGTTTAAGTTCTTGTTCTACTTTAGAAAAACTAAGCTAGAAACCACAGATAATTTATCATATGTATGGTTATGCAGAAAATATGACAGAGAATGCCAATTAGTGGTCCCATAATCAAAGCAGGAGCTTTGCTCTTACATCAGTAGACTGGGACATGATACACATTTGTATGTTTTATGGTAAAGTATGTATATATATACACACACACACACACACACACACACACACACACACACATGCACCTTAAAGATGTCCTACTTTAATTTTTACTTTCAAGTCAGCTTTAACTCTTTCAGTTAATGGATCTATTGCCAGCCTTAACCACATTGATGGCTTTCACTGTGTCTCTATTTTACAACCAATTTGGAGACTGAATCTGCCAGAAATAAAATAGGCAGGAGCAAATGGGGAACTGATGACAGAGCATTGATCTAGGGCAGTATCCACTCAAGGAAATCGCTGTTGGTGGTGGCATGGGCCAGAAGAGTACCTGATATTGTTTGTTGAAGAAAGAAGCCCTCCATTTGTTCAGAACAGCAGAGCTGGTGTAGAAGACTGAATGCTACAGACAATAGCCCCCTTGGATAGTAGCCTTTTGGGAACTTGCAGTCAGGCTGCATCTATGCATGTGAACCTATTTTTCACTCATTCTTTTCTCCATTACTGCATCTTCTTTACATCCTTCAGACATTATTAACAAACATTATTTCCTTTATTTCTGGTTGTGCATCTCCCTTGCTAAAGTATTAGCTCTTGTTCTTTCAAATCCCGTGGCAAATACCTGGTACATTGTAGGTGCTCAACAAATATTTGTCAAATAACTAATTCTAAATAAGAGATGAACTTCAAGCAATACCACAATAAAGACCAAGAGGTACCTTTCTCATACACAGGGGCTGGATGGATGTCTATTTCTTTTTTTTAACATCTTTATTGGAGTATAATTGCTTTACAATGGTGTGTTAGTTTCTGCTTTATAACAAAGTGAATCAGCTATACATATACATATATTCTCATATCTCCTCCCTCTTGTGTTGGATATCTATTTCTGTGAGGATAAGTAAATGGAAAGTTATCATAGGAAACACGTGAAAAAGCTCTGCAAAATGATGAAAATTAGGGTAACATGAAGACTGAGAAGAACAACTTATCTCTTAATTTATTACAGAGACCAGAAAATATTTTTTTAAAAAAACTCTTTTGAATTCTCAAAAAGTTAAAGAGTCACAATGTGGAATGTCTCCTTAGTGTTTTCAGGGTATGGTATCTGAAACCATTCTTTTCATCAATTTTACATAAACTTGAAAAGTGCAACTTCTTTCCAGGCCCTTATAATTAGTCTGCTGTGATTTTTGTTCCTAGGTACAAAATTATTTTAGATTTATTGGATTTAGATTTCATTTGTAGAAGTGGTTGAACAGACTGCATTTTTTTTTTTTTTTTTTTTTTGCGGTACGCGGACCTCTCACTGTTGTGGCCTCTCCTGTTGTGGAACACAGGCTCCAGACGTGCAGGCTCAGCAGCCATGGCTCACGGGCCCAGCCGCTCCGCGGTATGTGGGATCTTCCTGGACCGGGGCACGAACCCGCGTCCCCTGCATCGGCAGGCGGACTCTCAACCACTGCGCCACCAGGGAAGCCCCAGACTGCATTTTAAATGATTGTTTTAATGTTTATTTGTTTAAAAACAATGGCAAAGTAGTTACATGTTCAGTGAACACCTGCTAAATTTCCTGGTTAGTCTATGTTTTAATTGCCTTTTTATTGTTTATACTTTAAATCAAACTTTCTTAACTAGCTGTGTGGTTCTAATTTATTGTTGTCAGATTATTATACAGTGAATTAAGTTTACACAGGGTGTTTAAGTTGTGTGGTTTGTCTAATGAAATTAAAGTGACTTTTGCACATTGCTTACAACATCTTACAATTACTCCATCAAGGACCACAATCAAGAAAGTGCAGAAGATAGGGAACAGTAATATGTGCCTCTATATGTAGGATTATGATGTTATTTTGATATCTTACAATATGAAGGCAGAGTTAGCATGGGGACTACCACCTACGATCTAGGAAGGACTATAATAATTTCCAATTGAGGTATTTGGAAATAAGTAACTTTGTAGAATCTAAGGAAAGTGCAAAGTTTGAGTGATTCTGTTCTGTGTTATTGCTTGTAGCACCCAAGTTTTTTCCCCCATTAGTTGGAGTTATGTCATGCACTGTGAAAGTGTTAAAGTAAATTAAATATCTGGCGTATGAATGATTTCTTGAGTGATTTGTATTGGGTTGGGGAGAATTGACGAGTATGTGAGAGCGATTCCTTATTTTTTCTAGTTTTGTGCACACTTAGTTCTCTGTCCTCTCTCTTCTCTTCCTCCCAGTGTCCATCATGTCTTCTGAAATTGCTAACACAAAACTCATTAACTCAGAGCAGTTCAGAGCACAGACTGAAGTGATGTGGCATATTTCAAAGTCTTCCATTCTTCTGAACCAGATTTTTTTTCCTTCTGAATGCAGATTAATAAACCGTGCACTACAAGAGGAACAAGGAAAAGGATTTTAGTGAAGGTATCCTGATCCTGAAAAAGTCAGGGAGGGCTTCAAGCCCATCTTGGACTTCAGAACACTTCACAACTTTGTGGTAAAAGAAACATTTTAAATAGAGCCTTTGGACTTATTTATTTCATCCTTATTTGGAGAGTAGCTTTATTTTTTTTAGGCAAGAAAATTAACTGTGAAATTGGGGTACTTTTCAAACTAAAACATACTTGGGTTTTAGATTTTGATATTTTGTAGGTACTTAATGTATACTCAAAGTACTATAGGTGTTTGGATGGCTTGTGTGTTTTTCTTCGAAACGTGTTCTTTATCTCTTGTGACATGGTGTTTGCCTTCACTGTGAGTGATGTTTTTTCTAGTGTTTTGTATCTTCTTCAGTCGGTTCACTGGATTGTAGGGTATCTTTCCCAGAACTGATATTGTGTAAAAGTGTTTTGAAAAGAGAGAGTGGTTTGTGTTTTTGTTGTTTTCATATTTTTACCTCTTACATGATAGCTCACTAGCATGAAGAGATGTTGCAACAGTAAAAAGTTGTTGTTTTCTCTTCACCTGAAAGCCTCACACAAGATAGGTTTTCAGTTGTCAAAATGAATACAAACGTATTTGCCATTTTTGTCTTTCACAACAAAATAACCTTATTTTACTGTATTAACTTTTAAGATCTTTTTATGTGTAAAAATCAGCCTGTTTATGTACTATGTATTCCTCCAAAGTTATGGCGTTACAGTCATTGGAGAAATGAAATTTTCTTCTAGTAGATGAAAATTACATTTTGATTGAACATCATTCCTTATGCAGTCACCCATAAATATAATGTCTTTTGCTGTCTTTTCAGAAAATGGTTACAGATGTGATTTCTGAATTGACAAGAAAATAGAACATCTTAATGTTTTAGGTAAAACAGATGGTGTTTTTGTTTTAGGCAAAACTCTCTCAGAGTGAAAGCATCTTAACTGGTGACAAGACTCTTGGGGTCAGCCAAATTATGTACAGTTTTTGTGTCTGTTTCTTTTTATTGCTTTAGTATCAAAAATTTTAGAATAGTTGGAAAAGAATATTCATCCTTTTCATTGACTTGCTATTTTCTCTTATGCACTGGGAATAATTGCAAGATTTTTCAACCTTATTTTGTTTAAAAAAGTTATAAAATTACATGTTAGTTCTAATTTGGTTGTGGTTTTATTTATGCTTTTAGAAATGCTTTTCTCAATGTAGGAAAGCTTGAAATATAGTTCTACTTTTGAGGGTTAAGATTTTAATTTATAGTATTGAGTTGCATTTGCAGCTATAAATTCGAACATTTATGATACTCTTTTGCTTCTATACCATTGAGCTTTGGGCAGATCTTACTGTCAGATACCTGGAAAGAGCACAGTGTTGTGAAGGGAGCCTTGGACTGAGAGTCAGAGGGCTCATTCTGGTCCCACCTCTGGCACTAACCAGCCTTCTTTTTTTGAAACGTTAGTTGCATTTGCAATATGTCTTGGGAGAGAGGGGCTAAAGTAGATAATCCCCAGGGTTACATCCAACTGACATTTAGTTTTTTTGTCTGTTACAACACAAATCATTTATAAAGCATTCGTTTGGATGAACACTGGAAAAGGAAGTTTGGGGGTAGAAAACTCAACTCTGGAAAATAACCAAGTTTGTTCAGTAACTGGGACATAGGATAAGGAAACTATTTTCCAAAATATCACCAGTATTGCAAAATGAAGACCTGTAATTTAACAATTCCTCTCCCACTGCCTCTTACATAAAGTAAGAACTACTGAAAGAACAGCTTGTGTTGTTATTAGAGCAGCTTTGATAAGTAGCTCAGTTTCATCACCTCAGAGAAAACCCCTTACCCCAGTCCTGCCATTACAGCTGGTTGGGGGCTTTCAGAGTGAGGGCTCTTTGCTAGGGTGGAGGTGGAGCCCTCTGATGAAGCAGAGTTCAGAGAGACTTGGGGAAATGGAACTCTGGTGGGACTCTGTGCTTCTAGCATATACACCCCGAGTCCCTTACCCACTGGAGAAGAGCAGGGCCACCTACCCCCCCTCCAAGATGCCTTAAAGCCTGACTGCTTGAATTTGAATCCTGGCTCTACCATTTAAATGGCTGTGAACCAGGAGCTGGATACCAAGCCAGTCTACACATCTATAAAATGGGCATGATTTTAGAACTTGATAAGTTGGTTGTGAAGCTGAAAGGAGTTAATTCAAGTACAGCACATGCTGTATGCTAGGCACTGTTCTAAAGGCTCGTTAGTGCTAGCTGTTTGGTATTACTGTTATTGTTGTTGTTGTTACTATTAACATCTGGAAAACTCTCTGCCACTTACCAAGTCAAATTTACTTTGAGTTAAAAGTAGCAAAAAATATCCCTTTAATAATATAAAATTTTATTTTTGATTTACTGCTTTGCCTATTAGTATTATAAACACAATTCTCTACACAAGGTAATGTCTTCTAACATAGAGCTTTCTAGAATATTTTCTTAATAATTGCATACTTTTCATCTAAACTAAGAACTCTTCTCAGTAATATTTAATGGAGTTCTTGGATTTTGTAAGGTATTTTCAGAAATCAAAACCTTAGTTGACAACAGCAGTTTTAGGTACTACTATCATCTTACTGTTTCATAAAGGGCATCTTCACACTAGATTCGATCACCCTGCAGTACACTTGTTTACTTTCCTTTTGACTCTTGCCCTTGGGTGAATGACTTTCATGGGATGATAGATTTATAATAGTTTTGTCCATGAATTTTAATTTATTTCTCCTAAATGTAGAAAAAAATGTTGAAATAAACTTTCATGTGTTAGGAAATTCAGATAACATTTATGTACTACTATATTCAAGTGCAATCCTAATTTTGATTGCTGAAATGAAATTGTGTTCTGTTCTTCAGTGTTGAATTTTTCTTCTCCTTAAATGAGGCCAAATAATATATGTTACAAAATCAATTAGAAGCTTCCATAAAATGTCATGTTTTATTTTTCCTCTTGCAAATATAAAGTCCCATATCTGGTCATGGAAGATAAGTGAGATTGTTATTGTATAGTTTCTAGAGAGGTTTTTATGGGAAAACAGCTAAATGTTTGCCTATTTAAGAAGGCCTGTTTTATAGGAATAGAAACGTTTTTAAACTGGGAGGCCTTGGAAGTTACATGAAAAATCTTGTGCATGTGTGCATTTCTTCAGTGAATGGTGTCTGTATAAGGCATTCAAAGATTAGAAGATAAGTAGAATTTTAAAAGGTTAAAAATAACCACCTTGGTCAGTGTAAGGGACTGTCAATCATTTGCTTTTTATGAAGTGCAGGTCTGGGGGTTTTCTCCTCTGCTTTTTCCTTATTGTTATCTGTGGGCACTTGCACAAGGACAATGTGAATTTGGGCACGTCAGACCTTGTAGCCAGCGGATGAGAAAGTATGAGGAAGTCCTCCACGAGAGAGCAGGTCAGAGGGCTAGACACACTTACTTCAGTCTTTGCTTGGGCCCAGTTCCAAGGACCCCAAGCTCTTCTCATTGCCCTTCGCCCACCCCCACCCCTGCCCCCTTTTCCAGCATTCAAGAGTTTCTTTTCTGTGTATGGTGGTCTTTGTGATGTGAAACCAGAAGTTGGCCCTCATTTTCAAGAGGAATAGTATAACCTGGTGTATCAATTCCCTAGTGCTGCTGTACCAAATAACCACAAACTTAGTCTTTCAAAAAAAACACAAATTTATTATCTACAGTTTCGGAGGTCAGAAGTCCAAAATCAGTTTCACTGGGCTGACAAAGTATTGGCAGGCCTTGTTCCTCCTGGAGGCTCTGAGGGAAAAATCTGATCCTTTGCCTGTTTCATCGTCTAATGGTCACCTGCATTGCTTGGCCTGTGGCCCCTTCCACACACATTCCAGCCTCTTGCTTCTGTTGTCACGTGGCCACCTTCTCTGTTAGACTTCTCAGTCTCTCTCTTATAAGGACCTTGTGATTATATTGGGCCCACTTGGATAATCCAGGAAATCTCCCTATCCCAAGACCCTTAATTTAATCACATCTGCAAAGTCTCTTTTGCTATGTAAGGTAACATATTCATAGGTTCTGGGGATTAGGATGTGGACATCCTGGGGTGGGCAGGGGGGCGGAATTATTCTGCCTACCATACCTGGAAACCAGTGTATTTCCAGTGGATAAGTGGGATAATTAATTTAAGAACATCAGGATAAATCTATGTAGATATCCCTCAGGTACCTCAAGTTCGAGAGGTCTGATACTGGATTTATCACCTTTATCTTGATATGTCTTCCACCCATCCTTAGGGGTTCAATCTTGGTTAGTGGCGCTACCATATCTATGCCACCCTAACTGCAAAACAGGAATTACAGACTTTTCCTTGTGGCTTATGCATCCTTCTCCAAGGAATCCAAAAATTCCTATTAATAAGAATTCCTACCTGTTTCTCAGACTTGTTCCTCTTTTTGCATTTCTACCAGCTCCTGTAACTTAGGTTTTCACCTTTTCTACCTTGGCTGTTGTAGCTATTTACTTGGTCTTCCTCCTTTGAGTCTTGACTCCTTAAATCCTTCCTCTACCTGGCAACTAGAAGTACCTATTAAAAATGAATCTGACCATGTTAAACCTTCAAGTCACTCCCCATACCCCATATAATAAGGTTTTTAGCAATTTGTGATGACTTAAAGACACCTCACTCCTCACTGTGATTTGAGATTTATCTCTCTTTCTAGCTCCATATATTGGCATTTTAGACATGCGCTTTACTATGTAGATTCTAGTGATATTGAATGACCTGTATGTCCTGAAAATAATGTCCTTTTTTTCTTTATATATCTGTGCCATTATTCTTATGGTCACTGTACCTAGAGTGTATTTCCCTACTTTTACTTGGCTATCTCTCCCTGACCTTTTAAAAAGTTACATGTTTTTGTGGTTGTATTTTTCTGATTATTTAAAAAATACGTACTTTTTGTAGAATAGTGTTTTATATCTAGATGTCTAAAAAGTAGCTGCAGGATATTCGCTAAAAATCCCAGAATCTAGAGGAAGTATCTCTGTTAACAGTTTAACTTCTCTTCTGCTTAATCTACTCTGTTGTTAAACATATCGGCTGAGTCCTTAATTTCAAATATTTATCCTTCTAGAATTTCATTCAGTTAATTTTTGACGTATTCAGTTTCTGTGGTGGAATTCTTTATCTTTTCATCTACTGTATTCATGTTTTCCTCTTTCCTTGGACATAGTAATTATCATTTTAAAGGCTTATCAGTTAACGCCAATATCCAGATGTGTGGTTCTAATTCTTCTGTCTTTTTGTTGTTTAATCATGTGGCTCTGTCTTTGCAGATGTCTCAGCTTTTTATATTAAGTGCTAGACATTGTGTAGAAAAATCTTATAGGCTCTAGAAACTATCTTCTAGAGAGTGTTCACTCTTACTCCAGTCAAGGGCTGTGCTAAATTGAGGCTAATTCTCTCAATGTCTTCTTCATCTAGCTCATTAAGTTTTCAACTAATAGCCTGGTATATTCTGTAGGCCCTATTCCCTGGTGGGTTCTAAAACCTCATGATATGTCTCTGCTCTACTTTTTAGAAGCTTTCTGTTTAGATTTTAAGCCTCCTTTTCTGTGCAGCTCCCAGTGTTTGGCACATGGACTGATGAGAAAGCCAACTGTGCACTTGAAGCTTTCTACATCCTCACCAAGTGCCTTTTAGCCTCTTTGCCACCACAGTGAAACTTCTCTAGGCTTTGTTCTGGGTTTTGCAGGGAACTCAGCCTTTCCCGTGCTGAGAATTGGCACAGCCCAGGGTGAAAATGGCTAGAGAAGGCAGCTCTCTTCTCTGCAGTTTTTTCTCCTCAGCAGTTCTCTGTTGCCTTCAAGCAGATGATTACTGTATTTTATCTGGTTTTTCTAGTTGGCCCATAGAAGTGAGAGCTCTCGTCAACTACTTCATCTCTCCTGGAAGTGGAAGCATTGTTTATTTTTCAACTTCAGTTTGGTGAAAGAAAAATGCTCATTTTTTCCACTTGAGTGTTTATGTTTCTATTGATTTGTAGGAGCACTTTACAAATATCCCAAATTTGATCTCCTTTTATTTTTTTATTCTTTAATCTTATTTTTTAATATAGAAAATGTTCTAAGCTTTTTGTTATCAAATCTGCCAGTCTTTTGCTTTGCTGTATTTTTCTGTTACGGTTAAAAAGAGAATTTGTACCACAAATTTTATATTTATTTTTCTTACTGATTTTGTATCGTTTTTTCTGTTTTTAAATTTTTTAATTCATCTAGAATCAGTGTTGGCATATTGTTTTAATGCATTTGTTTAACCATTTATCTTGCCCATCTATTACTGTAGATGTATCATAGGATTGTTTTGCTCCCTTTCTCCCAGTAAAAGGATTTCAGTGGGATTTTGGTTGGCAGTGCATAAGATTCATGAATTAATTTTAGGAGAGTTGTATATTTTGCAGTATTTTAGTTTTCTCACCTAGAAAAGTATGTCTCTTCATTCATTCACTTTTATGTCCCTCAGTAAAGTTCTGTCAACTTCTGTATATACATTTTGCTCATTTTGTATTAATTAATTTTCTGTTTTGAATGCTCTCCTGATTAATTCTTAATCATCCTGACTGCCATCTTCTTGTGTGTATCACAAGACACACTGTACATAGTTTTGTATTATTACCTACCGTATTATATTGAACTCAACAATTTCTCTTTCTCCCCTTCTAGACTGTAGATATTCAGAACAGGGACTGTGTAGTCACATTCATAAGGTTATAACTACACATACCATGAGGAGTCCTTCTCTCTGTCCTTTTTTTTTTTTCTTGCCTTTTAATTTAGCCACATGCCATATGGTTACTTTGTACGTGTGTAGATTATGTGCATCTCTTTATTTATCTCCAGCCCCCCGCCATATTATCTGAACTCTTGTTTTAAGGTATCTATGTTATAACATGGGTGGTTTTGTTAATTTCTTTTATTTAGATTTATATATGCCTTACATAAGAAAGCATATAAGGCAGCTCAGTGACCTGAGTTAATTAAAACATTCATTCCGCCATTCGTGTGATTCATGTAGCAGGGTATCTGGTCAGGACACCAGGAGGGTCTTATAAGGGAAAGGAGAGATTTAATTGCTGTTGAGATTCTACTTTGTGCCAGGTCTGAGCTCTGAGCTCTGTGATTTTCCAAACATTTTATCATTTAACCCTAATTGCAATCTTGTCTCCTGATTTTGTAAATAAAGATATTAAGGCTTGAAGAAATGAAATCACGTGTCCAAAGCCTCTCAAATTCTAAGTGCTATAGTGGGTTTTTGAACTTGAATGTATCTGACTCCAGAGCTAAGGACTCGCAGAACTAATCATGATTTTTGAAGATCTAACGTATCTCAGAAAGGCTCCCTTTGTTTTTATAGCTTAATTTTTTTTTCCTGTTGGCTAATATGGTAAGCATTATGTTTTAAACCTAGAAAACTAGGTAGACTATATGAAAAGTTCATATCTAGAAAGTGCAGTTTTTGTAAACATATAAAACTATATATTTTCGTATTCAGAATACGGTACAAAGGTTACTACTCTTCTTTAGATGATGCTCCACTAATGAGGCTACTTAGAGAAGATGAATATATTGTTTGAATTTTTTAATATGCTGTCATTGATTAAGAATTGAACAGAGTGAGCTCTACTCTTTGCTTTGTTCTTAACTTTCTCTGTGATCTTGGATCTGTCATTTCCCCCATCTTTGCAAAGGGGTTAATTGCATAGCTTGTCGATGCTATTTTTTAAGGAATTAAAATAATCAAAATGAAAATGATAAAGCTCCACACTAGTAGGTATTATTCACAAATGATAAATTCTCCTACTGGGATTTTTGTGTGTTACTCATTCATCAACTATTTATTGAATGTTATTCCATGCCAGGTACTACACTAGGCACATGAAGTTACAATTACTTTTCATATAACCTGGTGTTCGCTTAATTGGTTTTAAACTGCACTTACAGGGGACTTGCAAATATTTTTCATTTCTGTCTTCTTTGCACAGCCATAAATGTATGTAGTATTTTTTAATGGTTTTTTGAATAATGTTTTTGCTTTTCTCATGCAGTGAGGTCATAAGATAAACTCTTTAGTATATGTTACAAGATATTTTCTATGCCAGCGTTCCAGTTTATAAATTTTCTTTCACAGATAAAATGTACTGAAATGTAAATAGCTCTTTGTTCATCCTGAGCTTCCTGAATATAGAAGGTCTGTGGGGATCTTTGGCATCAGTGAAGACAAAGTTCTTCTCAAGTGAATTAGGAACTAAGGGAATCTCCACAGGAAACCGCAGTTGTCAAAATGGTTGTTATAAGCTTGGCCTGTGAATAAAGTGGTTAGGATGGTTAAGAAGATGGTAATAGGGGTAGGACTGAGTTCTAAGTCTGTTGTGGCACTTGTAGCTACTTGCGCCTCTGCAACATACCTAACCTCCCTGAACCTCAGCTCTCCTATCTGTCCAGTGAAGGATGAAAGGCTGTGCCTTATAGATTATAGGCCTGAGGACTGAACCCCGGCATACAGGAAGCACTCTGTAAGTGGTTAACTCCAGCTTCACTCTCACCAAGAGGCATCTTACTTTCATTCTGCCCTATGTCCAGTCCAAGAAGGAAGTCCACGTGGTCCTAGTCTTTTGTTCATAGTAGGCACTGATTAGATTTGCCTCAGAGAGAGGACCTGGAATGCCACTGTTGTCTTTCTTAACATGACATAAATGACATAAATCATTTCTACAAAAGGAGTGAGGAAATTCTAAATATACTCCTCCTCATTAGAATCTTCAAGGACAGAACCTCGTTTACAGTGGAATTATAGTTCTTCCTAAAATGACTCCCAGTTTGACATGAGCGTACAGATGTCTTTTCATTTCTCTCCATTCCTTTTTCCCTCAGCCACAGTAGATCATAGTTTGCCCTCTCATTTGATTGGCAGGTATCTTCATGAGGTGAAGGTTGTTCATTGTATATAGAAAATTGAGATAATTGCCTGTAGGCAAGTTGCAGGGGCTTAATGTCATAATGCGAGCTAGGAGGCTGGATGTGACTTGATGACAGATGATAGATAAGAAGCTAATGCAAATATAGGGGAAATTGGGAAAAAATATTTCTGAGCTTCCTATATAGTTACTTCCAAGATAAAATAGAAATTAACTAGCCCCATTTTTCAGCGATATTTTACTCTTTTCATCTGTTAGTGTGGATGAAATAATATTAATTTTTAATAAGTGAGTATGATATTATGATATGAAACCTCCTGGTTCCGTTCACGATTGACTTAAAAGGATTCATGTTTGGAGATATTGGCAGTGTAACAAATGTTTGACTACTAAACATGATAATGACAATGAAAATTTAGTTAATTTGTGATGCTGTACTTATTTCCCAAGGAAATATAATTCATGTATGATAATGCTTTCTCTGTACTCTACTTGAAATGTACGTAGAGGTTTGTGTATCAGATAAATGTGTGCTGTGATGCACTTGAACATGCTGTGAATCTCTAATTATGTTAAAAAATTATTTTCTTAGTGCAGCTTTATACTCATTATATACTCTACACATTTAGTTTTTGAATAGATTCCTGACATGATAATTACATAATCATTCAGTACAGTAGAAACATCATTATGGTCAAATACTAATTAGCTATGAAAATGAAACAAAACAGAACCTAGTTCACAGCTTATTATAAAAAGCTATTTAATATTGTACAAAACGAAATGTATGGTTGAAATTATTATTTGCTTTAAATTTGAGTCATTTTCTTCCTCGCTGGGAAGAATCAGTGTTTTGGGTGCTTGCTACCTAATTTATTGCTTGGACACTTTATATTTTATTATCAGAGCCTTTATAGCCAGCTCTGGGTAGTAGAGCATCAGAGTGGGGATGCTGGGTTCTGTACCTAGGTCTGCCTCATGACTTCTGCAGAATTAAGGGACTGGCCTAAGTCTTCAGACTACATGTTCTAGAGTTCTTCACATACTGGCTCTAAGCCTCTGGGCACATGGGGTTCAGTAGTAAGTCACTCATTTCTGGGATGCTGGTTTGAACATCTTCGGTGCTGGACATGAGTGATCCTCAACTGCTTTTCTTCTCCCGTGTACCTGAGGAATATAATATAGTGTAGTTGATAACAATGAACCCTGGCATTTGTGATTCTCCAGGTGTGTTTGTGATAGGAGAACAATCAGGCAAAACGTGAGCTCTGGTGGAGGGCAGTGGGAGGGTGCAAATAGGTTGATTCCTTCAGGTAAGTCTGTTAAGCACACCTCTCAAGGGGGCAGTATTCTCACTCTCCTTGAGAATTGCTTCTGTGGATAAAAATGGGGTTTTGCCTAGCACTTTGAGGCTTCAGTGCCCTTTGTAGATATGTTTTTGCCTGCATGCTTCAGCTGCTCTTTTCTCGTATACATGTGGAATCTCAATGAACGTAAATGGTGTAAGTTAGATCTTGTGATCCTGATGTATATACTACAAGCCTAATAGGAGCCAGAGACGTTCTTATTGTCATATATTGTTACCTTTGGTATCTCACAGTAGTGTCTCAATCAAAAGTGCTTCAGCTGATAAACAACTTATAAATCAAACATTTTATAGGTTTTACACTACATCCTCTTTCTTTTCCTTTGTGCTTTTCTGTTATCCTTCACTTTAGTTTTGGCCACTGTATTAATTTTATTTCCTGACAAACCATTTGCAATGCAGTTGAAATATACAGGACACATATAGGATAAAAGAGCGCTGCTAGGCTTTCTGATGCACTAAATAAACAATGCTAGCTTGTTTGGACCAAGTCTGATATCACCTATGGGTAAGAGGGAGAAGTGGTTGACTGACTATTCATTTCTGTGTTCCTGAAGTTACAAAATTATGTAGGAAAGCAAAATATTTCAGATCATGAAAATATTCACTATTGAATCAGTTATATTATTAGTCAAATATCCTCTTTGATACTGCTTATTTTATTTGAAGATAATATGATGCAAATTGTTTATAAAGTAAAATCATAAATGTTACAAAGAGTGCATAATTCATGAAGTCTGTGACATGATGATCTAGAACGTTTTTACTCACAGGCAAAGCCATGAAGCAGTGAGGATCCAGCAGAGTTATGCTACTGAGAAAACCAAGGATGTTAGGGGATTCAACTGACAATTATTTAAATATCAAAGAATTGAGAGAGAACTTTTAGAAAAATGATTAAGTCCTTGAATATTTTTTATAAATATAGTTATGTTTAAAACCATCCTGTAAAAATGAAATGTTATGTGAAGGATGTCATAATGTACTAATATAAAATATTGTTGGAAAAATTTTGCCAAAAACCCTACTTCATTCTAAGAATTATACTTAGTTGCAAATATTGCCTAAACTTATTTTAATAGTCGTTATTTCCCTTTTCTAGCCAAGTTCCAATCAATTATTTTACCACTATTTATTATAAAATTTCATCCTCTATTTTAAGTGGATTCACTTCAAATGACCTTTCCTCTAGAACCAACTCTCTTGGATAATAAGGGCCCCTGTGTATAAAATATATATGTGAATTACGTGATTCTGCATGTATAGCTGTACATTTCACTGTGTTTTAATGATCTAAAATGAATGAACTAAATGAATTTTAATTGAAATTAGTTGTGACTAAAATGCAAACAGACAATTTATGTATTTTCTTGTTCAGTGAGTTAGGCAGGGATCAGGATAGTAATGGTATAGGGCTGGTTATTTTAGAAAGACCAATAAAACCATATGTATATAAGTCATTTTCTGGGACATAGAAATAACTTAATTATAGTTGTATTAATGTCTTTCATTTGTATAACATTTATTCTTAGAATGTCTGAGTCATTATTTCATTACTCTTTGTACTGTGTGGTATTTGTTGTGATGAAATTGCCTGTTCTCCAAAAGTTTTACCAGACTGTTTCTTATAATTCTTCTCCTTGTGTTGGCTTTATGACTGTCTATGACCTGAAATCTCACAAATAATGTGGAAAAGTTCAAATATCTTGAGACCCCAATAGTAAAGCGACTGTTTTTGCAGGTATCTTGTGGTCTACAATCCTTCAGAACAAGACCGAAACTCAGTAGTCTCAGTCTGTGTGAGCTCCCCGACAGCGCAAGTATCCTCTGCTTCAGGAAAGCCCGTGGAAATTCAAATGAGTGCAGTGTGGGATACAGCAAGTACTGTTTCACAGACAGCCTATGAGGTATGTGCTCTCTATAGAACTTAGAGAGGCAACATGAAAAAAGCATAACCAGTATATAGTTTATATGTGTATTAATATATATCCCTGAGAGCTGTCAAGTTGGTGTATGTAAAGTGGTTAAAGGTGTAAATGCCAAAGGATTTAACTGGTGAGTTAAATGACACTAAAGGAAAATAGATCCTGTGTTTTCCAAAATATCAATATCTTTGTTAGTATGTGTGTTGTATGTTATTTTTAGAATGTTATTAGTATGTATATTGTATATCTTTGTATATCTATTGTAACTTGTTCCTGAAGTCATGAAGTAATCATTTCTCATAAAATTTTGAACTTTTTGTCTAACTTAATTTAATGACAGTTATAAATATGGAAATGGAGATAAATACCATCCTTCTAAATAACTTGGGATACTTTCAACTTTTCACTGCAAAGGTGGCATTAATATACTGTGAAAGAAAGACTTCCTAAAATAAGTAAGATGCTTCTTTTCTGAGATAATTATGGAAAAAATCTGGATTCAAATAATAGACATTTTTGGGGGGAAATGTCTTAAAATAAGCAATATTAAACTGAACCCCCATATCACTGGAAAGATCTAAATTTTATAGTTTGGAGTACAATTTAAATTGTTCTCCAAACCCTAAAGACACAGACATAAGCTAGGAACTCTAAAAGAAAATTAAAAGCCATTGCTGGCTGCTCTTATAAATTCATAATCCTTTAGATAGAAAGGAAAGTATAACACCAGTTTTGGTCAGATTTTACAGGAAACACCCCATTTAGAGAATGGAACAGGAGCTCCTGGAAGGCAGGAGTCATGGGTGCATCCTCCATGCCTTGTTCAGTGTCTGCTGGCCCCCAGGCATTTGATGGCTGGTGTTGATTGAACTAATGTGCTTAATATATATATTGTTACACTTACCATTTTTATTTTTAATGTACTGAAATATTATAGTATTATTAAAAGATTCCTAATAATTAGGAAAAATCATTGTTCACAATAAACCCTTACCTTCGTGGAGCATTTCCCTGTCTGAGCATCCATTATGAGCACCGTAGGACAATTGAGGATGGTCACATAATTTCATATATTGGATGAAAGCAGTAATGTCTTTGATAGTCTTACCCACTTGAAGTTATTAGTTTCCCTGGATAAACAGAGATGTGGATACTCTACCCATAAGTTATCAAAATATATTTATGGAATATTACTATATTCTCTTTTTTAAATATGGTAGTTTCTCCTTTTTACTAGAAGTATATATGGTTTCCTTTCAGTAGATACATTTCTCTTTAATAAATTCTCTCCTTTATCTTGTAAAGATCTCTTTTCTAGCACAGATGCCACCATTGGGACTGAAGGTATATAAGATTTTGGAAACAGCAAGTTCAAATCCACATTTAGCTGAATATGCCCTATATAATGGTCATATAGCAAATAAAGGAATTTTCAACATGAATAATATAAAAAGTGCTCAAGAAGATATAACTCTAGAGAACTCCTTTATTAAGCTGCGGTTTGGTCACTCTGGGCTTATGGAGGTATGTTCTGAATAGTTCTGAAATTTATAGAAGTCTTGTCACTTTTATTATAATATATGCAGATTACTTCTGCAAAGTGGGAAAAGTGGACACAGATTCTCTGGGAGAAAGGATAGATGTAAGCTATATGTACCTTCTCCTTGTGGTCCACAGTGACCACTTGCTCCTTATAAGTGTGGTCTGTGGGGGGTGCTGCTCAGTGGACTGTTTGTTATTTGTCCACAAGATAAGTATGGAAGCTGTGGCTGTTTAGAAATGTTTATGGAAACTTTAAAGTAATTTGACTGAGTAAAATTATGCCTATTGAATCTAATAATAAAAAATTTGAGTGTATATTTGGCATATCACTTTAATTTTTCTAGTAATTCACTTTCATTGTATTTTACAAAAATATTGTTCCATGCATATTGGAAATAAAAGTAAATCCACTCCTTTGCTACAGAAAGTTTGAGAAGTACTGGTCTAATCTCTTAATTTGTATATCTCTTTCTTCCTTGGTGAAATGTGTTCTTTTTGTTCCTATGGCAAAGATTTTAAATCCTAAGGTTAAGTATAAAATTTTGAGTGTTTATCTAAGAATTGTGAGTATTAGAGGGTGAATGTTATCATTTTTGAATCTATTGCCAGGTAATTTTTTTTTTTGGAATTGACATATACGTGTAACTAGATACAACTTGTTAATGTCTTAATTGTGAGTTACCTTAATTTTTTTTTTTATCCTTAGGAAATGATAAATAAAGGAGATGGTAAAAGTCATGAAGTAAAAGTGCAGTTTTCATGGTATGGAACCACGAGTAAAAAGGACAAAAGTGGTGCCTACCTCTTCTTACCAGATGGGGAAGCCAAGGTAAGTGCTGGTGAGCTGAGCAGTGAATAAGCACTTATTGAAAGAATAATGAGTAGCAAAATAAATGCATCTCAATATTTTGTTATCTATTAGGAATAAATGAGTTGGCTCCATTATATATATCATTATTGACATACAGCAATTTCTAGTTGAATGTTAGATAAACAAATAATTTCTCAGAGTTGAAATTCAGTTAGGATGCTACAGTGGACAAATGCTTTCTATGGAAAGAAACTAGATTTGATTTAAGATTAGGGTGCTGCTGTGTTGTTGTGTACATATGTGGCATGGCATATATATAGACACAAAATTCCTAGCCATATGAGAAAAATAGATTGACCACTGAGCCATTTTTCTCCTTAAATTTTAGCACTATTATAAAGCAAACAAAAAAATGTTTTCCTACCCTTGACTGTAAAGGTAGTATATGCAAATCTTAGCACATTTAATGCAGAAAACTAAGAAAACAATAAAATTTGCCAACTATTCCACAAGCCCATGAAAACCCCTGCCAACATTTTGATATATTTTTACTGTCTTTTATTCTGTGCATATCTTTTTTCCCCCATTTTTAAGTTTTTGTCTTCCTACATGAACATATTTTATTTTTCATTGAGACAGTGCTCACAATTTGATATGTTCTTTGAAAACACGGTTGTTTTTTTTGTTTTTTTTTTGTTTTTTGCGGTATGCGGGCCTCTCACTGCTGTGGCCTCTCCCGTTGCGGAGCACAGGCTCCGGACGTGCAGGCTCAGCTCACGGGCCCAGCCGCTCCACAGCATGTGGGATCTTCCCGGACCGGGGCACGAACCCGTGTGCCCTGCATCGGCAGACGGACTCTCAACCACTGCGCCACCAGGGAAGCCCTGAAAACACAGTTTTAATATACACTTTTGTGTTTTAAAACTTTTAGCTATAAGATGAATGAGGTCTGAGGGTCTGATATATAATATGGTAACTAGTTGATAGCACTGTATTATATAATTGAAATTTGCTAAGAGGGTAGAACTTAAGTGTTCTCACACAAAAAACATGTGCGTTTGTGTGTATATATGTGGGGAAAAAAAGAATTTCCTATTGTTGCATATGTACATTTTCTCCCAGTACTTTACTGCTGTAACATTGTGATAAGCTTTCTCTGTAGCATTCTTTTTGTACAGTGCTAATTATTTCCTGAGAATAGCTTTCCAGAAGAGTCATTTTGTGTCAGTGGATGAAGCCTTTTAAGGCTTTTGACATATACGTACTACTTATCTTCCCTCTAGAAAGATGGCATACATATTCACTCCCACCAGTGTTTTTCTGAGAGTAGCTCTCTAGTATGCTATTCTAAGCTTTGAGAATTAGCCATATTAAATGCTTTACTTATAATAATGAGTGAAAAATATTTTACTGTTAAGATTTTTCTGATTATTAGTGAGGTTGAACTTTTTTATGTCTTTATCTTTCATATTTCTTTTATGAGTTTCCTATTTAAGTTCTTTGACCATTTTTCTATCGATATGACTTGTGGATCTGTAAGTATTCTTTATATATGGTAAAATTAATCCTTTTTCCTATTTATTGCAATCCTATATCCTATTTATGCTCTCAATGTGTCATTTAGTTTGTTAATTCTTCTATTTTTGTGTTATGTAGTAGTTTTTAATTTTTGTGTAGTCAATTTTGTATTTTTTTCTTTAGAGTTTCTTCCTTTGCTTTTACACTTACACAGGTTTTCTCCACTTTAAGATAAATTATTCTCCGTATTTTGTTGCCTAGGGTCCTGTCTCCTGAAAAAGTTACTTTTGTTCTAGAAAAGCTTGTTAACCAAAATCAAATATAGATTTTAAGAGATTGTGTAGGCCACACTCAGGATTCTAGTTATTTGTCATTGTTTCTGTTTTTTTAAATCATTGAGGAATTAAAGGTAAGCTACAGCTCATAGTAGGCATTTCAGGATAGGCAGTGGATCCTAAGTATAAGCTACATCAGTGTTTTCTCACTTAACAGCTTTTGTCATTAGACAGGCATTTGGTTTTGACTGACATTTTCTTTTAAAAAAAAAAGTAGCTATGCTATAGAATATTATACATGGACAATTATAATTACTAATTTATTTTAAATGATTTTATCTTTAAATAGTTCTAATATTAGATAGAAGGATAAAGAGAATCATCATATGTTTACAAAGAAGAAATAAAAGAACATCAGGGAAAGAGACAGCTGAGTTTATCAGAAAAAGGCCCGGACATCACCGTCCTAGGTTTCATTCTCCTCCATTACTTTCTAGCTATATGGTAATTAGGAACAAAAACTTTGTTAACTATAAAGCATTATATTAATTTCAGAATATTTTTCTCTAGCCAAAGAGGTAAATTTGGAAGAAAATTACACAGTTCTAAAAATCTTGTGCTACATTGCAAGCCTAGCTTTTTAGGCTATTGTTGAGCTTTCTAAGGTGTGTAATACTTAAGAAAATAAAATTCTTCATAAATGCTTTAAATTTTTTTTCTGTGTCATATAAGCTATGTGTTTTATTCCCATAGTTTCTTTAATCTAGATTCTAAATAATGAAAACTAAACCAGTGGTTGCCATAGTTTTTCCGAGTTTAGAAGTTGGCTTTATATTCAGCTAGTTCTTGTGAGTAAAAGGGCAGTGTTAGAGTAGTAAACCTGACTGTGATTAAACTATGTTTCTGATTCCTGCTTCCTGTTTGCTTAAGATGACTCCCTGTGGTCATCCTAGCCACCTTCCCAACCCCTGAACATTAGGGAGCCATGGTTATAATAAATGTTTACCTGAGAAAATGTCACTGCTATAGAACGATTGCTCATTCTAATAAACAACATATGGACAATATAGAAAGATTTTAATTAGAAATTTTTATATCTGGGAGAAATGTTTGTAGATCATCTAGGCCAATCAGGTTGTACGATTTTTATTTTCTATTTTCAGCAGTTTTTGTCTAATGCAAAACCTTATATTCAATTTTTGTAGCATGCACATATTCTGATACCTCGTAAGGTTTGTTTTTCACTTAAAATTACAAGTATCAGGTGATATACATTTGCCAGTTTGGAAACTATAATAAACATTCCTTGGAAAAACTAAAAGCCAAAATACTTTTCTTAAAAATGTGATTTCCTCCTCAGCCTTATGTTTACACAACACCACCCTTTGTCATAGTGCAACATGGAAGGTTTTTTTCGGACGTGACTTGCTTTTTTGAACATGTTACCCACAGAGTTCGACTGTACAACATACATGGTAAGAAAACAGAAACGCAGATGTGAAACAAATGTATACTGATTCTTGAATTCTTGCTTTTCTTTTGTTGGTTTTAATAAATTAGCAGTTGGTTTTCGGAGATAACAATCATCTGTCTAACCTTGACATCAGACTTATCATATGATTTAAAATGTAGTATTTACCCTTTGATAATTAAAAATGGTAAAACATTTAACGCCTTACATATACTTGTTCTTTTCTTCTGTATATCTTCTCTTTCCTATTGCAGTATTTGTCTTAAGTCATGTGCTCATTTCTCAGATTTAAAAACAGTATAGTGGTTTTATCGTATAAAATGGAAATTATATTAAATGTGGCTTTCAATTAATGGATCACTGACTACCTCTGTCTCACACACACACACACACACACACACACACACACACACACACACGGCCTGCCTTAAATATAGAATGTATTGTCATAGTGTACTACTAGAATTTAACTTTAAAAGAAAAATGTTCTCTGCTTGTTCTGCTTGTTTATGACTCTTTAGCTTATAGAGCATAAAATCAGGCAGTTTTCATTGCTTTTAGGACAGTATTGAAGCAGCTTCTTTGTTAATCAAGTGATAAGAAGTAGGCCTTTGATCTCATTAGAAACTGAACTGTGGACCGTGGCACTGGTCCTTCCATAGGATTTGGGTGGAGCTGTGGTTCCCAAACAATCTCAGAATTGTACAGTTTTGTTGGTTGATTTTGAATTTGCTCTTTTTAGAATGGAGTACTCTTCCAACCACAAGTTTAATCCTGATAACCAGGCCATTTACCATTATATCAACTCTCTTAGAAAAGACCTCATAAAAATGCCACTTTAAATGTTTTGTTGCTGTTAGCTAAGATGAAAAATTAGAAAAGGAAAATATTCTTTCCCAGAATCTTTAGGCAGGTAGACAATAAAGCATTTCAAAACCAGTGATAAAATGAATGGGCAGGCCCTGTTTACTTTTTAGGTTTTGTGCGGAAGCAAAGGCTGCTATGTTCAGGGAATTTCTTGGACAACTAAGTTCAGTTTTCAAATTTCAGTGTCTAAATTTGATTTTGTTTTTAGTTAACTTTCTTAAACTTCAAATCTCAACGATGTTTGCCTTTTGGTAGAATTTCAGGTGTGGACAAACTTTCTCATGTGACTTCTTGGGTGGTAATGGGATATGTTTTCAGGATTACCCATGATTTGTATGTTGAATTAAGAAGTAAAAGGTCTTCTAGAAGATGGTAAAGTCATATTAGACACTAACTATGTGTGTTTTGCAATTATCTGAAATCACTTTGCTACCTACAAGAAAGTTTGTAGTTTTGAAATAATCTTTTATTTAGTTTCCCAAAACCTTTTAAGTCAGAAACACTATTTTTGGCTATCTCTTTGTACTCTTGCATAAGCCATTGTTTACTGTTTCTGAGAGCCCTAAAACTCCATCTTCACCTATGTTTCACCAAAGGTTTCATTTTATGGGTAGAAAATAGCATGATCACACAGGAGATGTGCTTATCTACTTTGTAAGTTTGCTAAAACTATTGTGTTTTAATGGAGAAGTTCTTCCTTGAATATAACATGGCACCGTTTGGCACAGATCTCCATCATCAGACTTGGTTTACTATTGCTTTTCATCAGTTATATTTAGGGATAGGCTGTGTCTCAGAGTTGCTGAAGCAACTCATCAGAAAAATTCCAACTTCTCAACAGGTGTATTTGCTTAATTGCTTTTGCTTCTGTTTAATTGCATCCGTCCATCAATGCAACTTCTGAGTTTTCTTCTGTTGGCCATGGGATCTGGGTCTCATATCAAAGGGTGGTTTCTGTAAATTAGAGGGCCCTCTTCTGCTTCTGTGGCTGTAGCCTAGCTTGCCGTCATGCTTCAATGGCCAATTTGGAAATTAATAGGCTCTGACTTGGCCCGTTTACTTATTCCAATAAACACACTCATCAGAACTAAATGCTTGTCTTTTCTCCTCTTCCCCTCCCCTCCTGTCCCCTACTGAGCAGTCAGAAATGCCCAGTGGCTGACAGCAGCCCTTTAGCAGGAGCAGGGGCCACGGAGAATTCACTGAGCCCCAGCTCTCCAAGGTGGCAGTGCTGGCTCTGATTAGTCAGTTAAGGAATAGAGGTTGTTTTGAATGGAGTACTTAGAGTATTAGCATAACAAAAATACTAATAAAAAATAAATATGCAGACCTCAGATTGCCTCTGGATGTCTCAGTGAGTGGAATAAACTTGAGCTCAAGCCTTTTTTGCTGATGGTAGATTTTTGCAGCTTGGAAGCAGGAAGCTTCAGAAGTTTGTGGGAAATGACAGATAAATAAGTTGGATATAATGTGAAGTTAACTTAAAGTGCTGTTCAGATGAGTTTTACTGTACTTGCTTGGACTGAACCTGAAACCAGCATATGTAACTGTTCAAAGTGGCAGATCCATCTTTCTTTTTGCTGTCTCAAGCCCAGAGCATTTTTTTTCCCCAACAAGACTACAGTTTGTGAAAAATGGAGATATTAGATCACCTGAAAGGCTTTCTTCCAAACTGTATAGCCTCCCATGTTTGTATCTGAGCTCCTGGGAAAAAAAAGAAAAAAAACCCAGTTCTAGAGATAGAGCCTTTTCTTGGTAGCCTCTGTGACCCATTTCCATCTCTCCTTTCCTTTCATACACTATTGCGTCAGGGTGCAGGTTGTCTGGATCCTGTCTTAGTGGGTTTTAATTAAATCACTAACCGAGGCCTGTGACAGAGATGTGAAATCTTCAGGGTGTTTGACTCTCTAGGTGTTCATAGTACCTGAAAAGGGTTTGGTTATGCAGCGCTAAAGCGTCTGTACTAAGAAATACTTGACAGCTCTTTTGAACTTTGGCCTCTTGTAAACTAGGCTTCTGAGTGATTGATCAAAATGCATAGACAAACTGACTTTTGACCTTAGGTGCTACGAATACTTCAGCCAACTTCCAAGCTTTTATAGATTGGCTTTGTTTTTAAAGTTCTTAAGATAACAAAAATATCTATTCTTGAACTTAACTTATTAAACTATTTTCAGGCATAAACTAATTTTGCCCCCTTTAAACTGAGTGGATATGGTTATTTGGATGAGTATTAATGACTAGAGCCTGTTGTTAGTACCAAATTCTTGATCAATGGGGGTTGGGGAGAGGGAGACTACTAATATTTTAAGATTACATACTGAAATTGTATGTTTACTAAACCAGTTAATCACACAAAAGATTTTATTATCTCTGAGCAAGAAGGGTGAAGAAACAGAAAATGAGTTTTATTATAGATTGTCTTTACTGAGTATCCGTTCATATTAAACCTTTCAAATTCCATTTACTTGAAACATTCTTTTAAAACCTAAGGTAATGCAAACCTGACAAAATATATTTAAATTTCTCAATCTCCTTTTTTAGTTACTCTTTGATCCTTCTCTCCATAAAGTAACTTTTGCCCAATTTAATCTTCAGCAGAAAACAAAGTCAAGGACAAAAATCAACCAACACTTCCCAAATTACATAAACTGTGTGATCATTGTTGATTTTGAAACAAACTGAGTTGGGAGGCCCGGGTGCAGCCTGACTTCTGATTTTGTTCTTGGTTTGGTATTTAACTTTAGTTTCTCTATTTGTGTTCTCTCCAGATTCTGAAAATAATAAGCAGTACAGTTTAAAATCTCTCTCTTAACATCATTTAAGCTATTAAAAACACTGTGATTTTATTTTCATTATTGTTCAGACATTACATTCAAAAGGTTTTTAGAAATATTAAATTAGAGGAAATTTTGTGCTCACAAGCTTTAAAAGCTTCAAAAGATCAGAGATTTCTAATGAAACATCATGCTTTGCCTTATATCAAGTTAAATAAATCCTTTTTATGGTGACCATAACTTAATGAAATGCCCTTTTAGGACTATTTTATGATTTCTAAAAGATTATTTCATTTATAGAAAATAACATTTTTCTGGAGGAAAAGGTGGGAGAGGTGGGGATTAATTTTTCTTGTAGTGTAATCATCTTTCATTAAATTGAAGCTGTAAATGTTACCAGATATGCTGCTTTAGCTTTTATCATTAACCTTGGATTAGAAGATAGAATATAATACAAGCAGAAACCCCTGTACCACCTTGTGTTATAGGAATTTGTTATTTTACCATCACAAAAAATACGTATCTTGCTGTGATGTTATGATCAGTAAGTGACATTCACGAGCCGTAGTTTCATTTGTCTTCAGAGTTGTAATTATTAGACTGGTGCTATTTTCTGACATAAACTGCTACTTTGAAGAATTAGGTTGCTATGGGTTACCAATGTATCATGTTCATTTTCACTGGCACAAGGTTCAGGTTCCAGATCTGTTAATGTATACCTTCAAGGTATTTTTCCCCCCTCAGGACTATGTTCTCCTAGGCAGGTGTTTGTGAGTGAGTGAGTGAGTGAATGTGTCTGTGTAAACCATGTTTCAGCCCTTAGGAGAAATACCTTAAACGCAGTAAATACTTTTGCCTGTTTTCCACCAACATATTATGAAAGTACTGCATGTAGTGGATCTTGCCAAAAGAAAGTACACAGTAGCCTGGGGGTAAAATGTAATGAACTGCCATCAAGAAGTATGGAAGAAAAGACTTTCCTTTGGCTGAAATGACTGATAATTTCCTTCCAAGGACATATTTAGCAATCAAAGAGAAGTTGCTTTGCTTTTCTTCTGTTTTGAATATATAATCTAAATGGATTCATAACATGACCCTTGACTTTTAGAGAGCCAAAATGAATTGTATCCAGTTAAACATATAAGAGAATCACTTTGGGAATTAGAGATCTGAATCCTTAGTTTCGCCTCTAAGCAAACTAGAGTGACCTTGAGTTTGTTCTTTAACTTCTTAGGAGAGAAAGACTAGATGGTCAATTAGGTATCACCATCAAAGAGTCTTAACAACACTTGTTTTCACATCAAGTTTCTTTGGTGCTTGACTCCTTGCTCCTAAATTCATCTTCTAAGGATGCTTGAATCTGCGGCCCTCATCCCTGGAGTCCTTCCACTTACAAACAAGGTCTCACAGCTTCGCTGAATTTGTTTTTATTTCCATAAAAAGATTCATGAGGATATTAAAATGGTTTATAATCAATCTCTCATTTTTCCCAGGACTACGTTCCATATGTAGTTTGATTTAAGAGTAAAAAGCATTAAGTAAGTTATGGCTAGGCAGACTTAGGTAATTAAAACATTTTTGGAATATCATAATATGCAATTGACTGCTAAGAATTTTTTTCCTGTTAATTGGAACTTTTAGAAAATGAAATAAGTAGCTATGTGTCAAATCTGATTATTCCCTATAGGCGTGAAAAGGAAGGTTATTTTAAGGGACTATAAGCACATTCTGGTTACACAAATTCAGAACTCAGAGGTTATCTTGGGGGCTGTTTGACAGCAGCTGCTGCATTGAAGGCATGGCTTCTTAGTGGGAAATAGCATCATCTCCCACAAATATGTGTGGTACTGAACTCAGATGAAGGGAATAGGGATGGGAAACACAGGCAAGTGTGACGGTTAAGAGCTCCGACTCCAGAGTCAGCCCATGTACATTTCATTTCCAGCTTCCAAACCTGCTCTGCCGCTTACCAGGTGTTTGACCTTGTGCAGGTTATTACATACATGGTCTTGGCTTCATCATCCTAAAAATGATGACAATAATAGAGTCTTCCTCATAGGAGTGTTGGAGGATTAACTGAGTTAATGTACATAAAACCTGATACACACTAAGTGTTGTATCTCCTTAAGAAGGATGTGCAGGCCTGAGAGAGTGGTCATTGGAGGGTTGAGGCATTTGGAGAAGATTTGATAAAGGAAGTGAGTTTCTGAGATGCTAGGTCTTAGAGAAATGTCACTTGAATGGGCAGAAAAGAGGAAAAGAATAGCACAAAGTGTGAAGTGGTGTGGGTGAGATCAAATTCCCTTGTTCCTATAAGAATTTGAAGAATCTGTGTCCGTTACATATTTGTTATTTGACATCTAGTTTTCCTTTATACATTTAAATATTTGCAAAGGGTTTTATTTTTGGTATACTGTAAATATTGACATTTTAAGATAAGCATATCCAATGGGTAGCAATTTGATACTAAATCATGCATTTTTTTTTTAACGGCTCCTGACTTATTTATTTATTTAAAAATTTTTTTGGCTGTGTTGGGTCTTCGTTTCTATGTGAGGGCTTTCTCTAGTTGCGGCAAGCGGGGTCCACTCTTCATCACGGTGCGCGGGCCTTTCACTGTCGCGGCCTCTCTTGTTGCGGGGCACAGGCTCCAGACGTGCAGGCTCAGTAGTTGTGGCTCAAGGGCCTAGTTGCTTCGCGGCATGTGGGATCTTCCCAGACCAGGGCTCGAACCCATGTCCCCTGTGCTGGCAGGCAGATTCTCAACCACTGCACCACCAGGGAAGCCCAAATCATGCATTTTTTAAAAGCCTCAACAAACTCTTTTTTTTTTTTTTTTTCTTCGATACGCGGGCCTCTCACTGTCGTGGCCTCTCCCATTGCGGAGCACAGGCTCCAGACGCGCAGGCTCAGCGGCCATGGCTCACGGGCACAGCCGCTCCGCGGCATGTGGGATCTTCCCGGACTGGGGCACAAACCCGTGTCCCCTGCATCGGCAGGCGGACTCAACCATTGCGCCACCAGGGAAGCCCCTCAACAGACTCTTCTTAAACAGTCAAATTTCATATCATTATTTTCTCCTTGAACTCATATTTCCATTCTACTTCCTCCACCAAATTTCATCTTAATATAATACTTTATGCTTGAGAGTCTTATTATTGGTCAACTTTTCATTCTTCTTCTGAAAGAAATATATATATGTGTTTTAAATATATATATATATATATATGTTTTAAAATTCTGTCATCCTAAAACTTGAAGTATTAAATTTCTTCTGGATTGAGTTATAAAAATTGTTATAGTATATGATTGATCAAAATGTATAATTGATCTATATATATTACCACTTTGATCATTTATAAACTTTAATAGAAACATTTTTCTTAATGACATGAATTGTACCGTTTGTATCCTAAATGTTTATGCATTCATTGGTAAATGTTACTTATTGCTAGAAGAGATAGGTTTCAGCATTGATTGTATTCTTTTTGTTCTTATAAATGAAAGGCAAAGGAATGTTGCTAACATAAATAAGTAGGTGGAAATTGAAGGAGTTTAGTTATGAGAATGCTATTTAATTCCTTGAACTCCTTCTGAGTTATATTCCATAAATCACAGTGATCTATTGCCAAACATTAATCAATTATTTTTAATGATCTACTGTCTGACAATTTTACTAGGTAACCTTCAATTTTGTTGAAAGCCAACAATTGGAAAACCATGTGTTTTGCAAAAATATTTGTTCCCTGGTTGTTGAAGTTCAATCAGACACCAATACTTCAAATTGTTTTTGTTCAGCCCCACTTGAGTTAGGGTGGGTGAGAGGCATGCTGCTGCCTTTTTTTTCTTTCTTTTTTCTTTTTTTTGGTTAAGCTGGGAGAAGGAATAGTGAAAGTGTGGTTTAAAAAAAAGAAAAGGAAGAACCACATGCTTCCATGGCGGGTCTGTTTCAGTGGAATCTGAGCTTCCTATCTAAAAGCACCTTGGAAAAGAGTATGTTTGCAAGAACAGGAAGTAGGCAACTCCAGAGTGACTGTCAATGTGGAGGCAGGCAGACCACTGAGATTACTCCAGCATCCTTCCTTCTCTGTACTAGACCAGCCCAAGTCTGGACTGTGGGTCATGAGCTGTTTATTCACCTCCCAGGTTAGTTAGACCACGTCTGTTTTGTATTTAAAAGAATGTTACTGATGTAGGTGTTATGTTCCTCCAAAACAGGGCTTCTAAAAAACCTGTTGTTTTTTAAAATCAGTGTTTATTAGAAAAAAAATGACAGATTCCCAGTTTTGTTGTGTATGTTTCAGTTATTAGGCCTTTTTCACATATATCATACTTAATTGGTAGAATCTTTAACCAGAATTTGTAATCTGTGTGATCGAAATGCTATACCTTTCTTATTATGCATTTACTTTTGTGTTATTGTGAGAATTATTGAAATGAAGAGCATAAAGCATGTAGACTAGTGCCTAGCTCATACGTTGATCAGTAAGCAGTGGTAGTTATTTATCTAGTGCTTTATAAATGAAACACGTGTTGCATCATTATTTTCTTAAATTTGAGTCTTGGAATGAAATTTACTAAACTGTGTATTCCTGAAAGCAGATGTTAAAATTTTCACTTGTGGAGAAATAATCAACGTGAGCATTTACAGGCCTGGAAATCAGCAGGTACCTCAGAGAATAAATTAGATCTTGTAATGGATGATAAGTTGAGTCAGTCAACATGGATAAAAAGGTCATCCGGTTGTGGGAATTACTACCATTTCTATTCTTGGTACTTTCAGATGGGAGTACAGTTTTGTTTTTTTTTTAATATAGTCATGATAATATTTGCTCTTTAGAAACATTATCTACATGTTGACCTACTAAATTTATCATTGTTGTGTACTGTCATTTAAGTGTATGTGTCAAACTAAGCAATGTGTGTTAATTAATAATCATGTGTCAACTCCCAGTTAAGTTGGATAAGTTTACAAAAACAATGTCACAAAGTAAATACACACTAGGAGAGTTACTCTTATATTTTTGATCATTTAAATACAAAACAAAATACTCCGAAAATTGAAGGGGAGATATTCAAAATTAGGAGCCCTGGTTTTTCATGACAGTTCTTATTGCCTTACTTCTGCTATGACATGAGGGCTCAGGCCCTCTCTCCATTCAGACACAGATTTGAGGAAAAGGAATGAGGACAGCAGGTTGATAGCAAGGTTCCATTTTTGCCCCAGAGCACACATTTTAAGGACAATCACTGAAAGACCTTGCTTTAAATCCTGGGTGGGTTTTTTGAGGATTTATTTTATATTTGATTTCCTATCTATGTCACATTTCAGTTAGACTTTTGTTTGAAGGCTTAAACACCTCTCTTAGGGCTCTCACCTTCACTTTTCATTTTCCCAGGTGGGTGTGGGCCAGTTGCTGTTTTTCCATCTTGATCTGATAACTTGTCCTAAGCACATATTGAGTGCCACTAATAAGATATTGGATTCTTGCTGGAGTGAGAGAGGGGCTCTCTTGCTCTTTTCCCACGCTGCTGCCTCTTATTCCTATAACTACTTCAGTGTCGTGAGAGAGGCGTCCGATTTATATTCCTTGGAAAAGTATGCCTTGCATTTCAGAATTGTTAGAATAAGGTGGTCTAGGCAGGTGGAGAGGGCTGAATTAGGCTGGTCCAGATAGATTTTAGAATGATCTGACATGAAGAGAGTAGATTGTGCAGAGGAGATACGCCTAGGATTCTCCAGAGGCCCTCAGTTGCTGCTCAGAGCCATGACCCCAGCCTTTCCATCTGCATGACTTAGTCATTCGACCATCCTGGATATTTGCTCCACCTCTTCTTTCAGGCACAGGGCATGTGTTCGAGGCGCCCTCCAGTTTTTCTCTCCATACTCAAAGGAGTATGTTTCTTGGTTTCCTTAAGACCAGTGCTGAGCAACGGAGTCAAGAGGGTCTTGCCTTCCGACCCTGATCCCTTGCCTCCTTAGTTTCATTTTTCCCTGCCATCTTAGAAAATATTCTTTTTAAAAAATGCTTAAAATTATTTTTATGTATAAAATGCAAATTATATACATGTATGTGTGTGTGTCTATTTACACACATACTCTTTTGACAAAAATTTCACACATTATGGACATAACATAAAGTCTCTCTGGAATCTGTGTCTGGCCCCTATCCACTGGTCAAGAGAGGTAATACAGATATTTGCACGCTCTCTCTCTTTCTCTCTCTCTCTCTCTCTCTCTCACACACACACACACACACACCCCTACAGAAATGTATAGTATTATGTTTGTGTCTGTGTCAGCATAAAGTTTATTGTACTGTGCAAACGCTCTGTTTGCTTTTCCCATCAGATCTTTCTCTGCCAGGACAGAGAGTTGCCTCCTTCTTTTCATTTGCTACCCAGCATTCCATAGCATGGGTGTACCTGATTTTATTATTCATTTGCCTGTTGATGGACATCTAGCATGTTTCCCCATTTTTTTTTACTCTTGGCACCAGTGCACTCGCTGTAAACATGCTTGTGCTCGTGATTAGTGTTCATTTTAGGTAGATAAGAGAGGTAATTAGGGTATGTGTCTTTAATATTTAATATATATTACTTTATTGGCTTCTAAAGTGACTGTGACGTTTTGAAAGAGATTTTTGGATTGTTTTAAAGAAGTTTTGGGTTCTGGCAAGCCTTGTCCCTTAATTTTATTTCACTCAATTCAGTAACTCTCGCAGCTTATCAGATCCCAGATCAGTGCCCTCTCTCCTTGTTTGAAAATAGTCTGGAGCTCTCCTCTCTACTTAAGCATTCCTACAAAGCTTTTCCCAATCCTTGGTCCCAAAGTAATTTCAACATTTTCCAGTAGTTGGTCTGCTATTGAGACATGATGGTTGAGAGGTTTAGTCCTGGTTCTGCCAGGCCTTGTGATCTGGGGCAGATAATTTCCTCCTAGGCTTAGGGTCAGGAATGATTATATGTAAAGCCTATAATGTATGGTACATAGTAAGCACTTGGTACTTGTTGACTGTTGTCATTCCCCTATGCAGCTGAACCCTTCACTCACTTCTTGTGTACCTATTACGTGCTGGGAGCATAAGATAAATAAGACATGGTCCCTATACCTGAGGAACTGACCTTCTAACATGCATGTGTTTGCTCAAAATGAAAGTACTTACTCATCTTTTATCTATTTGAACCTTAACTATAGCCCATCTGCTTTCTCCCAACCAGTTAACTTCTGCATCATGAGGGACAGCCTCTCACATCTTTACTCATTCTGTTTAACAGTGATTCAGCACCGACCACCTGCCCCAAACATTGTTAAAAACTGAAATATGAGATAGTGTATAAGACAGTCTGTGTTTGTGAGCAGCTCATAGGCTCTAGGGAGGAAAAATTAAAGAGCTCCAGGGTTCTGAAACACTCGTTTGCCTTCTCTGTTATAGCTTTTCACCTGTGAACTGGCTAAATTTTACTTTGCATTGCCTGTGTGTTAATAAGGATAAACAATCTCCATCCTCTCTTCTCCAAGGGCACAGAGTGTGAGGTGCTAGCAAAAGGGCACTTAGTTCTCTGTTGAAACCTGGGAATGGCCTCACACCTGCTCCCCCTCCCCCATGGACTACTCTTGTTAAGTAGGAGCTATTTTCTTTCCCAGGATTGAAGGAAAACTAGAAGGACTTAGAAAGCCCTGGCCATCTATGCTCAGGTAGAACCATTTTAGTAAAAGTATCTTTTGCTGCCACATCCTGCAAAGATCCAGCATATCACTGGGACCACTGGGTTTGTACCCCTGCTTCCTGGGGAGTTCTGCCCTCAGTCCCATGAGCTTGTTTGGGACTGACACATCTTAGGAATTCTTGACACAGAATAGGAAAAGTCAGCAGTCTTCTTTCTCCCTCACACATGTTCTTCTTTTAAAAATAATTATTTTTCTTTGAGAACTCAGGGATACCTCCTTGCTTTTTTTTTTACCATTACAGGTTTCATTTGGTTTGTTCACAATAAGTATATTAAGTCTGAACTTATTTTAAGTCTACCCTGGCACAGAATTTAAATCAATGTCTTGCTGAATTGTGAATGGACGTGAAGGCTCCTTTTAAAGGAGCTTTAAGCGTTTGTTGCCCCAACAGGATCTGAGCATAATACTGAGCTTGAGAAAGATGATTTTCTCAATGGAAATAATTTATCATTGCTAGAGATAATGTGAAATTACTAATTTTTTCTCGAAGCATGTTTTTTGTAAATGTTTTCCAGAGATACATACCTTGAAATTAATGATGGTCTCCTTTGTGAAGACTTTATTTCATTTCATGTATTTTGTTGACCCCTGAGATAATAGTCCATCTAGAGAGGAGAAAACATAAAGCAGTACTAAAAACGCTATGAATGCTTTCAGTAAAGTAGAGTCAGTTGCCATCTGCTGTTTTCCCTAATGCTGCATTAATACTAGCATCTCTAGTGCTACATGTTGGGTTTTGGGCATCTTTGGTTCATTTGTGGATGCTTGTCTTTTAAAATTTTATATACAATTCATTTGGTTTTAGAAAAATATTCTGGACAATGTAAGTATACTGGAAGGAAAGTTTGCATTTAAAGTAATGCATTTCCCAGTTCAAAGAACACACTATTGTTCTATCACCAGCATATGCACTTGCTTTTTTTTTCCCCCCCAAACTTCCCAATAGTGGTGAAGAAGTTTGGATCAACTATGTTGGCAGGTTCTGGTAATTCTCAGAAGGAAATGTATGTATGCATTTAATTAGCAGAGGTTAGTGGTTCAGACTGTGGCTATAAAGCAGGAAAAAAAATGGCACTTCCTTCCCCCACCCATGGAGATCATGCTTATCATAGTAAGAAACTGAAGTTGGCTCTGGTTGAGGTTGTTGAGTTGGAAAGACAACATCTACCAGAAGAGAATTTCTGTGAGCATGCTGAAAATTATATTGATGGAAACTGCAGCCCATTTAGTATTGTTACCATATTATTATTTATGGTGTACAATTTCCAGTTGTACTTTTCACATAAACCTATAATGCCTGGGCCAGCTGCATTTACATTTTTTCCACAAATCCCACAGATCCAAACTTCCTTTCTATTTGCTGTCTAAACTCTGGGGATTCTTCTTGGCTCCTGGAAAAAGCCTTCCTCACCCTCTTTCTCCCCTCCCTGCTTTTCTGTACACAGCCCTCTTTCTCTAAAGAGTACGCTGGTTATCAGCAGAGTGACAGATTGCGTGTGAGAAGGGGGAGAGGTGGGTCATGAATAACAACGGTGGTTAAGTGTCCAGGGTTCTTGGAACCTCAAAAAACTTCAGTTGTATGAAATAGGATATGGCCAATCTTTCTTCTTTGACCACTTTCATAATCACTCTCTTCCTTAGAAGATCCTACAGTATCTTCTATATCCACTCAAATCTGTATTAAGAGTGTTGGGTTTCTTCATAACTCCTCTCTCCAGCTCTGAAATAGACCCAAGGGTTCACTGAGGACCTGAAGATATAGTTAGGGTAGCATGACAGATAGAAATTAGTAAATACTTCAGCCTTATCCAAAAAAACCAAAAATGTTCGATACATCTGGGACTTTTTCAAGCTCTCCTCTGCTTTATATAGCAAAGGGCAAAATGAATCACTCCATAACAAGGGATCCTAAGAGACACCAAACTCAATTTAAATTGATTTAAGTTCTGGGGAGCTCTCCAGATTATACTTCACAAATACTAATATGGTAATACCAGTTTTAGCCATAAATCATTGCATTGGACCTCCTGTCTCTTTTCCTGGCTATAGATCATGGGCAGTAATACACTGTCTCTTGAACCACCAGGGTGTAAATTTCACCACTCATAATTTCCAGTGTGTGAGGAGAGCCTGGTGAGGAAGTAGGCTTGAATGGTTCTGTTGGGGAGTGGCAGTGCACATGAGTGGTGGATTGGCCTGTAGTGTGGCTGACCTTTTGTCATTTAATGTCCTCTTTCCCCTCTGGATCTCATTGTAGAATCATTTGCATGTTATATTTCACCTACATTTATCTCATTCTAGCCTCTTCATCCTTCTGTTGAGTTATATATGCCCCTGAATAAATGTTTTCTATTGTCTGATTTAAAAAAAGGTAAATTGTGACACCATTTGGCATATGAGAGATAGTAAAGATAGGAAGTAGGAAACAGGAAAATACCTGTAACGTTAGAAAGAGTTCTGTATAGTATATTTAAGAAAAGCGCGTCAATTATTTTTTATTAATGTATATATTCTTTTAACTTTAGGAATAGAAGGACAGTCTGTGGAAATTTCCAATATTGTGGACATCCGAAAAGAACATAACCGTGAGATTGCAATGAGAATTTCTTCTAGCATCAACAACCAAAATAGATTTTATACTGACCTAAATGGATACCAGGTAATTTCCCTTTAAAATGTTTAAGTAATGGTTATAATATGTAACTTTTATATGTGATGATGGGCCAGTTAATTTTGGAATCTTTGAAAAAATATGCTTAAGCTTGCAAATTATTTCTAAAATAAAACTGAATTTTAACAGACACTTTTAGGTTCTGTATTCAACCATATTTTCAAGGTTAGAACAAATATATTTGCAAGACTATTTTGTGAAATGTCTATTTGTAAGGATTTATTTTTTCAAAGGAAGATTTAGTGACCATTACGCATGTTAAATACCTTGATGCTAAAATGTATATGAATTTATCTAATAGAAAGGGAATATTAATTAGGGACTGATGGAGTATATCTTTTTTTTTCCTCATAAGGAATTGGTCTATGTATATTTAGTTTATTCCACATATGTTTTTAAATGTATGATTTAATACTGGGCTCTTTTAAATTTCAGGAAAACTCTTCTCTCTGATGTATATGTGTGCGTACATATATACACACACATATGTGTACATAGACATAGATATAAAAATAAAAACATCAGTTTAGAAATGTGAGTAGGTGTGTATTTAGTCAAAATTTTCATGAAATAGTTTAAAATAGTAATGGGAAAATTGATTCATAAAAATTTTTAAGATTGTCATTTCTCTAATTTACTAGAGCTCTTCTGATAGTTACCTAAATCTCTGTATTCAGTGTATGTGTGTAACACCATATCTTTGAAATAATACTATTAGAAACATGAGCATGTTTGTTTTTGTTTGTTTGTTTGTTTTGCGGTACCCGGGCCTCTCACTGCTGTGGCCTCTCCTGTTGTGGAGCACAGGCTCCGGACGCGCAGACTCAGCGGCCATGGCTCACGGGCCGAGCCGCTCTGTGGCATGTGGGATCTTCCCGGACTGGGGCACGAACCCATGTCCCCTGCATCCGCAGGCAGACTCTCAACCACTGCGCCACCAGGGAAGCCCCATGAGCATGTTTTTGAGGCATTAGCATTTTAGAAATTTCTGGCTACGAATAGAAATAATTTCACAAATGCTGTTACTTTGATTTTCAACTGGGAAGAGTGGAAGGGATTGTGATAATTTTCTCTTCTACAATTTCCTGCAAAAGTTAAATTTAAACCTTTTCAGAGCATAAAAATTGCAGCATACATTTTGAATTAACATGTTAATTCTTCTACAGCTGTTTGGTTTTCAAATGAAGCCCTGGCTTTATGGTGATTCATTTTCCTTGTGTACAAAAGAAAGGCTTTTCTTAAAGTCTTACAGAAGCAGTAATATGTATGTGTGGGTGTATACATGAATGAAAAAACTTAGTAAAAATGAATAAAAATGTGAATTTTCTTTACAAGTTTCGACCATTTTAATAAATAGGAAAATATTATTTTTAAGTCTATAGCCTAAGTGTTTCCTCTTTTTTAGAATAGGCCATTTCTTAAGCTTTGAAAAGAGTAGTTACTTGGGCCAAACTGGAAGTCTAGACCCGCAGGTAGGGAGTGAGGGTAACAGCTACACAATTGTGACAGTTTTAAATGTCTTTTTTTTAAGTATACAACTAAGTGGAGTAGGAAGATCAAGATTGGAGATTTCTTTCTAATTAGCTTCCCTTCCTTCCTTTTTTTTTTTTTTTTTAACATTTTACAGTTGTTTTTTCCACCAGTTTGTTAATGTCCTAGGGCTGTGATATAAACCGCCACAAACTGGGTGGCTTAAAACAACAAAAATTTATTCTCTCACAGTTTTGGACATTAGGAGTCCAGAATCAAGATGTAGGCAGGGCCCCACTCCTTCCGTCGGCTCTAGGGAAGTATAACCTTGCATTTTCTAGCTTCTGGTGGTTGCAGACAATCCTTGGTACACCTTGCCTTGTAGACATATCACTCCAATCTCTGCCTGTGCTGTCACATGGTCTCCTTGTGCCTCTGAATGTCTCTCTCTGTGTCCAAATTCCCCATTTCTTGTAAGGAGACCATTCTTCTTTTTTTTTTTTAATCTTATTTTTTTATTTATTTTTGGCTGTGTTGGGTCTTCATTGCTGTGCATGGGCTTTATCTAGTTGCGTTGAGCGGGGGCTACTGTTCGTTGCGGTGCGCGGGCTTCTCATTGCGGTGGCTTCTCTTGTTGCGGAGCACAGGCTCTAGGCGTGTGGGCGCACGGGCTTCAGTAGTTGTGGTGCACGGACTTAGTTGCTCTGTGGCATGTGGGATCTTCCCTGACCAGGGACTGAACCCGTGTCTCCTGCATTGGCAGGCTGATTCTTAACCACTGCGCCGCCAGGGAAGTTCCAAACATCTAGTTTTTTTGTTTGTTTTTTTTTACATCTTTATTGGAGTATAATTGCTTTACAATGGTGTGTTAGTTTCTGCTTTATAACAAAGTGGATCAGTTATACATATACATATGTTCCCATATCTCTTCCCTCTTGCTTCTCCCTCCCTCCCACCCTCCCTATCCCACCCCTCCAGGCGGTCACAAAGCACCGACACCATTCTTTAGATTATCGCTCACCCTAATCCAGTATAACTTGATTTTATCTGCAGAGACCATATTTCAAAGTAAAATCACATTCACAGGTTCTGGGCGAACATGAATTTGGGGGGACACTATTCAGAACCAGTAAGTTGAATAACCTACTGCAGGGTTGTTGTGAAGATTAAAGATCTTATCTGTGAAATTCTCAATACTGTGCCTGGCATTAATGGTTACTCAGTACATGTTAACTATTATGTTTATGTTGAACTTCTCCTTTTCTGAGTTTCATGTCGAACTTTCATGAGTTTAAAAGAAGAGATGGCATTTTTATGTGGTATAAGATTTCTGATAACAAAGTCTCTGTTTGATGTCTCCTCCTGAGGTTTGAGTGAGTCTCCTTGACCCAGATCAGCTTAGTGCATTGTCAGTCTCTCAAAATATAAAATTAGAGTTGTATTTCATGCATTCAGATACTAGACCAAGAAAAATTGGAATTTGGAACTGTCTACATTGAAACTAAACAAGAAGAGTAAGCCTTGAATAGTTTTTAAATATAAATATGCATTTGATTATTATAACATAGTATGTTAGAGTATTTGGTGAGGAGATGTGTGGTATTTATTAAAACTAATTCAAGAATCATAAGAGATATTTCTTGAAAGGGGATAGAGAGCTATTATGCTTAACCTTCATTACAAAAGCAGTATGTTAGATGTAAATGAGAAGTGAATCCTTAATACCTTTATAATTTGTTTTATGCAAATATTGGAGAGCTAGAAAACTTGTTAAGGATTTTTACTCTGAATTTAAATAGTAATGCCTGTTTTAAAAATCTGGACAAGTTCTACCTTTCTCACTTAAAAATTGTTTTCTAAGATGCTCATGATTTTTCTTCATATTGTTTTGAAGAATGTTTTCATTTCTAAGTTAGCTGTTCTATTGGACAAGAAAGGTGCTGTACCTTTTTTTGTTTGGAAGGAAAACCATCTGTAGTCGATAGTAATTTTTTTAAGTACATGTGTAAATATCACTTGATTTTTTTTTCCTTAACGAGAACTGTTTGGTCTTACAGATTCAACCTAGAATGACACTGAGCAAATTGCCTCTCCAGGCGAACGTTTATCCGATGACTACAATGGCATATGTCCAGGATGCTGAGTATCGCTTGACCCTGCTCTCTGCTCAATCTTTAGGTGTTTCGAGTTTGAAAAGTGGTGTGTTGTTTAGATTCTTTTTTGCTCTTATAAGTTTCACTTCCCAGTGTATAATCTTTCTGCTGGTAATATGTATTAATTATCATCCCCAGTCACAGGCTTTCTTCTTTTGAGAACCAGACTGTTAGTTAATTTTGAGCTTTATGAGACCAATGTCAAATAATAAATTTCTTTAATCTTCAGCTGAAAACAGAGGGACCTAAAAGTCCATGAAACTGATTATTTTTAAAGATAATTTACTTTTAAAGATAATTTACTGATGGCTCATTGTTTGCAGAAGTCTGTCATTATTGTGACTGATTGGGAATGGAAATTCAGACTCAAATTAAACTAAGTTTAGATAGAGTTCAGATAACTTAACCAGGTTTGCAAAGGTGGAAAGTTACAGTTCAAACTTAGGTCCTTCTCTGAATCCCATCCTTCTAGGATACTACCAGCTGAAAAGAAGAAAGGGAGTAGAGATGATACAGATATGGGGATAAAGAGGTGACAGACATGACTTTACAGATTCCAAAAGAGAGAATGAAATGGAGTGAAAGAAAATAGATAGTAGACGCTGATTGATATTTTTTAGAACTTTCTATTGGGAGACTTTCTCTCTCATAATACATGTTTTTAATTATCATATACGTGTCAATTGCTCTTCTTTCCTTACATACTAAGAGTTGCTAAGACAAGCATGTTTATGGAGCCAGGCAGATAATAAACGTGTACAGATGCCTGGCATATTCATTTTATATTGGGTATATGCATACAAACCCACTATTTATATTATGTATATACATGCATTCTGTACTTCCACACACAGAAAACCTTACTACTTATCATTTTTCTTTGTGGCCTTCATTAGACAAAATCATGAGATCATGTCATGAAGACATGAATACAGTTATAAAAATAATAATGGCCTCATGTTGGGGCTCCAGTGGGGAGTGCTGGGATTTGAGTGAATTGCGGAGCACATCCCCCCTGTACACTGGGGTGGCCACTGCTTTGTGTCAGCTACTTGTCGCCATGGGGAAAGGGGCCCAGTGTTGCCAAATTTTTCAGTTTTTGAAGAAAAGCCCAGAAGTTTGGAATTTTATGAGAAGTTGCCCATTCTGTAACTTGTGACATAATGTTTTAAAAATCAGAACATAAAGCCTCTTTGTGTCAGAGATGACTCCTGAGCTACCCATTTTTAAACTCTGCCTTAAATTCTCAAAACTGGGCTCTACTTAAATAGGGGACTAGACCTTAGGATTCAAGCAATCATGAACCAAACAGTATTATCTCACTTCCCTGATCAAGAGAGCTATGGACATAAAAACAATTTGAGTACAGGCCAGGAAGTTACTCAGTGTCACATAGTATATGAGCTAACATTTGGAGGCAGAGAGAAGAGTTAGAAATGACCAAGAGATTGATATACTAATTTGTGTGTGAAGAGATCAAATTCTACATAGGCATGGGGACAGTTAGCCCCAGTGCCTGAAGAGCATGTTCTGGACAATTGTCTTATGAAATATGGGGAAAACAACAATGAAAATTCTAACCAGCACTGTTAATTTTATGTACTGGATACCTAAACTGAGAAGATAGAAACTAAACAGACTTGATTTGACTATGTAAGCATAATAGTTATTAAAATCCTTTATGTAGTTCCCTTTTATGCCAAATGATTGCTCAATACAGTAGCAAATATGAATGAATGGATGGATGAATATATATATATATTTAAACACATATAACTTTAGTGGGTTTGGGGGGAGTATAATCTTAAGCATATAAATATGTTTCTGGGTGATTTCTTTTCAGTTTTTTTTTTTAGTCTGTAATTTTATAACCTAACCATTAGCTTACAATTTAAAGGAGTTGTAGAATTATTGCATAGCAAATAAAGGAACCAAATATGACAACTTTTGGGGCCATAGGAGAAAAGACAAACTAACACAGTATCAGAGAGGGAAGGGGGTACATGGTGGGTGTCTCCAAATTCTAGGGCTTCAGAGAATCACAGCATATCAAGTAACCTAAAATTTTACTTCAAATCCTTTTTAGATTCTGTCCTTCTGTGTTTGTCTTATTACTCCATGTGTGATGTACATTTTTTAATGAACCTCATAAACATTTTTAAATTCCAAATGAAGCCACTAAACTTTTGGAGGATTTAATTTACTGGTTCTATTCATTTTTTGTAAGTTTCACTTTAATTTTGATCTCTTCTGTCCCATTTTTAAATTTCTTATTAGATTTTACTAGAAGCTGATAAAGAAAAGGAGAAATACAATCTTGCTTTATGAGTTTATACTAGCTGCTTTGCGCTATTATTGAGAGGAAGCCCATGGTACTGTGGGTTGTATAGGTCTGTCTCCCTGACTGGAAGAAAAACTTCAATCGAGACCCTGCCTTGTATTATGAGGTTCTCAATGAATAACCCTGGCCTGTTTGTTTGTTTGGTAGGTCAGATTGAAGTTATCATGGATCGAAGACTCATGCAAGATGATAATCGTGGCCTTGAGCAAGGTGTCCATGATAACAAGATTACAGCTAATTTATTTCGAATACTACTAGAAAAAAGAAGTGTCATGAATATGGTAGGAAAAAAGCTCTCATGTTCGGATGTTGTTTGTTCTTTGCCATCCAAAATTATGACTTTATACTTTTTTATTTTTTGCATTTTCCAATATTGAGATAGTTTTGTAATAGACTTAGCCTGTATTCACAAAAAAGAGAACTTCATTTATATATACTGTGTAAGATTTACATTCAGGCCATTTTATTTTTTGGTTTTGCTTATTGTGTAGATATAAAATAATGTTAAGGAATCAGCTTGGGTGAAATTTCCTGAAATTACTTTGAAAGAAATGAGCGTTGAGTTTAAAGGATAGAGCTTAGTCATGTACTTAGGAGATTAAGTTTGATTAATAAAATTTATTTGAAACCTTAGTATACTCATTCTAGTCTTAGGCTCATCTGTTGAAAGTAGATTTACTTGAACGCTTTCTTGTTCAGTTTTCATTACTCAAAGCAAAAATCCAGCATTCCATGTAAAAGAGTCTGACAAAAGCTTGATCGGACATGAACCAACCTGACAGTATACTCCTTCAGGTGGCAGAAAAGTTACCTCAGAGCCCCCCATAGACTGCTGACTACCCACCTCAGATGGCCCTGGACATGGCCCGTTTTCACTTACTCTGCTTTTCATCTTTCCACACTGACCATTTCAGATCTTTTCTACTCTTTTCAGCCAGTGGCCTCACCATCCACTGTGTAGAGAGAACAGCCATTCATAGGGCTCTCTGTTCTAGATACCAAGCATCTACTCCCACCTTGTCCTTCTTCCCTTGTGTTACCTTCCTTTCCTTGTAGCCCAGTCCCTCCAGTGTCCTTGGAACTGACCCCAGTCTCCCTCCTGAGGATCCTTTTGTTAATCATCCTCCCTCCTTCCCTGTCCGTGCTCCTCATAGCCTTTCAGTTGGCTTTTAAATGCTCTTCGTTTTCTTTCATGAAAAACAAAAACAAAAAACAGCCCTCACTCAGACTCTCATTTCTGTTTCCCCTACACTATCTCCTCTACCCCACTGAGCCAGAGCTGATGAGGTGAGTTTGTGTTCTCACCTCCCTCTCACACTCAGTTCATTTCAGTCTGGTTTGAGCCCCCATCATATGCTCTTGCCAGTGTCACTAGATCCAGTGGATGTTTTCGGTTATCATCTTACTTCACCTTTCAACAGTATGTGACACTGACCATTGTCATATCCTAAAACACTGCCTAGCGAGGCCTTCCATGGTGCCCTACTTACTTGGTTTTCCTCCTGCCTCTGGGGTAGTTCTTTCTCTGTCTCTCTCATAGCTCTTTATTCAGCCATTAAATATTAGAGCCCTCAAGACTCGGCCCCAGGCCTTTTCCTTTTCTCATTTTGTACGGCCTTCCTCTGCGTCAATTGGAACCCACAAATACAAGCCCCCAGCTTCGGTTTCACCTCTCACCTCCAGACCCATCTATCTGGTTGCTTCCTGGCATTTCTTTCTACATTTTTAAGGGCATCTCAAGCTCGACATATCCAATATCATTCTTGTGATCTCCCCCCCACACCTGGCCCTTTTCCAGTGTTCCCTCTCTTGATAACTAGCACCACCTTCCATCCAGTCCAGCCGCCTATGAGTCATCTCTGATAGACACTTCTCCTTTGCTTGCTCTCTTCTCACAGCAGAGTCATCACTAGTGCTTGGCTATCTCATTGCCTAAATATTTCAAATCTATGAACTTGATTACTTCAGCGACTCTAATCTAAACTAGCATCATGTGTTTCCTGGAGGTAGCCTATACACATCCACTCTTGTCTCTTCTTTCTGCTATATCTGTTTTTAACCCAGTAAGCAGTGTTTTTTGTTTTTTCAAAACCAAATCTGTCCTCCCTGTGCCCTGCTTAACCCCACTATGTCTTCTCATTGCTCTCAATAGAAAAGCCAAATCCTTACCATAGCCCACAGATCTCCTCGTGGTATGGGCCCTGCCTGTCCCCCATCCTCATCTACATGGCTTTCCCTGTTTCTGCTCTGGGCCAGCTGGTTTTTCTTTCAGTCATAAGTACTTCCCATGCACCCAGCCCTCAAAGCACCTTTGCACACGCCTTTCAATCTCTCTGCCCAGCGACTCTTAGTCATAGTTCAGATCAGGGCCTACTTCATCAACTGCTTCGGCTTGACCAGGTCAGATCCCCTTCTGCGCTCCCTCAGAACCATGCACCTCTCCTTTGTGTTTGTGTGATTATGTGATCATTGTTTTTCTCCTCTTTGGGACCGTAAACTCACTGGGAGTAGGGCTTATGTCTCTATCTGCTTCTAGGATTATTCCTAGCAGAGCAAGCACCCAGTGTATGTTCTGTGAATGAATACACAAATGCACAAATGAATGAACTGTGATAGCACATTGCACCGCTGTATTTATCGCAATTACTGCTTACTGCCTTGTCACCATATGCATGTTCTATTCCCCCTACTAGATTCTAGGGATTTGTCTACTTCATCTGCATGTGCCCCACAGGGCCTCCTTGCCTGTGGTAGGCATGCTATAAATAAAATACTGGTTGATTGAATGAAGTGGCAACAGCTAATTATGGCAAAGAATTCTCCCAGTATTTAGAACCTTTTAGGAAAAGATTTTAATATCCATTTTAGATGTCAAGATTTATACCAGTTCTTGAGATTCGTGGTTTAAATCAATTACTGATAAGAGCTTAGTTTTAGGATTAAAACTTTACATAAAAATCATTGTCTGAGTGCTGGCAGCTACTATCTTTTGCTCCTCCTGAAATGTTTCTGGCTTTGACGATTTTTCTCTCTATAGACACTAATTTATAAAACTTCTGTTAACTATGGCAATAAAAATGTTCATGTCAGATCTATAAAGCTTTCACTTAGAAGTTAAATAATTTGTTTACTGTCATTCAGAACTCTTTGGGTAGTAATTGATTTAAATTTGATTCAAAGATTTTATAATCCTGTGTTGGTTAAATTTTTCTTTTGCTAAACTATAAATTCTTGGGCTTAAATCAATAGTTTCTTTTAAATAAGAAATGAACTAGAGAAGAGAAAATGCATTTTAATTTCTAGCGAAATTGATTAAAAAGACATTTGATTAAGAAATGTTAATATGTCATCATGTAACTTAAATTTTCTAGAAAGTGTCTTTATTTTCAACTCAGACTTATGACTAAAATATCAATGGTAGAAACTGAGGTGGGGAGACACTCCCTGGAAGGGAACGCATTTTAGTGGGAAGCTTTGAGCCTCATGGGAATAATCCTGGATGACTAAATGAAAGCGTCCTGTTCTTGAGCGTTCTGCAGAGAGGCAGTGAGAACAAGACTGGAATGATAAATAATTGCTGGGAGAGGTATAAATGCCCAGTGAAGCACTGTGGCTGTGTGAGGTTGACTGTCATCCGTGGGAATAATGCTCAAGGCTCAGCAGAAGTGGAAAATAGGAACTGTCTTATCAGCATTACTCTTCAGGGTTTGTTTCTTTGACCCTTACTTCCTACCCCCTTTCTTCTGGCGACTAGTATAATAGTAAAGGGGGCGTTGAACTAGGAAGTGTTCGTGTGTTACAACTGGGTCATTTTACCTCTGGATACCAGTTCTTCACATATAAGGAGAGGAAGTTGGAGAGATCAGGTAAAAACTCAAATGCTGACAGGGCTCAGGGAAGTGATGGCATGAGGGAGGTTGTTCAGGTTTGAGGGCAAATGCTTACATGAGGTGACCAGAGGGTCTGTGGTGAACATGAGGATGGACACATCCCACTTAGGAGCCACAGCTCAGCCCTAGATGATGTTTCCACATGAGAATGTGGGGACCCAGTGTGACTTCATTTTCCAGTGTTTGGGGTAAAAAAAACAGTTATCTGTTAAGGGGAGTTTTTGTTATTATTGTTGTGTTGATGATTTTAATGTGAAATCTCTTGGATTTTTTTTCTTTTTTTGAGAGGTGGCTGAAAAACAAATAACTTTTTAATACCATACAGAGCTACCAAAACATGTCTAATAGGCCAGCTTGGCCCATATACTACTAGGCTTCAGCTCTGCGCTAAATGATATTTATCTCTAAATCTTACAGGTCTACATATTTTCATTCATTCTCTCTCCTCCCTCTTTGTCTTTTTACCCCATCCTTCCCCCTACAGTAATTTTCTCTTTCATTTATATTGCATTGCTTGTTAATGTAGTAATTAATAAATTAATTAATCATCAACAAACATTTATCAAGTTCTCACCGTGTGTCAGGTCATTCTGAATAAACAAAGGTGACTAAAAAAACGATCTTTTTCTTAATAATTTAGCAGGTTTTGATGTAGACAAAATGGAAACCTGTGATGTTTAGGAATCGGAGAACTCATCAGGGCTTAATGAAGGGCACGAAGGAGCCTGGCAAGACGTTCTGACTTAATGAAATAAGGGCTGAAACCCAATAGAGAAGATCGCAACTTGATGTGGTTTGGATCAGAATGTGCTAGAAACTCTTTTTAATGTTGAACAGGATGCAGGGAGAAAACCAGACCTGTACAGTCTGAAACCTTCCAACCTACAAGAAACCAAATAATGTTTAGAGTAGTATATTAGTTACTATAAGGCTGGGAAATTCATTTATAGCTTAAACGAACATGTAAAATTTCCTATAGTAAATATATTTTATAAGCTTTGGGTTTATCATCAGGGTTATGGTTAAAAGATTGGTGATAGCTCCACAGTTAAATATCTTGCTAGCCCCTTACTGCTATAAATATGTTCAGAAAGTGTGGGAATGATGGCGCTCTGCCTGAGACTTTGCCACACCCGACTTGGTCAGCGTCCAGCAGTGTTACTTGTTCAAGGAGCTCTTCTGACACCAAACCACAACTCTTATATAAACTTTTCTTCTTTATCTTGCTTAGGAGACAATAAATAGCACAGTTCTTGAATGCTAAAAGTGCTTGCATTCACGGCATTGTATCATTTGACAAGACTTTTCATTAACATGTTTTCGAGTCTGCATATTGGTTTTTTTAATCCCAAACAAGTTAAAGGATGAGGCTTATACTTTTGATTCCAAAGGGAGCTTTGTTTCTTCTAAAAGGTTGGGAGGATGTCTGGGGTGGCAGTTCCTAGCACAGGTCAGCAGAGCGGTGTGGGACTGACTATGTGACAGTCATCTGGGGGGCTTTTAACTTTACCTTCCGAGGGTCCCACCCCAGGAGGTTCTGATTCAGTAGATTTGGGTTCGGGTCCAGGGATCTATGTTTTCTAAAAGTTCCCCAAGCGATTCTGATGTATGGTCAATGTGGGGGAAGCACTGAAGGTCAGAACTGATTTGGGTTTGGAGGAATAGTAAATATGCACATCACTGCTACTAAGGTGTAGATAATCTATCAAGAAGTACCCTACGTACTCACTGAAGCGTCCAAGGATTCCTCCAAGAGCATAAGACAAAGCCAGAAAGCTTTTTCTGAATGTTTCTTGACCTAGAATGGACTTAATGCCTCCGGAATCTGATAAGGCAGGTGTTTTCCTGCCTTAAAAAGCTTTTATGTTTTATTACTCAAAAGTGATTTTGTCAGCAATCCTGACCTAGATTATGAAGTCCTTTGATATTTGAGTATACTTAAAGCTTCTTGGTGAAACTGTTCCCTCTCTCTTCATGTTATTCTACAAGCTGCATTAAATTTCAATATTGTTGAAGAATATTATTTTATATGCTTTATTTAATCTTTCCTTAAAAAAAGGAATGTGGAATGGATAAAACTTTTTAACAACGCTTTTTATACCTAATATTTTTTGTCAGTATCTTAATATTGTAGTGTCCCTCTGTTGCCTTGAAAAAATTTTCTTTTCTCTCTTCATAGTCTGAATTGTAATGGTATCTACAGTTTGCTGCTGGCAAGATGCTCCTCACTCTTTGCTACCACCCTCTGTTCAATGCTAATCTGACATTCTGAATTTTAAGCTCTGTATCTTCTGTAAATCTTATCTTTTCACACAGATAAGTAGCCAAACCTTTTATTTGAGCCCTCTATTAAAAATATGCAAAATCAGAAGATATCAGTGAAATAGTCATTACGAAAAATAAGATATAAAATTAAATTTTCTATAAATGTTGCTGGTGATCAAAAGACCTTTCTACATAAATTATGTTTTCTTCTTAGTGCTTTTCTGTGTCTGCTTTTACACCTTAGGCATTATTGGTTAAGGTTGTACTTAGTCATTGATTTAATTAATTGTGTATATCATCTACCATATGTATATCCCTAGTTCTGGTAGATTTACTTAATGTTTGAACATGCTGAAATACTTGGCTCTAAGCATACACCATAGCAAAGACTAAAGTATTTAAAAGTTATACTGAATAAATTGTGTACCATGTAAATGTGTGATAACTATTCTATAACACATATAGTAGTTCCTATTTTTGGAATAAAGTGAAGCAACTGACAATGATTTTACCAAATTTAAAAAAAACAGATGATCTAGTTATGCTACCTGTGCTATTTTAAATATTTATTTCTGAGTTTTTTTTAAAAAAATCCTATCATTGGGTAACATTTATAAAACATAACTTTGGATCAATACATAACTTTACAGTCTAGTTAAGTGTATAAATGAAACCATAAGAATATGATGGGTAAAACCTGAGGGAGAAGAGATAGCATTTGACGATGTATAAGATATATGAACATCCCAACCCATCTACTTTAAGAGTTTTGTGGTAGGTTGAGAAAGAATTTTCATAAAAAGTTATACCTTGTCCTAGAATGTTGAGAATGTTATCAGGATTTTTATTTTTAAAGCAATGGAAAAGAGATATTTCTCAACATGGGAGTTAGGTGGACACTGTTTTCTTAGAACTGAACTTGGTAATCTGCTGTGCATTGTCTAAGACTTATTTATAAAATATAATGAAATCAAAGTATTAATATATTTGTATATTTTTTTCCTGTTTAAGCCCTGTCTGATAATTCAATTAATACTGTAAGAACTGCAAGTATATAACTCTTAAGCATTTTTGTTTTTTCTTGATAGGAAGAAGAAAAGAAGTCGGTCAGTTATCCTTCCCTCCTTAGCCACATAACTTCTTCTTTCCTGAATCATCCTATCTTTCCAATGACAGAAAAGGTCCCTGTGCCCACCCTTCAGCTGCTCGGTGAATTCTCTCCATTAATGTCATCTTTCCCTTGTGACATTCATCTGGTTAATCTGAGGACGATACAATCAAAGGTATATCCCAAAACATATCTATAAAAAATTACTTTTTGTAGTATACTTGGTGTAAGGGGGTGAAAGGAATAAAACTGTAAATTTTACTCTGCTTCAAAGAATGATTAAGAGGACTTCACCTTTAGGCAACATCATTGTACCTTTCATTTGACTGTTGCTCTGTAGTTTAGAGTGTTTCCTTAGACTGATTTATTTTATTCTCAGAAAAGTTCTGTGTGGTGAGCAGGTCAGGGAATATCAGCTTCTTTTTACAGATAAAGAAGCTGAGACTGGCCTGAGGTCACATAATTAGTAGGTGGGAGAACCAGGCCTTAAGATCAGGCCTACTGGCATTTTCCATTTGTTTCTCCTTATTAGTCAGTGTTTCTCAGGAGTTAGAGAAACAGAAGGTATAGTGTGTAATTATTTCTGTACCAGAGACTTTGTACATTCATATCTTTTCTCCTAAAAATACAAAAAAAATCCTAAAAAACCCCAAATCTTTGCATTGAGAATCCAGCTATGTAGGTGAGATATAAAAACACATCAGAGGAAGAAACAAGGGAAGATTTTATTAGGGATGGAATTTTAACACAGTTTGATTGCTTGAGTTTACCTATATGCCTACTTTTAAAGTCAGAGACTGCATTTGAAAAGAAGAAAAGATGAGAGGTTTGACATCATTTTTATGTTTTGTAAAGCTGTTTCATCTTGTGGATTGACATCCACTTAGCCAGAAACAGTGAGTGCTTATAGATTCTGTAGGAAATGTCTTATAATAAATGGCCTGAGTGCGAAAAGAAGAGTGTTCATGTTGGAAGAGAGCGTAAGAGGAAAAAAATGTTTAGCTCGAGAACAAAGAACTGAAGAGAACCAAACAAAGGAAGGATCAATGCCTACAAATTTGGACATTTAGGGCTTTAAAACTATATGTCCAAGATAGGGAACTTACACCTGACTATGTAGGAAAATACATGTGTCTAATAATAATGAATGCAAGTGAACGTTAGAGGCCTATGTGTGTATCTCTGTGTCAAAAGGGCTTGTTTGATCACGTGAGTGAACTTCAGGATTTATTTCATGCCTGCTACATGCCACTTATTGCTAAAGGCACTGGGGTATAGTCATGGACTAAACAGACAAGAGCCCTTGCCTTTCTGAAGCTTAGATTCTAGTGAGAGGAGAAAAATAATTAAAGATGAAAAAATAAGAGAAACATATGTTAGATGATGATAAGTGTCATAATGAAGGGGAAGAAGGAAGGAAGGGCAGTTTTAGAAGGTGATTTGAATAGCGTGGTTGGAGAAGGCCTTGCAGAAAAGGTGATAATGGAGTAAAAATCCAAAGGAGGTCAGGGAATAAGAAATGCAGATTTCTAAGGGTAGAGCGGTTGGGAAGAGTTAGGAGCAAGTGGAAGGCCTGAAGGCAGGAGATGCTGGTCAGAATGGACGAGCCATGAAACCTGGGCTGTTCTTTGATTCCTTGCTGTATCCCCCTGCCGAGAACAGAGCCTGCACCTAGTAGGGGCTCGGTGACAGTTTGTTGGACAAGTGGATCTTGTGAGCGTTCTCTCTAGGATTCTACTATGGTCTTTTGTGGGTCTACTTTTTGACTCAGGGAAAGAACGCACTAGAGATGGGCAGCCTCCCTGAGGTAACCTGTCATTAATTCATGGGCTAAAGAGAATGAAAGGATAGGGTGGAGACACCAGAATCTATGAGCCTCAGGCTGCCACCTCGGGGCATGGATGGTAGAGGACATTAGCGAGCTGAGGGATCCAGGGGCTTCTGGGGTCCATGGCGGCCATGGAGAAGTTTTAGCCTCACTTTTAGATGACTCTTTCCCATGATTATTTTCTGGAAGCAGCACCAGCTGACTCCAGAATCAGTGAGTATAGGGTTTTACCCTCCAAGGTTTTCGCTTGTTTTCCAGATCACCTCTTTTTTATGATTACCTGTTCCTTTCATTCTTCCTGCTGTTGGCTAGCTTCCTGTAATACAAATCTAATCACTTTCGGGATTAAAAATCCCATTGCCTACAAAGTTGATTTAGACCCTTGGGCATTCAGTCCCTCTGCAGTCTGGCCTAGCTGGCTGTAGCCACCTGGCTTCCCATTGCCCTTCTCACCTTTGGAAGGTGAACCACCTTCACTCCCTGCTGGCTGCGTGACTGCTGACTCAGCTACCATTTATAAAATGGGCCTGATATCAGATATGCCTGTTTCAGGTCTAGTATGAAAAACAGATGAAATAGTGCTGTGAGAGCCCTTTGAAACAGAAGTGCTTTGTAGACATACATTGTTATCCTGATGATGCTTACAGTACATGCCAACGCAGGTGCAAACTGGAGTTTTAGCAGAGGGAATAAAAGCAACTTAACAATTTGACCAGGAAGAATAAAGACTGAAATGCCTAACCATAGGCATAGGTTAATGCCTAACATGTGATCAGAACTAAATATTTGGGGCTTTTTTGCATTATCATATAAATTGGTGCCAGTTCTATGTTAGTCTTTGACTCTTAGCACGTATTTCGAACAGTTGTTCAAAAACTTACCAGTACAATTATACTCCAGGGAAGATGTAAAAAATAAATAAATAATAAAATTGCAGGGGGAAAAGAAAAAACTTACCAGTAGTCTGAAGGGATACTTTAAAGAATTGCTCTCTGTCCCCTAACCTCTGATAATAGGAAAGTAAACATTGAAGGAAGCTAATGTAGGTATTCATTCAAAGAAAGCTTGATACTTAAAAGGTGTCAAGTGTAATTTCATGATTATACTAACAGAAAGACAAAAATAACTCAATCCAGAAGCCAGAGCTAATCATTTTGGATTGTGTTCTTGTTTTTTTTGTGTGCTGGCAGCTTCCAGCATACAATAATGAGTTTTTCAGAGACTGCAGTGCATTTTTCCCATTGAAATTATGTAAACAGAGGTGTTGGCTGCTTCCAAGCAAGACTAGAGGTCTACATTGGCCTATATCTAAGTAAGCATTTTCCTAACCATCACCTCACAGTATTTCCATGAGAAAAGTGTCTGAGGACCCCCTTGACATGATAAGGGCACGTCTGTCTTCCCTTGTGACCTCCCCCATCAGCTGTGTAACAGAGGACACGTCCTCTGCTTGCCCATGCCCAGGCTGCTGTCTGAAGGTTGCTCAGTTCTAAGCCTCAGTCTCCCTCACTCCTTGAGGAGAAAGGAGTTATGGGCTCAAGCAATAGTGAGAGAAGGAAGGTGGGGGCTGGAGGTTTGCTAACCACTGAGCTGGTTCAGCATTTCGAGCTATCATTCTGCGAGTCACTGTGTCCAGATCACACTGAGGAGATTTTTACAAGAAGAGACTTTTACAAATTCCCCCATCTCTGAGATTCTGATTCTGTAGGTCTGGTGTGGAGAGCTTAGGAATCAGTAATTTTTAATAACTCTCCTCGTGATTCTAGAAATTGCTGAGTTATCACCATTGGCTAAATTAGGAAAGTAAGGGTTAGAGAAATTAAATGATTAAAATTAAACTACCCAGCAGTAAATGGCAGAATCAGGAGCCACATCCAGGTCTTCTGAACCTGGGTGCTGAACGTAGCCTCAGAGGGTGGTATTTGACCTTTTAAGACTTACTAAATCTGTTCTTAAAGTCCAGTTTCTCAAGGAGAAAAAGTCCAGTTTTTCAGAAATTGTTCTATATTGGTAGATGAGTTTATTTTTACATAGGCATCTCTTGCTTTTCTAGTTTATAATTGTTTTTGGAAAAAACTTAATTATATGTCATATATTTGTAGTCAGATGAAGAGGGAAACAAACATCTCTTAAAACCCTGCCTCATAGCTGTATGGCCCAGCATGCTCCAGCCCCTGTCTAGGAATTTAAATGTTAGCCTTCTCATCCTATATGCCTGGCCTCCAACTCTCTTTATCACCCTCTGTTCTTACACTATCAACAGTTTGAGATACAAAACGAAGCTTCTATAAAGATTTGAAAACTGGGGAATAAGAGGACCACTCAAGTGCACTAAACGGGAAAACCATGTCATTGGGAAAGGGTAATGATTTAGGGAGAAGAGAGGCTTGGTAGAGAGGATGCTGGGAGAACCTCATGGGAGGACGGATCATGGGTCAGGCTACAGTGAAAGGTTCATCCTGGAATGCTGACATTCCAGAGATGAGGAGGAACTTGATTAAGCTGTTCATCTAGGCTTCATGGAGCCATTCTGCCTTGATGTTTTGAACAGTGATATCTGTTTCAACTTTTTTTTGCAGATTGTTTCCACTGCTTTTATGTTTACATATATTTTAATTTAATTTAATTTTAGATATATATCTTTATATCTATACTCTCTATCTATAGCTATGTATTACATTTAACTCTTCACTCTGTATGGAATTTATTTTGATTTGTGCTTAACTGTTTCTTACAAATAGTTAACCAGTCATTTCAACATCAGCACCACTTACTGAATAAGATTTTCTCTCTCAACTTGTTTATACCACCCCCTCCTTTTCTTGTAAGAGGCAGTTTAAGGTTTTACTTTATTTTGCCCTTCTTATAAGAATTGATTGGTGCTTTATTGATCTCCCTAGCTTCTCGAAAGGTGAAAATTGTGGGAAAAAATGTCCTTTGTTGTACATATCTGAGAACAGCTATTCACCTTCCCCTTTCTTTCTGTCATGCTATCTTGTTGATTAAAACAGGATAACTGTTATTGACATTTTAACGAGTGCCCTGGAAAATGAATTTCTACTGGTTATTTCCTGTCTCAGGACTTATAACACAGTGTGAGATTTTCTAACCTTCCCAGCTGCCAGAATGCACTGAAATATGAGTGTTGTTTGGCATTTTCAAAGAATCTGGGCGAGTTGGAGAAATTTTCCCACCAGGTGTTTAGCTATGCCTTTATCTGTGTACCACTTACACATCCTCTGAGAAGGGTGGGGTCACATTCTTCTTGGAGAATCTGGTCAAAGTTACAACCCCTCTCTTCCTCAGAAACAACGTGTGTACGTATGCTGTTTAGCACAGCTTCCAGGCGTTACAGATTTGTGACCCTCACTTTTGTAAGGAGCAAATCCAGCTTCTTTTGGTGTGAGATGCGAGTAGCTCAGCTCTCACGTTTTGCGGAGTTCTCATCCACCTCAGGAGAGGAACATTTGGCTCTTCCTTTTCTTAGAAGAGACTGTCAGATGTGTGTGTAATTTTCAGAGAGACTTTAAATCCTGTTTCAAAATGGGATGAGTGGATAGGTGGGAGGGTTGTAGATGGATAGAAATGATAGTTTCTAAACCTTTCTTTCTGAATATGTTATGGTAAATCATGGTTTTAGCTCTATTGGAACCATTAATGAATACTCCCTTTTTCCAGCCTCGGATCAGAGGCGGGGATCTCCTTTAGTTGATAGCCTTTCATTATATTAAGTCAAAAGCAATCCTCCTCTTTGCCCTCCAAGCTAAGTATCTCTGAGCACGGATCCACAGCTAGAGCAAAGGCAGGAGAATGTAGTTGTGAAAGTACAGACTTCGGAGTCAGACCACCTAGGTTTGAGTGCATTCCCCGTACTTGCTGGCTGGGTGTCTTAGAGCAAAACTCTTAATTCTCTGAGTCCCAGTTTCCTCACGAGTAACAAGGCAATGGTAATAGTACCCACCTTAGAGATGTTCTGAGAGGATTAAATGAGTTGATGTTTGTAAAGCATTTAGAGCAGCAGCTGGCATGTAGTAAGCACTAAGTGCTTGACAAATAAAGGTTCTCAACTGTGATCATTCAGTCATAAGCAGTTGTGATTGTTACTAATAATGAAGTGAAAATCTTGGCACTGTTTTTTTTATAAATTGGAGAAGGTTGAAGTGTATTGCCAAAGTAAATCTTGATGTCACTGTGATGTGTATTCCTTATATAGTTTATTACTGATTCCTCAGATTTTCCAAAACAACGTACCTAGAAGTGTCTCCATGCCAGGTATTACCCTGAGTGCTTTACGTGAGCCTTATTTAGCTCTCACGACAACACTGTGGAAGTAGGCACTATTTGGGCCCCATCGTGTGGAAGAGAAAACTGACTGACCTAGGCCTGGGGTAACTTTCCAGGTCACACAGCCAGTAAGCGGCGGTGCTGGGAGCCACACCGCAGCGAGCCTGACTCCAGATCTCCCTACTCAGAACCTTATACTGCCTGGGAAGACGAGGGGAGCACTAGTGCTAAAAATGTTAGGGAACACACTGCCTGTTTTCTTCTTGTCTACTCAATAATGATGGGACACCGTAGAAGTGTTCACCAGCCATTGATGGGGAACGGTCATGAAGGGCCGTTGTAGAGTCATTAGTGATAATTGCACTTTGAGTATGAGAGGGAATGTTTTGTGATAGGGGTGTTCCTTTACCTTTAAAGAGAGCAATACACCTTGTATATCACCTCAGCTACTTCAAAGGTTGTTGCAAGATGAAATGAGTTAATCCATGAAAAGCATTCTGTACATGACTGGCACACAGCAGGTGCTCAATAAGTGTTAGCTGTAGTTACTGTTATTGTCCTCCCTGTGGTGGATCCTCAAAGGGGTTTGTCACAAGTCTAACCTAGTTCCCTGAATTTTCAGAGGATAGACTCAGTCACTTAACTGATTCATGGTGGAACCAAACCTTGCCTCCAGTCTAGCTTTCTCTGAGCCTGATGGCTTCATTTGGTAAGCCAGATCACCTTCCCCCCTAGTTCCCCCAGTTGCTGGAGACATTTCATAGGCCCCCCCTTAGTCTGGGAGCTAGATGTTGGTTTATCCCCTGAAATAAGTTCTACAGTGGATTTTCCTGGTGCAACTTGGGAACATCCAAGCAGGGGTTCAGTCTCAATGGTGATCTGAACTGTTTTACAAAGACACTTCATTTGAAGCTCACCTAGCACAGTGCTTGGTGCAATTTCAAAATTTGTAAGTTTTCTTCCCCACACCCTCCCCTTCTTTTCTGAGGTCTGGATGCTACTAATGTGTTAATGAATATAAAAACAGGTCTTTCAAAATTTGTTTACTCTCCTAGAGTATATAGTGTGACTACTTGAAGGTATCTGTTTTCCTGTACACATATTCAAGTTAAATTCACAGTTTCCCTACTTTGAAAAACAGTTTTCTTGTAAATAAAATGTCTAGACAGACTTTGAAACTGAAAAACTGCTGCTTTGCCTCAGGTACTTTTGCTTGAAAACTGATACTTTCATGAATACTTGATTTTTAAAACTTACACAAGATGAATGCCATTTCATTTGGTGTTTTAGTCCTTATGAATAGTGATACAGTTTTGGTTTTCAGAGAAAGTAAAACTTTTTCCCATTGGTGAAAATTAATTTTTATGACTTTAATCTCTACTTTTGTATTGTTTGTTTAAATCTCTTACCAAATTCAGTGGCAGAATTCCAAAAGTGTTTCCCTTCCCAATTTTTTGTCACCTTCAGTCTGCTAAAGGCCTTACATATTCATTATTCAAGAACAAATGTGCTGCAGGAATTTTAGCAATGCCTGCTTATCAGTGTTTCTTTAAGGATGGTCTAGTGAGTTAAGATGGCCAGATGCTTTAGGTTAATAGTGATAAGTGCTTTTGGAGTCTAATTAAGAGGGCATCTAATTTGTGAATTTGAATCAGGGTTCTGTTTTGATTTTGATGTATAATTGTGGACATATAATTTGGAGCTTCCCTGATTCCTTAGCTACAAAGTTATGATGTCAATAAAAGAAATTTGTGAATGAGAAGTTAGATAAGAATATTGTTTAATTTGTAACTACTATGAAAATAATCACTATTTATTTGATGGATGATGTTGATAGAAACAATAACAATATACTGAGGGCTTCCTCTGCTCCAAACCGTAGGCTAAGTCCTTGTTACGCTATTTCATTTCATTTCATCTCTCTCTCTCTTTTTTTTTTTTTTTATGGTAAAGGAAAAACTGTTTTGCTGAAATCAGCAGCTAGTAAATTGCAGAACTAAGATACAGATCTTAGGCTGTCTGACTCCCAGCTCAGATTCTGAACCATTCATTTCTACAGCTTCTTAACTAGCACATTCTGTCCTATAAGCTGGGCTACCTTACATAGTATTTTCAATGGGTTAACCTGCACCATGACTCCATGAAGGAGGTAGACATGCATTAGCTCCATTTTACAGACAAGGAAACTGACAATTAGGAAGAATAAAGGACTATTCCAAGGTTTCACAATTGGCACAACTATTATCCTTCTGTATATAATAAATAAAGCGTTTTCTTATGTGCTCTTTTAGTGCCATTTTCGGACTGTGAAATTGTTTGAAATTTCATTAGAAATCTCTGTCATGTGATTTCAACCTACTGTGTGTATCATGTGGTCCTGTGATGACTCACAGAATCCCTTAAATGACTTTTTTCTCTCCCTTCAAACAAAATTTCAGCAGTACCACTGCAAAATACCAGTGTTAAATGTCATAAAACAGGTTATTCCAGCCAAGAATCTGAGGTGAGGACAGCTTTAAGTTGTTCAGTCACATTAAAATCAAATCAGTGATGGGAATGCTGGCAGCTGTTCAGAAAAGATGTCTCTGTAGCACATTAAAAATTTTATGCCCTAGTAAGGATGATCAAGAACATGGGCATATTCATATCTGTGGCCACAAAAAAGAAAAAGGGACCAATTTCGTCACAGTGTCAGTGCCAAGCAGCACATGACTCTCCTTGGAATAAATATGCACTTCTTAACTTTTCCAAGGATTTTTAATTCAGTTTATTTATCATAAACATTTTCCCAGTTTAGAAACATAAAATTTATTAAATAGTTGTAATTTTAAATATTCAAGGACTTGAAGCATTTGTGACATTGCTACTTAAATGGGTGCAAGAAATTTCATTGCAAGAAACTGTATACTGATCCCTGTAGCTGACTTGCCATGTTTAGTATTTTCCTTTTTGCCTGCACAAGAAGAATAGCTTCTGTAATGTGAATTTAAATGATATATCAATCTAATAAATGTGGTTGGCTTAGCAAGTGATAAGCATAACTAATTCAATTTAAATGCCTCTTATATAAAAATAATGAACCAGTACATTAAAGATTAAAAATGTTAATGCAATTAGCAAAAATTAGTATTCAACGAAGAAGCATGTTTCAGTTTTAAGATGGATAATATATCATTCAATGACAAGATAAGGACTAAATTCAGGTATACTTTATTCAGTTGATGGATTTATTAAAAATAAAATAAAATGCTTTATTTGAAGGAACTTTGATAAAACGATATATAATATGTGGACGAAAGATAACCCACGTCCTCAGGAACTATGGAGGAAACCAAGGCTTGAGTGACTTAACAGGGATTCTTAGAACATAATATCACCTGCCTCCTTGTGGGAGGGAGTGTAGCAGGGGGTGGGTGGGCACAGTGAGCATGGAACCTGAATGGAAATGGATTTGCCTGGATTCACTTTTCAATAAAATGAGCATTTGTGGTTTGGGGACACTGACGTCAAGGGTATGCAATAGTGTCAGTATTTGCCTTAATGTCACCGTGGCGTGTTGGCGCTCTGCTCATTTGCAGGTGGATGGCAAGCATTCCAATGAGGCAGCCTTGATCCTCCACAGGAAGGGGTTTGATTGCTGCTTCTCTAGCAGAGACACGGGGCTGCTTTGTTCCACTACCCAGGGAAAGGTGAGCTGAAAGCTTATTTTTGCTTGTTGAGTTAGTGTGCTTTGAAATCCTTACTTTCTGCAGATAATCTTGACAATGAGATGTTTCATTGCCTCTTCGCTGACTCATTCCCCTCAACTTCAAATTAGTTCAAGTTTCCCCATCTTAAGAAAGCCCTTTCTTAACGTTCAGTCTCTTCTTGTCACCATTAAAATGCATAGGCAAACATGTACACGTTTGAAGGCAGTGTCCTCATCGATTCTTAGGTCTTCCATTTCCAACCTGCATAGCACCTTCTTCCTGCCCACCCCCTCATTTCCACCTCTCTCGGACATGGTCATGTATGATCCAGTTCAGGGGTGGCAAACCCAAGTCCTACAGGGGCCAAGACAAGTTTTACAGTAACTAAAGTGGGGTGCTGGCTTGCAGTATGGGAAGAGAGGGAGCAATGAGACTGTGGCCAGTGGGATAACTCAACCGAAGACCCCAGGGCAGCTGTACTTAGCTCCAGTCAGTTGTTTCCCCAGGGGAAAGATGCAGGGCTAGATCTTCTGATTAAGCAAGATTTGCATATGAGTCCACACTCTGCAGACCAAACAGATCCTCAGGCTGACCACTGCTTGGTGGCTGCGCATTTCTGACTTCAAGGCGGTCTTGCTGACAGTTCTCATCAGAGAACTCTCCTTGGAAGCAAATCAGCCTCCAATCTTATGCCTGTGGCTCTGAGCTAGCTGTAACTACAAGAAGATGCTTGGGCTGATTCTAGCACACTGGCGGGTCTCCTCCACCAAGTCAGCTCAGGGGACCCAGCTCTTCTCCAAAACCTAATAGACATAGTGTAGACCAGACTCAAGTAATTCAGTTCCAGCCTTACAAAATTAGTATGTGCATAGGACCCAAAAAGAAAAGAAAATATAGTAGGGGGGCCTAAATCTGCTTAGATAGATAAGCTTCTGCATTTCTGTTCCTCACCCTGTATGTGGTTGGTGCTAAGAAAGCACTGATATCTTTGTTTCATTACATTTGCACTCTCCCTTATTAGTGATGATCTGAGAATACTTGCTTGTGAACATTTGTACTCAAACATTAAGGCATTGAGTCTTTAGGGGGTTATACGATCCAGAGAGACATATTAGAATAACCTGCTAGAAGTGAGGACAGTATTTTCTAAACAACCTCCCCACCCTATAAATGGGACTCACTGACATGATGGGCCTTCCTTGTGGCAGCCTGTGTCCTATCTCCCGGCTCTTTGGGCACAGGGAATATGGTGGATGAGCACCACTGTTAGGGGTAAGTATTGACTGAAAGAGGATATAGATGTGTTTAAAGCTTCTTGGCCTATAGATGTGCTTTCTTTTATTGAAAAAATGGCCCCTGCACCTGATGTGTTCTCAAGCAACAGAAAAGGAATCCAGAGCCCATCATCCTCCCGTTACAGTTTCCTGTGTCTCCCTCCAGGGTTAGTCTCCACGTTCAAGTATGTAGAGGTGGATTTAATCTCCCTCCCCTTCCCCTTATTTTTCATTAAAAGGGAACTTCAAACATACTTTTCACTTTTTCTCCCACTGAATATATAGATGCGCTACTAATCTTTCTACAAAGTTGTTCTAAACGTGCAATTTTTTTATCATTTACTTTTTAGATATTGGTACAGAAACTTTTTAACAAGTTTACTGTTGTAAGTCTCATACCTTCGTCATTATCCTTGATGCATTCACCTCCAGACGCCCGAAATATAAGTGAGATCAACTTGAGTCCCATGGAAATCAGCACATTCCGAATCCAGTTGAGGTGAACCTGGCTTTCAGATTTGGATTGGGAAGCATTGGCTTTTATACACTTCTTGGTTTGACGTGCAATAAAGAAGCACATTATTTTAGCTTCTGGCTACTGTGAGGACATGAAATCTGTGATTTTTTTTTTTTTAAACCAGTACAGTAAGAGAGGAAAAAAAAAAAAAAGCCATGCTATAAACTTTTTTTTTTTTTAAGTTCCTTCCATGAACTACCATCGTCAGTATGAATTGATGCAACAAACAAAGAAATGTCTAAAGACAACCTCTCAACAGATTGTATCTCAGGTTAAATGTTAACTAATTATATCTGTGTTGGGGGTTGTGAAGAGATTGTTGTAAGTATTCATGTTGCTGACCCTTTGTTAGTCTTACAAAAATACCCATTTTTACCAAAATGGAATAAAAAGCTGGTGGGTAATAGCTAATGGCCAAAATGGTTGCAATCATTCATACATGTTAGAAAAATTTTATGTGTTGAAATATGTGGAAAAGTGCAATCCGTCAACCCTTATACATAGTTGACTATGTGTTTTTCTACCACTTGTACCACTTGACCCCTCCCCTCCTACCCTTTGTAAGTATTTCCAGAAATATCAGATTTTGACTCATTCAGTAGTAGACAAAGAGGCATATTTTCATTACTTGACAGTGTGGGATAGGTGCAATTTATTCCATTGTCACTAAAATAGAAGAAGCAATTCCATAGGTACCATGACCTCTTTTAGGTACCACAAGGTGTCTTTTTACACAGCTCATTTGAATACAGATGTTCTGAGAAGGGGTTTTCTATTTTAAAATTATCGTATCAGAATAAATGTGCCTTATTTTTTTATAAGTCTTGTTAAATCTTTTGGTGTCCATATTATGGTTGGGGGAAGGGAAGAGGCTGGGGGGAGGTGGAGGGGTGGGTACTTTCTATGACACATAAATTGTATAATTTTTGCCTGACAATGCTGGCCACGTTCTGATCTGTTTCATTAAATTTGTGGTGATGTTACTTTAAACATTTTGACTATTTGAATGTACTGAGATGTCAGAAAACAAAAGAAGGAAGAAAAATATTGTTAAGTAAAATATGCTGCTGCCAAGGAGACTGCAACGTGAAGCAAGGATTTTGTAACATGCAGAATCCACATGCTGTTTCCGTTTCACAGGAGTTCACCATTTTGAAGAGAGAATGCTTTAAAATAGACCCTGTTTTAAACCCACTTACATGTAGCTCATCATAATTTATCTTATTAAAGAGTATGTTTGTTCAGTGAATTCCAGACTTTTGTACATGCTAACCTCAAAGTGAAGCTCTAAACCTATGTGCCATTACAGTACTCTTGATAAAATTTATTTGGGATCATCGTGAACTTGACATTAAAATAAAAGCAACATTAGCAACATTTAGAAGATTCAGTTTTAGCATAGAAAGGATTCTTGACTATATGCACTTCTGAAAATTCTCTTTGTGTTAACTAATAGATTTAGTATTACCTGACTTTAAACTTCCATTATACCTCCTGCCATTCCAACATCTTCATACAGAAATAAAACACAATTTCTATGTTATCATGTAGTCTGATTATCATCTGGATTTTCAGTCAGGATGCAGCTCCTAAGATTATTGTTATGTTAAATTCATAAACTTCTTTCTCCTTTAATTATTAAGGAAACAATACTAGTGTTGATCGAGATATTACAAGGGAGTAATTTCATGCAATAAACATGTACTGTAAGTTTTCTTCCTCATTTTGGGGGGATAAACAACTTTAAAAAAAAAAAGCTTCCTTTTTGTGGACATCTACAGGTGTTAGGATTACCAGAAGCAAATCCCAGGAATGAGATCAGTATTTTCGTTGTGTCTTAAATGTAGAACCTTCCTATAGGAGTTCACTGTGTTCTGTGGTTTAAGTGGGTGTGCTTAATTGTTCTGGAATTTCTGATCAATTGAAATAAAAAAATCTTGATGCAATAATAGTGGTTTTGCCACTCCCGGTTGTTTGAGATGGATCTGTCCCGTGTTTGGTTGGGGTCTTATTCAGTGTGTGTTGCCACCAGCTGCTCACAGATAAAGCAGAAATTCTCTTTTGCCAGCAAGTTTCTGCTTTTTATTTTTAGAATAAATCATCAGGGAAATGAAGAGAGGATGCTTTTGCTTTGGGTTGTGGTCAAGAACTGATTAAATGGTTTAGTGACCCTGGCACACGCTAAAAATCAAACACTTCAGTTGTGATCTCAGTGGCATATTTGTTTGCTTATGTTTTATTACATTTATTATTTCAGATGTTCAGTAGTTCATTACTTTCTCTTATTTTTTTTCTGAAAATTTAATTTGTGCTTATAACTACAGTGTTTGAGAACTCAGCATCCTTGTTTTCTACAAATACTGATTAAAACAAAATGCTGTAAAATGTAAAACATTGTAATTACCTTCCCATGTCTTTGTTGTATTTGTGCTGAAATGTTTTCACATTCCTTTTTCTGGAAGAAATTCTTTGCTTTCATTTTGTTTATGTTGCTTACCTTGAAATCAATAGGTTTTGATATTTTCTCTTGGAAGATTTTATATCTTTTTGGGAATATGTAATATATCTAATAAAAGATAAATATTATCATGCACATGGTCCTCTAGAGTAGTTCTTAAGTCCTATTTTGTAAACAAGATATATTAAAACATTTTGAGGGGTAGGGTGGAGGTGTGAGGGCTTGTTCTTTCTTCCATTATGAATGAATCGCTCCTTCTTCAGTCCATTCTAGTTAGAAAAGATAGTTTTAGCAAGCAAGTAGCAGGTGGGGGTGATAGTGAGTTTCACATCTGGGTTTGGGGTCAGCTTTGAGGTTGGAGTCCAGGAACCTTCCCAGGAACGCTGTGCCTGTAGGACCTTCTGAACCAATGAGCAGGGCGAGAATTGTGGTCACATTCCATGTATTCCAGGATAAGATGAGAGTAAACCAAGATGTGAAATGAAGAAGGTCCGTGTGAGCTGATCCGGAAGGTAAGGTGTGTTGGAAGAGTGGAATCTGGAGGCACTCTGCCAGCCTGCTGGCCCAGACCAGCACACAACTTAGTGGTTTGGGGGGAATTCCTTCAAAGCCAGGAGGTGGGGGAGGGGGAGGGATAAATATCCCAGAGGTACATATGGGTTACCCAGGCAAACGATACATGCTGACTAGGAAGTTTGGACTTGTTTTGAGTGACTTAAAAAGTAAAGAGATTAATCAATTTGTAATATGTATATACTGAGCTATAAAACCCTAGAGAAATATTAATAAAAATACTAATTTCATCGTCAGATAGTGAAAATTATTTTTGGCTGCATATTTGATGGTCAGCATGTCAAAATCATTTGAATGTTAAAACTGGTAAAGAAAAATTTTGTGTAGGTGGGCATATGTTCACATTCCTCCTACAGAGCTGCGATGTGAAACCAACTAAGGGTGATTGTGGCTGTGAATGGTTGAAGTAGTGGCCCAAAGGGGAGTGGGAGGAGGACCCTATGACATATGCTGCCGTATAGCCTATATAGAGAATGCCTGAAGAGAGGTAATGGACGAGCCTCCTTCAACGTACACTGGCTTAAGCAAAAACAGGTGATTTATTGTCCCTAGTACCTAAGGTTCAAGGGTAGACAGCACTCCAAATACAGCTGTAGCCGACTCCAAGGTGATGTCATCCAGGATATGTTTTTTTTCTCATGTTTTGCTTTCCTCTGAGTTATTCTTCTCAGGCAAGGACTGCACATTTGATGGCAAGATGGCTACCAGCAGACTCAGACTTGCATCCCAGCCGGCTTAGTGACCCCATTGGTAAGAGCACCTTCATCCACATTTTCAGCAAATGTCCTGGGATTGACAGTACTGGCCGTCATCTTGCTCATATCCTAATGATGGTGGCTAAGGGTAGAGTTAGGTTCAACTGAACCCCATGGGCAAAAAGCGTGAGAAATAGTCCTCTCATCATCCCCCATCTCATAGAAAATGGGATTCTACAACCAGAGGAAAGGGAGTTGGATACTGGGATACTATGGATTCTAGGCAGGCAAAATACAGTACGAAATATTGCTGAGAAAAAACAAATGTGCAAATTTAAAGGAAGTAGAAAGCACACTTAGCTTCCATTTCAGGAAAGGTTTCATAGAAGAGGTAGGCTTGAAATATCAATAGTTCCTAAAAGATGCATTTGACTTTAGGAGGTAGAACAATATGCGTGTACTCCGTAAAAGACCAGAATGAGGAAGGACATGGTAACAGCAAGCCTGAAGAACTAGAAATAGTTCCTTCTGTCTGGAGCAGCACCGTCCAATAAAACTTTTCTGTGGTAATGGCGAGGTTCTTTCTACATGTGCTGTCCAGTATGGTAGCCACTAGCCACATGTGGCTCTTGAACATTTGAAATGTGGAGAGTGCAACTAAGGAACTGAACAGCTTATTCTAGTTGAATAGCAACATGTGTCTACAGTATTAACCCTGGTCTGGAGCACATGGTAGCTATAAGATACTAATAGAAAATACAACTTAAAATGCAAGTTGAGGACACATTCTGCTACAATCCTGCTACTCAGTGTGGTCCTCAGACCAGAAGCATTGGCATTACCTGGAAACTTGTTAGTTCCCCGCCCCCAGACCTGCTGAATCATAATCTACGTTTTAGCAAGACCCCCAGAGGATTAACGTGCATACTAAAGCTCCAGCCTAGAACATTTTTCAAGAAACAAAGTCTCTCACGCCTGTTAGAATGGCTGTTATCAAAAAGTCAGTTATCAAAAAGGCAAGAAATAAGAAGCGTTGGCAAGCATGTGGAGAAAAGGGAACCTTCATACACTGTTATGATTCCTTTTCTTTAGGGCTTTGCACTGGTTCCCTCTGCTTCAGTGATTCTACTTTCATACCTTCCTGGGACAGGCTCCTTGTTATTCTGCTTTGGTTCATAGTCACCTTCTCAAGAATCTCCCTGGACCAGCCAATTTATACAAGTCCTACCTCCACTTCTTCACTAAGTATTTTATTACCCTGCTTCCTTTCTTCCTAACAGAGCCAAGTGTGAAATCATGTCAGTTTGCCTTCCTCACTGATATAAGTGCTACTGAAGGCAGGAACCCCAGCTGTTCGTTCAGCCTTGTTATCCCCACACTTGCAACAGCAGACATTCAGAAAATAGGTGTTCAATAAATTGATGAAAATGTTTATCACCATTAAGTGTTGAGAAACAAAAATCGCAATTTTCAGAATGAGAAGGCTGTGAAGTCCCTTACATCTTAATTGTATTTGTTCATGTTATTTTCCTGCTGAAAAGTCCCATTACCAGAAATTAAAGTATAAACGTTTCAAGCTGCATTCCTAATTTGCCTAAAGGATGTGACCTCTTTATGGAAGATATTGTTGCTTAACAACCAGCTACTGGCCCTCTGGCTTCTTTGCTAATAAAATCCTGATTTGATTCACATATCAGACAGCCATAAGCCTCAGGAGGTGAATTGTGATTGGTCTAAATTAGTCACGATGATTTCCTTCTCTAGGCTTGATGACTGATTTAGGAATTGACTTGTGACACAATTTTGGCCAATGAACTATGATGGGAAGTCTGTTGAGGGCTTCTGGGAGAGGACTCCTCCTCAAAAGGGCAGAGCATCTTATCCTCATGCAACAAAGTTCAAAGGCAGTTTTGTGTAAGTGTTGATGCTGGAGCTGCTGCAGCCATTTTGCAACCCTGCAGAGACAAGCCTGACGACAAAAGTCAACTGGATGACCAAATAACAAATGAGTAGAGCTGATGATGCTGAGCTGCTGAATGAACCAACTCCCACCTTCTTGTTATATGAAGTAATGTCACTTTAGTATTTAAGACAATTCGAGTTTAGTGTTATGTTACAAAGAGCTGAAAACATTTAAACTGATGCCCCTCACTGCTGCCTCAGCACCGTGCTCTCTTGTTTTGAATGGGTACATGTGTACTTGCCTGACTAAAGCTTAGTTGTAAAGTCAGTTTCTCAGAACACAGCCTCTTACTTTGTCCCTATTGCTCCCACCACCTTGCACATTTGCTCAAAATATTAAATAAAACTGTTCTTAATGATATTGTGTAGACATTTTTTCAATGAGAAGCAGGATTTTTAAAAATGCAAAATGAATCCAGGATGTGTGTACTAGCAAAATGCCTGAAGACTGCAGAGCTCCTTTGGCATATGCCCTCAGAGAGTGTCAACTCAAATGTGGAATTGGGGCTGGCTTCTCTAGTATGGTGAACCTTATGTTAACCAAATGATAAGCAAAATCTGGAGGCAGAGGGGAAGAAAACCAAGGGGCTGGGGTGGGAGCAATGAGTCGGTGGAGGCTAGCCTCTTTGAAGTATGTCAGCTAATTCTTTAACTATTTTAAGATTTTTCCAAATAGATTTAAATCTTTGAAGGACTGTAAGTGAATTTCTGAATCTCCAAAGCAGGCAAAGGAAGGAAATTGTAACAGTGCTATTTTAAAGGGCATATTTTAAGGGCCTTACATGGAACCCAGTGTTCTTGGCTCCCGTGCTCTATGTAGCTTTCCAATTTTTTATTCATAAGCTTAGCCTTGGGGCTCATTTTCTGGTCCCAAATCTAAGTGGCAATGTTAGCAAGCAAGATGTGTCTCTAGGGTCTGGATGTGTGAAAACTCTTTTACTAAACCAAATGGAGCCCTCATTGGTTGACTTTCAGAGCATGATCTGAAGTTGTGAGGAGGCCTTTGTTTTGATCCAAAACTCCCCCCCAACTGGAGCAGATCAGAGCACTCACCTTTCTTGGGATGGATGTCCTTGTCACATGCAGGATTGAAAACATTTTGGGCTGGCTCTATGGAAGTGAGTTTTCAAAAAAAGTGATTTGACTCATTTGTTTATTTTATCTTCCTAGATGGATTTTTAAAGTGCAGTTAATAAGATTACTTTGAAGTTTAAATCTATTTTCTTAAGAAAAATCTACAAATTCATCTTCATTGAATGTGTGGGCTCCCATTAATAGAGTCTGAAGGCAGTTGGTTTTAGATTTTGCATTGAGCTTTCAATAAACATTCATGGGAGTTGTCATTTGCTCAGGGTACCTGTGCCCTCCTGTCTAGTAAGGGAGAGAAATCGTGCATGGAGTTAAGGTACTAGAAGACCAGAGGGCAAGAGGGCCATGTTAGCGCTGGCGGCACAAATGATAAGGTACTTAAAGCACATAGGAAGGAGACTTTGCTTCCATATGGAGTGATGAGGGGAGAAGAGGAGGTGGGAGGATTTGAGCTGAGCCTGGAAGGATATAAGTATATCACCAACTAGATGTGGGAGAGGAGGGTGGCATGGCACCAACAGCATGAAAACAAGAAATCTCATGTCTGGTGGAAATTTTGTGAAGGGAAATCATTGGAAGTTATACTGGAAATGTTTTTGTATAATTTAAAGGCCCCCCATAATCTGTATCTAGACTTTGGACTCTACAGAAGAAAATGGAGATGCGGTAGTATGCACATAGATATTGATTGATCAACACATTTAAGAAGGTGAAAGGAAAGAAGCATGTGTGTAGTTTTCAGGAACCCTTAATAATTGCCAGTAATTGTGAAGAAAGGGAAGCATATATGTCTGAATTGATTTTTTTCATTGTAGCCACGTGATGCCTGATTAAGGCAATTAGTTTCTTGTGTATGAGACTGTTGACTTCAGAACTCTATAGTGATTTTATTAGTGAAATAGTAATCTAAGCTTGGACGGAACCATTTTACAGGGTATCGAAGTAACTAGCTCCTTTCATTAGTCCATAGTGCATCTACTTCAGGACTGTCTCTACAATTTAATTTGTCAGCTATAAACTCTAGAGTATTTGTCACCCAGATAAGAGGTCAAAGAATTAATGAGACACGTTATTAAAATACTTTTAAAAGGGTCTACTATTTTAAAGTTTAGTAAAACTTTGTCATATGCAGTCTCTTGGGCCTGTGTCATTGAAACGTAATGATGAGGTTTTGTAAGTCAGTAAAAACTACATAAGGTGAAAGACCAGCCCACCTGATCCTGAATCCCACCCTGTTTGCATGATGAGAGATGATTGAGATTTCAACAAAGTTGTAGCCCCAGTTCTTACAGCTTTAACAGGTATGGGGGACATGGAGCCCTTTGAAGGCCAACACTTCAAATTAGAAGGGAACACAAGGGGCAAGATGGCACCAGCAAAAATGACTGGTTTTTGAAAATATGCACCTGGTTTCATTAAAATCTCTAGAAATAAACAATGAAAATGAAAGCTTTTCAATATTTGAAAAGAAAGCTACCTACTTGAACACCTGGTACCATGGAGCCAGGAGGCTGTAGGAGTTCCAAACTTGCCAGGGTTCCCAATAGAAGGCAAACTGTCTGTCTCGGGCCTGTAGGGTCTGGTGTTGCCATCTGTGTGGTTATGACAATCAGCTACCTGATAATGTTTGTAGAGCAGCGGGGGCTCGTGAGAGCGGGCAAATATTGTCAGAGGACGAGGGAAAAGAAAGGATCACTAAATGCTGATTCCCTTTTCTCTTCCTTTTTCAGAAGTCATGGCCGGAAGTAAAATATGATCATAATAATCATTGCCAACACTTACTGAGTGTTATGTACCAGGCACTGTAAATACATGGCATACTTAGGTATGCCTTACAGCCACCCTGTAAAGGCTGTACTATTATTATACCCATTTTACAGAAAAGGAAAGTGAAGGCTAAAGAAATACAATTCCAGTCTTGGTCTACTGGGGGTCTGAGAACTACGGTCCACAGGTCAAAGTTAGCCTCCTGCCTGTTTGTGTAAATAACATCTTATTGGAACACAGTGATACCATTTGTTACATACTTTTTATGGGTACTGTATGGCTACAAAGGCAGAATTGAGTAGTTGTGACCGAGACCATATGGCCCACAAAGCTGAAAATATTTGCTGATGGTCCTTTAGAGAAAAAAGTAGACCTTTTGTCTGACTATAGAGTCCACTTGATGTGGAATCCCCAGACTTGTCACTTCAGTGAATATTGAGAACATTTTAACTATAAAAGAATGGAAAATGTGGCAGCAGTAGTGGAAAGAGCATGAGACTGGGAGCCTGACAATCTAGATTCTTGTCTCAATTCTGCAAAAAGTAACTGGGACCTTGGAAAAGTCACTCCACCTCCTAAGAAATCTTTCTTCCTGATCTGCTCATTAAAGCCACACTGCCAAGCTTCCAAATTAAAAGATTTCCTAAACAGTTTTTCTGGTTTGCAAAAAGCTATTTTAACTGATCAAATAAAATGCATTTTTACCAGTTCTCCATGGCAACGCTCACAGCTCTTGCCAAATAACCTTTTGAAGTCCTATTTCTGCATGTTTGGGGTATGGCACCTTTGGGTAGAAAGATGTTTCAGAATGGGAATATTCTGTTTAATGCAAAAACTGTTTTGTTTTGTTTTGTTTTTGTGAATGCCAGGGTTTCCTTCCACTGAAACCACCTAAGCCTGAAGCTTTTTCTAGGGAGATTGAAGGCTGAATGTGAAGAGTAATATAAAAAATCCCAAAAGGATTATGTAAAAACCATTGAGTTTCAAGCTGTGAGTCAGCACCAACAGCACCTACATGTTGTGGGCTTCAGATCAGTGCAGGGACCTGTGGAACAGGAGATTCTTCCATTGAAGGACTAAGTTAAGAAATCACTTTAAATCTCAAGGAATCTTAGTCTTTTGCCATCTGTGGTGAAAAATCAGTCCTGGTGTAGCTTTACCCTGAAAGATTAAGGGAAAGGACTGCTTAGGGGAAAAAATACAAGCTGCCTTGTGATAAGTGCCTGACCTACTGCCTGATGAGAAGGCTGGTGATGGGACCTGTATCTTGTTCCAATACTGCGTCGTGTTTGTTTGAAGCAAGAAATGTGTTAGTTTGGTGATCCTGTCTTGACTCTTTTCTTTTTAAAGCATAAAGATTTGGAGTGGGAGCAGGAAGGAAATAATTAGATGTATATCTTTGAATTCAACCTGAGTCAAGTTTGAGTGTGAGAGAAGCTATAAGTATATTTTAGAAAGAGAAAGACGTCAGAACTTCATGTCCACCATTTAGGAATGAACTTCCATTTGGCAAATGTCAGTTGTGTCCTGTCGAGTCTCAAGTTGGTAAAGCACTGCACATCCTGAGCCTGATCTCTTATGACATAGGCATGTGTCGTGGGTTGAAGCGGGGGATGGGGAGGGGTCCCAAGAGATTTGTCCATATCCTAATCCCTGGAACCTGCTATGTTACCTTATGTGGTACAAGGGTCTTTGCATATGTGATTGAATTAAAGACCTTGAGATGAGATGGATTATCTGGGTGGGCCCTAAATCTAATGCAAATATCCTTATAAGAGACAGCATGGAAAACACAGCAAGGAGGAAGCAATGTGACCACGGAGGCAGAGACTAGAGAGATGCGACCCCAAGTCAAGGAACGCTGACAGCTACCTAAGGCTGGAAGAGTCACGGGAGGATTCTCCCCTAGATCCTCCCGAGGGAGTGTGACCCTGCTGACACGTTGATTTCAGACTTCTGGCCTCCAGAACTGTGAGAGGATAAATTTCTGTTGTTTTAAGCCACCCAGTTGAAGTAATTTGTTACAGAAGCCTCAGGAAACTAATATAGTACTCAGAATACATCTAACCATCCCACTGCCTGTCTGGAGAAGCACACGGGTCTTTCCCCAGTCTCCCCTGGGATCCTGTCAGAGAATGAAAGGCTGCAGGATTATGTTGATTTGTGGCAGACACAGCACTTTGCCAAAAACAGAGAAGCACAGAACTGGACAGGAACCCCTTTGGTATTTGATTCATTTTGTGGGATTACTTATCCGCTGGCAGTTTAGAGTACGACTTGCAATAAAAACAGGAAAATGTTTTTCGTGATTTGCCACCACTTACCACAGAAAGTTGTTCATCTAGTTCCAATAAATCTGAGTAAAGTCTTCTCAAGATGAAATGGTTGGATACTTGTCAATAATGGAGAATATGAATAATTTTCACTTCTTAGGAACTTCTAATTTTTAGAGCACTATTAATATGAAGATTAATTTGCACTCTTTTCTCTCATAATAACTCTGTGAAGCAGGTCAGATAGGTATGATTATGGATCTTTCAGAGCTGTGCGACTTAAAACTGGAAAACTAATGAAGGCAGCCTGATTGACAGATAATTTTTCCTGATCCAATGCCCTGCTCATTGGCTTACCTTTTAGGGATTGACTTGACTCAACAGAGACTTGATAAATTGACAACACAGTTACCTGGCTGTGTCCTTGAAGGAGACTAGGAAAGAAAGTTTTAAAGAAGAAAAATAGAGATTTGCCTTATCACATAACAAAACATACAGATATAACATCTTGTAAAGAATATAAGGATTGCAATTCACATTGGTGGTAAAGAGGTGGATCATTCAATAAATAGCATGGTCTTTATTTAGAGAAAAATGAAATTGTATATCTACCGCAAACACACAATGCAAATAATTGGCAGATTAAAGAGTTAATTGCAAAAATTAAGACTATACATATAATAGAAAAAATACAGGAGACTATTTTAATCACTTAGGATTGAAGAAGGCATTTCTATGCAAGGTAAGAACTTGAGAGCTGTAAAAACAATTAGACAAAATTTTTTTAAACATCTTTATTGGAGTATAATTGCTTTATAGTGGTGTGTTAATTTCTGCTTTATAACAAAGTGAATCAGCTATACATATACATATATCCCCTCCCTTTTGCACCTCACTCCCACCCTCCCTATCCCATCCTGACAAATTTGATTATAAAAATTAAAAGTGGTGTGACCAAGATGTCAGAAATAGAGTTAAAAGAAAAACAAAACAATATACCGTGGTAAATATTTGCAATATATGTTTTATTCATTAATATATTCAACAGCTTTGGAGCACCAGCTATGGGCCAGACACTGTAGTTGGTGCTGGAAACAAAACACTGAATAAGATAAGTACAGATTTTATTCAGTGTAAAACTTGTGACTTAGTAAGTAAGGAATCACATTGAACAATTTAAAGTATAATGAGTATTAGAAAGGTCAAGCCTGGATGCCATGGGAAAAGTATGGTGTGGATAAGTATTGACAGACAGGAGTTAATATCTTGTGTATAAATAACTCATGGAAATCAATGAGAAAAATATTAACATAGAAAAATCAACAATAGATATATACTGGAAATTCCCAAACGGAGAAATATGGTTCACCAATAAATATATGAAAAAATGTTTATCCTCATGCATAGTCAAATATATGCACACCAAAGTTAGATATAGTGCTTTATCAGATTATCAAATAATAAAATGAGTTATAAAAACTGTTAATGATAAGATGTAGAGAGATGGGAACTCTCACATATTTTGATAGGAGTGTAAATTGTAGAAACTCTGCTGATGCATATCAACACTTACAATTTAAAAATTTGTCCCTCTGTTAATGTGTCATGAACTGAATGTTTGTATCTCCCCAAAATTTATATGTTGAAGCCCTAACCCCCAAAATGATGGTATTTGGGCCTTTAAGAGGTAATTAGTGTTAGGTGAGGTCATGAGGGTGGGGCCTCCAATATGGGATTAGTGCCCTTGTAAACAGACATGAGAAAGCTCGCTCTCTCTCCCTCCACAGACACACACTGAGGAAAGGCCATGTGAGGGCACATTGTCTTATAAAGTATTATGCAGCATTTGATAGGGTGACTTCTTACATACAGACATGGATGGATATATGTCTTAAGATATTTTGTTAAGTGAGAATTATAGTTCAATATGTATAGCATGATCCATTTCTGTAAAATGTATAAAGAGATACATGTATTCACCCATTTATAAAGTGCTACAATGTGCCAAGTACTGTGCTATACAGTTAACATAATTTATCTCATCTCGTTTATTCCATACAACATTCACATGTGTTTAGGTAGTATTATTATCCCTATTTTACACATAAATAATTGAGGTCTAAGGTTAATTTGCCTAGTCACACAGCTAATAAGTGGTAAAGCTGGAGTGTGAATTTACACTCTGAATCACTACACTGTGCATAAATGTTCGAAATGGACAAGTGCCAACAGTTATTATTTTAGATTAGGGATGGGAATGGGAATAGAACTATTAGGGCCTTTAATATCTTGATATTGTTTATTATGTTTACTGGTCATAAGTGATTGTTGTTAAAAATTCAAAGCTTCCCCTATTTTGGAAGAAAAAGAACAAATGAGATAATTCAATGACCTTTGCCTATCTATAAGATGATGTTTGCAGTCAGTAAATCATAGATACTGTCACATTAATGCAAAATACATTGAAAGCTGTCATTTTGAATCATTTCTTAATCAATTAATTTGTTATCAGAAAACTAATTCTATTTTAAATGAAGGAAAGAAAGCTTTAACATCAATTATTTTTCTGAGAAACTTGCAAGAGAAGGAAAACTAAAATGTCAAAGCTTGGAATAACCATGGATTTCCTAAGTTTGCATTATTCAAATGGACACAATTTTCCTGCCTTGTCATTTGATAGGCATAGTTATGGCTTGGTGGAAATAGGTTTATGTTGAAAGTAAATTTGATTAAATTAAGTTAAAGACCTGGATTTAAATCTTAGCCCTGCCTTTTTACTAGCTAGGTCATTAAATAACAAGTTATTTACCCTCTTGAAACTTTACTTTCTTCATATTTAAAATAGGGGTGTTAGTCCCTAACTTTGGGGATTTACATACATTAAATCCTCTAAAATACCCAGCACATTGCCAACCACTTAGTTGGTGCTTAATAAACATTGGCCATATCTGCAGAGACACAATTTAAGCTCTCAAGTAGAGAGTTAAATTGGTCAACTCAGATTTTTCTGTCCTCAGCTCCACTAGTCCAGAAGGAAGGTGGTTTTTCTCCCACTCACTAGCGCAAGCCGGCAACAACACCATCCGGACTGTATGTTCATCACTATGGTAACAACCATGGCCTCCCCGCTTTCTGCTCAGTGTTTATGCTCCCATTTTTTCCCTCTCCTCAGAGCCAGACTCAGCTTTATGGCTCCCACTCAGATGTCCTTTTGAAAGGAATAGACAAACTATAGCAAATGGAAATTGGACATATCTCTTTTTCCCTCAAAGTATGATACCACAATTGTCCAATTTTTTTTAGGAAATCTAACTAAATATTGTACTTCCATTCTTATAGCAACACAAGATTCCCTCGTTTGATGGAAATATAAGGAGGCAAGACTTGTGATACTCAATCCTCATGGATTTGCTCTTTAAAGCTCTAACTTAGGGGCATTCGTACTGAAGTGACTGTAATAAGACCAAAGACACAAATATAGGAATGCAATCAGTGGATGTGAAGGCCCATGGGTTGGCAGGCTTTGTTGAAAGAGAAGGTTGACACAGGTGAGGAATGGGAAATATGGCTGGAGTACTAGATTAGGGTCAAGTTGTGAAAGAATAGATACTACTAATCTCGTTAGTTTCCTAGGAGAAGTCATCTCTCGTTGTACCAAATTTCTCTGTAATAATCTCTACAGAGTCTTATTCCCTATGTTTCTATGATTCTAGCATCTGCAAGAGATCCAAATTTGTAGAAACTCAGCCATATTTGGTCTTAAGCTGTTTATCATCTATGGCCCTAGATGCAATGGTTATACTTGCATAAATTATTTTCTTAGCTCACAATTCCCCAAAGGCAGATATATCTAGATTATTATTTTTACAGGAATAATATTTTTGCAAACATTAAACTGACATTTTTTCATTCCCAGAAGTCATGTGGCTCTGTACTTAATAAATCAATGGACTTCATCACGTCATGGGAGTTTGGAACAGAGAAGTCATTTCTTGATGGTGAGTGGAAAACCGTATTTTAAAAAAATTCACAGTGAGACTACAGTGTTGAAATCCAGGCTTTGTTGAGAGGGGGAAAAAAGTTGTTTAAATTTGCCAAAATTCCTTTCACAAATCAAATCCTAAGCCTAGGGAATCTGGATCACTGCATTTTATCTTAAGCCATAGTGTAGAGAGGACTGACATTTGTTACATGCAGGCTCAGCAGCCATGGCTCACGGGCCCAGCCGCTCCGTGGCATGTGGGATCTTCCCGGACCGGGGCACGAACCCGTGTCCCCTGCATCGGCAGGCGGACTCTCAACCACTGCGCCACCAGGGAAGCCCAAGGCCCTTCCATTTTTGAGAGGAGGTGTTTGAGTGTAGAAAGGAGAAGAAATACGAGTCATCAGACATGAATATCCCAGCTGTCTGGCCCCCTTGGGGTTGTACTTTCTTGGAATACGTGGCAAAAACATGTTCCAGAACAGTGGCTTATCCTAGCATATATTTCAGAGCATCCCCACAGTTGGCATGACACTACTTCTAGCATGGTGCCAGACAGCATTTTAGAAATGGCTTAGGAAGGTGTCTAGAGGGCTGAGCTTTAGATATCACCCCATTTATTCATATCCTACCATGTGCTATATCCCTGGCAGGGATGAGAAATGAAAGAAGTGGTGGACCAGAAGAGGCCTAGGGTGAGAAAGAAGTCACAAGTATGACCTTACAACTAGAGCTGAAACTTCAGCAGAGGGTGCCAGCATGGCATTTGAAGGAACCAGGGGAAAGCACACTTCTAGTTGTGAGGTTCTGGGAGAACTGACTTGTTACCCAAACTCACACATGACTCCTTTATATTAGGAAGTTGATTTCCTGCATTACACGGAGGTACACGTGGCCCCCAAACATAGACCAGTTGTCCCACCAGAAATGCCACTCCCTTCTTATTTAAGGATTAAGTGAGAAATGCTTTTCCACATCAGTAGATTGTTCTTATTTTGTTTTCCTCAAGAGAAGGAAGTTAGTCTTTCAGCCCAGAGACAATTTTTTTTTTTAAAGATAGTTACTATGAAACAGTTACTGTTATCAGAGCCTCTTTAGTTCCATTTCTATATTTTCCTAAATGCAGTGCAGATTTTTCTTTGTACCTCCAACAGATTTTCAGTCTTTCCTAATTCTGCATCTCTTCTGTGGAATGTTTTCTCATTTTTTAGTGTTATTCTTCAACCTGCTATTCTTTCACCTACCTGTTTAACTGTTTATATGCATTTCTATGTTACCATTACAATGAACAAACAGGACTTATAAGGAACAAACATAAAGTAATTAAATTTTTTTTGTCTCTTACAACTGCTGCAGCAAACCCACTCCACAAGCTGGTTCTTTTCTGTCCCCAGATAAAATTGGAGGTAGATACCACTGACTTTTCTGGTCACAGTTAGAAAATTAAAATATTTAATCTGCAGAGTAGTCTCAATTCAATCACCTGGATTTCCAGTCATAACTCCAAATTTTATTCAAATTTATAATTTCTCCCTTCCTCCAGCTTTGGCCTATCAGAGCCCAACGTGAGAAGGTGAAGAGGATGTGACTGGCTTCATTGTTCTGCCAGCTCTTCTCTGCCTGACTCTCCAACTCCTTAACAAGGTAAGAGGGAGGCAGGAGAGGCAAGAGAATGGGGGAAGGTCTTCACTGACTGGCCTCAATCAATGGTAGACATTTAAAGTTGACTTTGTCATGGGACATTTTCCTGGGTTCTTTGGGAACCCTCTCCATTGCTGGTATTCTCTCACTGACCTTTCCCTTGATGTGGACACAAGCTTTTAGCAATCACTGGCTTCCTCTCACAGTCCCTGGATATCTTGTGGTACATCTCCATCTTTGAATACAATATCTTCCCCAAACACAGCCCATTTTTTCCTTTAGCAACCTGGTAGGCATTCATTTCAACCATTTCCTACCCTTCTTTTGAAAAAGGCAAGACTGGCTTTGGACCATGTGTGATACAAGCCTTGCAGAGGTGCATCATTTTGGAATCTGGGAGCAGTTTCTGCCTATAGTCTTAGAGCTTCAGTCTAAACCAAGCCCCAGATCCATTTTAGTTTCCTGTTGTGTTCAGTTGGAGACAGATCTGTACAGCGGGGTGGCGACGTGTTGTGTATGTAACTCTTGAGCACTCATGCGACTCTGTTTCCTTATGTCTGGGACTTTCTCTTCTTCTCTTCCACCTGATAAGTGCCTCCTCCTTCTGTGAAGTCCACCCTAGAGCACCTGTTTTATACCATTTTTGATATAAAATTCTTTGATTCTGCAACTCTTCTCAATTTCTTATTTCCTTGGTTGATATCTCCCCACCCCCAAACCTAAGGATTTTTAGCTTTTGTTCCCACTTTCTATTCAATTCAAGGCTCCTTTAAAAAGGTAAGGGCTGTACTTCTTAGAAAGAAAAGTTTAGGAAGTTTTTCCAATACGCTGGGCTCTTTGCCCACAGATTCTTACTTGCTTCAAGGGAACTCTGTTTGCTTGTAGGGACAGGAGAGACACTGTTGTTTGTTGGCTACTTAAGTGTGGCATCAAGCATTGAAAGGAATCATTTTGTGAACTCTATTTGCTTGTAGTATTTCAGCTTGTGTATATTTATTTTGTTCCACTTCTTTACTTGCAGTAGAATGACAAACAAAAACAAACTTAAAAAAAATGACTTTGGTAAAACAACACAAAGAAAGTATGGCTTTTTTTTTTCCACACTAAATTTTTTTGAAGTATTTTATTTACTGTTGAAAAGAAAATAATAGAAATAGATAAAACGATGTTAGTACAGAGCTAGGAAGATGTTAAGATCAACACACTGTATTATATTATCATCATTGATTTATCTGGTCACATGATAAAGGTTATAAATGCTTTCAACTTTCCTCTGGATCCGAAAAAGAATGCTCCTTTTTCACATTAGACTAATATACTTTGGAAAATAATTTGAATTTAAGAAGCTAAATATTTAGAAAATTTTTAATTAGATTGCATATTAAAGAGGGCTTATATATTCACCATTAGTAATTCCCAATCTAATAGTGCCAATGAGAAAACTCTGAACAGCTGCCATCTAGAATTCTAAAATATCACTGGTTGTTAAATGTGCAACATAAGCACCATAGCTCAACAAAATGAAGTGCAATTTTCTCTTCAGTCAAAGAAAAGAGCAAGTTCAAGATTAGTTATGCATTAAACAGTCCATTTGGGGAGGCTAATTAGAGAGAGAAGACCTTGAAATAGAAGTCATCAGAAAAAGCTAGCAGATGAGTCTTTTTGGAGACTTAATTTGTTCTTTGTGACAAACAAGAACACCTGTGAAAAGTGCAGGTTGCCTTCCTCCAAAGTTTGGTCATGAGGTTCACAAGATAAAAGAACCTTTTACCTGGAGGAAAAGAACAGTAATAGTTCATGAAATTGTCTTTAGGGGCACTGGAGCCTTTTGAGTGTCAGGTTTCCAAATTGGTAGAGCAGGTGTGCAAAATTAAGTGCCAAAAGAATAGACATGGGCACAAGAATTTGGATTGTTCTCTTTTCCCCAGGACTTAATAACAACTGAGAATGAGTAGAACATATAGTGTTAAGAAAGGCACATTTTTTAACAGGAAGCCTAGCACGTGAAAGAAAAGTATCTGAATTCTATCCCATTTAAGTACACTCAGATTAATATAATTCTCACTCCAACTGAATAACAATGTCTCTGGAAGCTGGGCCAGTTAAATATCACATGTTATGTTTTTGTAGCATTTACATCAAGAACAAGAAAGAAGTAATTCTATGTAAGTTGTACTCACTTTGGTATCATTAATGTGCGTATGTCTAGAAAATGTAGACAATATTTTTTCTTAACAAATTTGTGTTAGATCATCAGTATCCAGAAGGTTTCTCAATATTATCTCATGAAAGGGCAAAAAAATGCTTTGGAAAAGAGTAAGGGTGTGGATTGTCCATTATGAGGGGTGTCTACCAGAATTAGTTATCACTCTCATGAAATATCTCTGAGCAGACTCTTCTAGGTCCATCTTTGTAAGGAATGGACAAAATACGCTGGAGAAAAGACCAGAATCATAAACTAAGGGTCTTTTTTCTTAGCACCTCTGTTTTCTGAAGAGTTGGCAGCCCAGCTCTGAAACCAGATAGACCATAAGTTCAACACTTAAACTTTATCAGTGTCAGAAACTCTCAGATGATCTATTAAATTCTGAGGCCATATACTTTCTCTTCAGAGAAACTATTTTTATTGTGAAAAAAACTAGTTATCTTCTTCACATGCAAAGTGACAAGGCTAAGGAAGGTCACTTCTGGTGATTACATAATGAGGCTTAATGAATGGTTGAACTTGCCCAATCCTCTGAACTTGGAATAGGCAGTGATTAAAGGCCAAGAGAGTTGCTTTTGGGTCATACTCTTCACTTCTCTTTCACCCACTCCTCAAGTCTTCCTTACCTTTTTAGGGGAGGTATCTTGGTCCCAAGGAGCAAAAATATCCTCTTGACCTGGGTCGGTTACTGCAAGTATATGCATCTTGAAAAAAATCTCCAAATCTCTGCAGTCTATAATCTCACGGATGTGAATCACCTCATTCATATTTAATTCCCACAACAAGGGATGCTATTCAAAACATTTAACAACTAATAAGATAACTTCATGGATGATTCAAATGGCACCCTCAAACAGGGCCTGGAGCAGGGACCTGAAGTCCCCTCTGTGTCTTTAGTTGGAAGATTATAGAGAAGTGTGAGTAGGGGCCATGGGGAGGCTGTAGAGGCTTGGGCAGTGATTATTTACCAACCTGTACTGAAAATTTTTAATATTTTAGCAATCAATACAGCTGAACCATTGAGGGCTGCCTGGTTGGAAGCCCTGCTTACAACACCATGAGGCAGAGATTATCATTTCTATTTTATAGTTGAGGAAACTGAGACTCAAGAAGGTTAAGTAGTTGTGCTATTGTCGCTCAACTTGGAGGAGACAGAGAGGAAGGGGAACCTGGAGGGCACCCAGGCTTGGAAGATGCCAAAGCACAGGCTCTTTTGTGTAGACTCTACACAAAAGAGAGGCCTCCCTGTCAGCCAGGCCTGCATTTATCCGGCTCCTTAGCACCTAGTCTGATGTTAAACCAAGTTTAGATATAACCTCTGACCCTCCCTCATTCTGTGAGGCTGGCCCTGCTGGAAAAGGCTGCAAGAAGACCAGGGAACTGAGCATCTGCAAAGGAAAGGTGTTGCTGCCCTGCCCCCTACCACAAGCAGCTGCAGGAGGCCATGACTGTATTCAGGCCATGTAAGACCATGTTCAATGCCTGTGTTTCTGAATAAGACACGGAAGCTTGAGGGACTATATTTTCTGAGGTTGCTTTGGGAACAGGAGGCTTAAATACACTCCTCTTAAATGTATTTCTCGTCTTCTTTCTCTCTGAAAATCTTTTCAAAATTCCTCAATATTTAAGAAACTTTGCTGTTGTCTGTAAAGTTAACATATACTCATTGTAGAAGATTGAGAAAAAAAAGTTGCTTTGAAAATTGATTATATTCCTGCTACCTGTTATTTTATTATATTTATTTACATATCTAGCCTTGGAATCATAGTTTTTAGCACTTTAAGGTTATTTTTTAAATTATTAGTTTTATAAAGTTATTTTTGAAAGTTTTATGAGTTTTTTTCCCATTTTATTACATTATCTTTGAAATTTATGTGATGATTCCTTTATTGCTGGACATTTAGGATATTTCCAGTTTTTCACTATTCTACATAATGCTCCATCCAAATCCTAATAACATTTATCTGATTTACCACAGGTTGTTTTCTTAGGTAAAATCCTAAAAACTGAGATTACAGAGACAAATGTGTTAAAATATTGTTCTTTTTTTTTTTTTTTTTTTTTGCGGTACGCGGGCCTCTCACTGTTGTGGCCTCTCCCGTTGCGGAGCACAGGCTCCGGACGCACAGGCTCAGTGGCCATGGCTCACGGGCCCAGCCACTCCTCAGCATGTGGGATCCTCCCGGACCGGGGCACGAACCCGTGTGCCCTGCATCGGCAGGCGGACTCTCAACCACTGCGCCACCAGGGAAGCCCTAAAATATTGTTCTTAATAGCCTTTTGTGTCTTTCCCTTTTCTGAATTCTTTGTTATAGCCCTTGGCTCACTTTTATAACCATGTTAGGGCTCTTTTCTTCTTGTTTCTTTACATGTTTAAGATATTATGTATTGAGCTAGCATATTCCATGTCAAGTAACAGCTCCCAGTATATTGTTTGCCATTTAAAATTGTTTATGGTATTTTTTATATAGAAAGTTTTATATTTTATGACCAATTCTACTGCCCTTTTCTGTTTTGATTTTTATATTTATTAATTCCTTAAAAGGCATTCCAAACATTAAGCTCTGATAAATACTAAATACATTTTCTTCTCATTTGTTTGAGGCTAATTTTTAGCATTTCACTCTTTAAACCATCAAAAGTTTTATCTGATTAAGGTAAACTTTTATTTTTTTTCAAAGATGAGCTAATTATCCCAACACTTGAATATTCATTGAATATTCATTTTCCCCCACAAAGGTGTGATACTACATTTGTCTTACATTAAATTATTATATATACTAATATTGGCAAGTTCTTGGCTGTTTATTTTATCCTATTGATTTACCTATCGTTTCTTTAAGCAGTACATATTACTTTATTTATTTAAATAAGAATCATAGGGTTACTGTAAAAGAATTACTATCTGCTCAAATTATCATTTAAGAATATTATTTATTTTAAATAGCTAAAATTACTCACTAAGGCATATATGGACATAATTTCTTTATGCATGCTTCATTACCAAAGGCTTTGGAATATTTTACACAAATGTACAAAACACAACAGAATGAAAATAAGTGAGAACATTACAAAAATAAGATATATCCAGTGATCAGGTTAAGATATGAAATGATTGTCATAATGAACTAGAGTTACTTTAGAATATAGACCATGTATTGGTTCTGAGCATCCTAGTGGTCAAAGCAGAGAAGAAAATGTGACCAATTACAAGGTTCCAAGGTTAAGCAATAGAAATTATTTTTTCAGAATTACTTTTCCCCTGATACTGAGACCCAAAGCATTGGAAAACATTCCTGATTACACGCTACAAATGGTGAATGAGTCATTCCTTCCCTGTGCTTTCAAGGCAATTTGTGTCACTATTACAACACTGTTCTTACTGTAGTGTAATAGTGATGCATGTTTTATCCTCTCCCCACCACCATGACCTTCCTAATCCCAGCTTGTGAATGTCTTTAGTGCTTGTTTTCATAAACTTTGTGATTGGCATAGTTCTTGGAACAGTTGAGAGCTCAAAAATTGTGGGGAAAAAAACAAAGAAAGAAAAGAGAGAGGAGGGGAGAGAGGAAAAGAAGAAAACAACATAGTAATCAACATGGATTTGTTTGAAGTTAACAGTGACGCGCAAGTGGCTCCAGCTTCCCATCCTATGTTGTTGCTGCCATTTTTTGTTTTTTGGAGTTGAAATTCCTATTTTATCTTGTTTTATTGTGGCAAGAACACTTAACATGAGATCTACCCTCTTAACATATTTTAAAGTGTAAAATACTATAGTATTGTTAACTATAGGTACAACATTGCACAGCAGATCTATAGAACTTATTCATCTTGCGTAAATGAAATTTTACACCCACTGATTAGCAACTGCCCATTTCCTCTCCCCCAACCCTAGCCACTGGCAACCACCATTCTATTCTTTGCTGCTATACATTTGACTTTTTTAGCTACTTCATATAAGTGGAATCATGCAAGGTTTGTCTTTTTGTGACTGGTTTATTTCACTTAGCATAATGTCCTCACTTAGCATAATGTCCTCAAGATTCATCTATGCTGTTGCATACTGTAAGACTTCCTTCTTTTTAGTTAAGGCTGAATAATATTCCACTGCATGTATATACCACATTTTAAAATTCATTTATCCATCTTTGGATATTTAGATTGTTTCTGTATTTTGGCTAATATGAATAGTGCTACAACAAATCTGAAAGTGATAATATCTCTTCTGTATCCTAATTTCAATTCTTTTGGATAAATACCCAGAAGTGGAATTGCTGGGTCATATGGTAGTTCTATATTTAATTTTTTTGTGGAACCTCCATACTCTTTTCCATTGTAGCTGCACCATTTTGCATTCCCACCAACTCTTTATGAGGGTTCTGCTTTCTCCTCATCCTCACCAAAATATATTGTCTTTTGTTTTTTTGATAATAACCATCCTAATGGGTGTGAAGTGATATCTTGTGGTTTTGATTTGCATTTTCCTGATGATTAATTTATGTTGAGTACATTTATATATACCTTTATATATCCTATGTATCCACACCTTATACCATATATATATATATATATATATATATATATATATACGCATATACACACACATACCTATTGGCCATTTGTATGTCTTCTTTGGAGAAATGTCTGTTGAAGTCATTTGCCCTTTTTTTTTGCGGTATGTGGGCCTCTCACTATTGTGGCCTCTCCTGTTGCGGAGCACAGGCTCCGGACGTGCAGGCTCAACGGCCATGGCTCATGGGCCCAGCCGCTCTGCGGCATGTGGGATCTTCCCGGACCGGGGCACGAACCCGTGTCCCTTGCATCGGCAGGCGGACTCTCAACCACTGCGCCACCAGGGAAGCCCCATTTGCCCATTTTTAAATCAAGTTATTAGTTTGTTTTCGTTTCTGATTTTTGTGTTTTTGGTTTTGTTTTGCTTTTTTTGCTCTTGAGTTGTTTAAATTTCTTACATATTTTGGAAATTAACCCCTATCAGATACACAGTTTGCAAATATTTTCTCCCATTCCATAGGTTGCCTTTTTACTCCATTGTTTCCTTTGCTGTGCAGAAGCTGTTTAGTTTAATGTAGTCCTACTTGTCTATTTTTGCTTTTGTTACCTATGCTTTTAGTGGTATATCCATGAAATAATTGCCAAGACCAATGTCATGAAGTTTTGCCCCTGTATTGTCTCCTCGGAGTTTTATAGTTTCAATTCTTATGTTTAAGTCTTTAATCCATTTTGAGTTGATTTTTGTGTATGGTATGAGATAGGGTACAATTTTATTATTTTGCATGTGGAAATCCAGTTTTCCCAACACCATTTGTTGAAGAGACTATCCTTTCCCCATTATGTATTCTTGGCACTCTTGTTGAAGATCTGTTAACCATATATGTGTGGATTTATTTCTGGGATCTCTATTTTGTTCTATTGGTCTATATGTTTGTCTTTATGCCAGTACCATACTGTTTTAATTGTTGTAGCTTTGTAATATATTTTGAAGTTAGGAAGTGTGATACCTCCAGCTTTGTTCTCCTTTATCAAGATTGTTTTGGCTATTCATGGTCTTTTACAGTTTCATATGAATTTTATAATTGTTTTTTTTCTATTTCTGTAAAAAATTCCATTGGACAGGTAAATCATATATCTTCATTTCATTATGGTTGGTTTCTGAAGGTTTATCTTGTTCTTTTTGGGGGGAGGTCATGGGAGGACACATTTTCTTGTTTCTTTATTTTCCTTGAGTCTCTATGTTTGTGCCTGTGCATTACATAAAACAGCCACTTTTCCCAACCTTCATGGACTGACCTTGTAGAGGAGAAGACCCTCCAATAAGTCCAGATAGAGATTATGGAGGCCTCTCAAACTTTTGTGCTAGTTCAACCTGTTTTCTTTATTCTTAGCAGCCCCCAGGAACCTAGAGTATGTCAGGTCCTGTCAGTACAGGTGAGACAAGTGAGAAGCCAGTTCCTTGGGCAGCACTATGAAAACTTGGGACATTAGATGTGTGATTCACCTCTTTTACTCCTCAGGGAGAAGCTAGAAGCTGGGGTTTATTGCCTGTCACTATGTGCTGAACTGGAGGGAAGAGCCGTGGTGAGTGCCTGTACACCAGTTCAAATCATTCTGTTCTCTGTAACTCCAGGGACTAGCAAATGCCAGATCCTGTTAACTCTCTGAGACAGGCAAGATTCAAACCAGGCTCTTGGGTAGCACTGAGAGAAGTTGGGACACTAGGTGTGTGGTCTAACTCCTTTGCTTCTTAAGGAGAATCCTTGAGCTGGGGGTTCCCTCCTGATCATATGACCCTTTACTAGGGGTGGGAATGATGGTGGGAGGGTGTTCTCTGTTTGTCCTATTTGTTTTAGTGTGGCTGGATTTGTACTTGCCTAGGATGTAGGAACCTGTCACCTTGTTTCTGATTTCCCACAAGGGTACTGATCCATGTGTTGTTGTTGAATCAGTGTGTCTGAGGAGAGGAGAGTTTAGGGCCTCCTATCCCACCATCTTGCTGACATCAAGTAACCCTGACCTGTACCTCTAACTCATCCCTGGAATCATCCGGGGTCCCAAATTCTGTTCCTATCACTCAAAGCAATAGTATTTGGATTTTGAGCTCTATGCTCACTCTCCCCATTCCAGCCCTGACAGTACACTATATATGCTCATATTAAATGACACCAGATGATTTTCATGGTCAAAGTGATAGAATTTCAGGAACAAAATGATTTCCAGTTCATAATGTGACATTAGTAGTTCATAGATTTAACTTCAGCCTCAGGAGCTAAGTCCAGCTCACTCATCTGCCTTCAGTGACACTGTAACTTAGTTTAAAAGGACCATTTGGAAAGCAGAGCTGCCAGCTGCTTGCTCTCTGCTCCTTAGATAAGGGAGGCCCATTCCCTTGGCTTATTCTCTGAGCATAATGTGCTCACAGCATCTGTCAGGACTGGTTGCTTATAAAAGAAAAGGACTTACCTTAAATCAACTTAAACATGAAATGAAACTCAAGCAACTAACTCACATAACTCATGCCACTAAAAAGTCCAAGCAAAGTTGAATCAGGGGGTCAAACCAAACCATGTCACCAGGACTCATTTTCTCTCTCTTTCTCTCTCCTCATCTCTCAGCTCTGTTTTTCAGGTAGGTCCTTTTCACATAGTGGTCCCCAACTGTTCCTGCCCTGTATCTTCCTGGGTCTTGAGCCTGCTGGTCTTTGGATTAGAACTTACATCATTGGTTCTCCTGGTTCTTCAGTTTGCCAACTCACCCTGTTGAGATCTTGAAACTTGTCAGCTTTCATAATAACTTGAACCATTTCTCTCTCTCTCTCTCTCTCTCTCTCTCTCTCTCTCTCTCTCTCCCCCTCTCTCTCTCTCTCCATGTGTACAGACTGGTTCTGTTTCTTTGGAAAATGCTAACTAATATAACAGGAAAAACAGTAGACTAACTCCCCATTTCTTCTCTCTAAGACTTCGTATTCCTTTTCAGGCTGTGTGTTCTAGCTACCTACATCCTCTCCTTTCTGTCCCTGAAATATGTCTATTTCAGGGCAGTCTGTTCTAGAGCTCATTAATATCCTTTCCTTGAAGCACTCCCTGTTTTTACTCTTGGAGAACTAGGCATCGCCCACTTTATAGTTTCACAGGGCACTGGAGTTTCCTTACAATTTGCTCATTCTATTTCCACATAGACTTCTTCAGCTTCCCTACCTTTAAGGGAGAAAGAGCACTTTCTTTTTTGGGCACATGCTCTTTACAAAATATTGTGTTATGTCTGTGGAATATGGATAGGAAATATTTGTTCTTTCTCACAAACAGGGGAAGAGTCAAATAATCATGGTCTTCTCCTCCACTCCTCTAACCTGGCTTTCTTTTTCATCTGTAGCCAGGCAGTTCACAGTATTTCTATAAGCCATACTTTATTCCCACACTGCTGTTAGGGTAGTAATTAGGTTCTGTGACCAGTTTCAATAAACCAGAGTGATGACTGGAGAGAGCAGTGAAATTGGCTTGAGTAGCAAATGAGAAGTAAGCTGTGCCAGAGCCTGCTGAAGTGCCTGGCTGAGGAGTGACATGAATTACAGAGGTAGCAATAAGATCCATCTCCCATAGTATCTGGTTCACCCTGTAGAGGCCAATCTGGCGTACTGTAAATGATCACAAGGCCCAGGGGGCAGATCTTGTGCCACCACTGACCTAACAAGAGATCATGGGGAGGCCACTTCACTTTTCTGGGTCCTTCTCTCCTCTGTAACTTGAAGATGATGGACCTTCAAGGCTGACTTCATGGTTGTACTAGATCTGTGTGGTCCCTCAGAACCCCCTGCTTAAATGGCCCTACCCTTGGGTTGGTACTCTGCTGTCACTGACTTGAAGTGCTTAATGATTTTTGAATAAGGGGCCCAGCATTTTCATTTTTCCCTGAGCCTTGCAAATTATGTAGCTGGTCCTGTGGGCCAAGTCAGTGATCTACAGGATCCCTAGGGTTGTTCTATGGAATAAGGGACCCAAAGTCCTATCAGTTTGGGAAAAAAATGGGTTAACTGTTAACAAAAGTAAATAGATTGTTGTGTTAAAAAAAAAAAAATCTCGGAGTCTTTAGTGTGCCAATGTGCATTGTAGTTTTCTAGGAAGGGGATGTGAAAGTTATTTTCTAAACTTATTTGACCACAAACCCCCTTTCTTTTTTTCAAGGAACATGTAGTATACCAAGTATTTCACAGACTATATGTTGGGGAATGTTGGCCTCAATGTTTGTTTAGGTGTCTGTGAACTCCAGCAACCTTTACTTTTTTTATTATGATGAGTCATATGTGGAGAGTGGAGGTGCGGGGGTGGGGAGTAAAGCTGCAATTAAGGAGTGAGGATAATGCTGTTCCTTGACCCAGGGCTCTATTACAAAGAAGAGTTATGCTGTTTTAGTCTCAATGAAACCCACATAGAGCCACCATTTTTCCTCTCTGAATCTTTGCTTATGTGGTTTTATCTACTTAAATGCCATGTTCTACCTAAATCCCGTAGTTCTTGTTGTTTGTTTTTCCAAAATATGTCTCAAATTTATCTACCTTTGTATCTCCGGGCCTCACCCTTGTATAAAACACATTGTCTCAAATGGACAAATGCTACAGTCCCTTATTCCCCTCCCAGCTCCAGCCCATTCTCCACATGGTGCTCCAACTTGACCTTTCTTTTCCTTTTTTTTTATAGGAATATTTTTGCAAAAGCTTCAGAGTACACCCAGAACTGTCTGTACATGACAAAAAACTTAAAAATGACCACAGTTAAAGATTTGATGAAAGTTCGTAATAATGCAATTGACAAGGAAATTTAGTTATTTCTCAGATATACATTTTAAACTAATAACTAGAACTATGACTTATAACATTATACCAGAACATATAAGATTTTTAGAAATTTCATGTAATATCTGAAACATTTATATTAACATATTTCCATACAAATAACCCAAAGAAATTTTAGTATTAGTTATTTTTCTTGATTTTTTTTTATACTGCAGGCTCTTATCAATCACCAGTTTTTTACACATCAGTGTATACATGTCAATCCCAATCGCCCAATTCAGCACACCCCCATCACCACCCCAATACGGTTTTCTCCCCTTGGTGTCCATACATTTGTTCTCTACACCTGTGTCTCAACTTCTGCCCTGCAAACCAGTTCATCTGTACCATTTTTCTAGGTTCCACATACATGCATCAATACACGATATTTGTTTTTCTCTTTCTGACTTACTTCACTCTGTATGACAGTCTCTAGGTCCATCCACGTCTCAACAAATGACTCAATTTCATTCTTTTTTATGGCTGAGTAATATTCCATTGTATATATGTACCACATCTTCTTTATACATTAATCTGTTGATGGACATTTAGGTTGCTTCCATTACCTGGCTATTGTAAATAGTGCTGCAATGAATATTGGGGTGCATGTGTATTTTTGAATTATGGTTTTCTCTGGGTATATGCCCAGTAGTGGGATTGCTGGATCATATGGTAATTCTATTTTTAGTTTTTTAAGGAACCTCCTTACTGTTCTCCATAGTGGCTGTATCAATTTACATTTGCACCAACAGTGCAAGCGGGTACCCTTTTCTCCACACCCTCTCCAGCATTTGTTGTTTGTAGATTTTCTGATGATGCCCATTCTAACTGGTGTGAGGTGATACCTCATTGTAGTTTTGATTTGCATTTCTCGAATAATTAATGATGTTGAGCAGCTTTTCATGTGCTTCTTGGCCATCTGTATGTCTTCTTTGGAGAAATGTCTATTTAGGTCTTCTGAGCATTTTTGGATTGGGTTCTTTGTTTCTTTAATATTGAGCTACATGAGCTGTTTATATATTTTGGAGATTAATCCTTTGTCCGTTGATTCATCTGCGAATATTTTCTCCCATTCTGAGGGTTGTCTTTTCGTCTTGTTTATGGTTTCCTTTGCTGTGAAAAAGATTTTAAGTTTCATTAGGTCCCATTTGTTTATTTTTGTTTTTATTTCCGTTACTCTAAGGGGTGGATCAAAAAGGATCTTGCTGTGATTTATGTCAAAGAGTGTTCTTCCTCTGTTTTCCTCTAAGAGTTCTATAGTGTCCAGTCTTACATTTAGGTCTCTAATCCATTTTGAGTTTATTTTTGTGTATGGTGTTATGGAGTGTTCTAATTTCATTCTTTTACATGTACCTGTCCAGTTTTCCCAGCACCACTTATTGAAGAGACTGTCTTTTCTCCATTGTATATCCTTGCCTCCTTTGTCATAGATTAGTTCACCATAGGTGCCTGGGTTTATCTCTGGGCTTTCTATCTTGTTCCATTGATCTGTGTTTCTGTTTCTGTGCCAGTACCATACTGTCTTCATTACTGTAGCTTTGTAGTATAGTCTGAAGTCAGGGAGTCTGATTCCTCCAGCTCTGTTTTTTTCCCTCAAAACTGCTTTGGCTATTTGGGGTCTTATCTGTCTCCATACAAATTTTAAGATTTTTTGTTCTAGTTCTGTAAAAATTGCCATCGGTAATTTGATAGGGATTGCATTGAATCCATAGATTGCTTTGGGTAGTAGAGTCATTTTCACAATGTTGATTATTCCAATCCAAGAACATGGTATATCTCTCTTTCTGTTGGTATCATCTTTAATTTCTTTCATCAGTGTCTTATAGTTTTCTACATACAGGTCTTTTGTTTCCCTAGGTAGGTTTATTCCTAGGTATTTTATTCTTTTTGTTGCAATGGTAAACTGGAGTGTTTCCATAATTTCTCTTTCAGATCTTTCATCATTAGTGTATAGGAATGCAAGAGATTTCTGTGCATTAATTTTGTATCCTGCAACTTTACCAAATTCATTGTTTAGCTCTAGTAGTTTTCTGGTCTCATCTTTAGGATTCTCTATGTATAGTATCATGTCATCTGCAAACAGTGACAGCTTTACTTCTTCTTTTCCAATTTGTATTCCTTTTATTTCTTTTTCTTCTCTAATTGCCATGGCTAGGACTTCCAAAACTATGTTGAATAATACTGGTGAGAGTGGACATCCTTGTCTCGTTCCTGATCTTAGAGGGAAACGCTTTCAGTTTTTCTCCATTGAGAATGATGTTTGCTGTGGATTTGTCATATATGGCCTTTATTATGTTGAGGTAGGTTCCCTCTATGCCCACTTTGTGGAGAGTTGTTATCATAAATGGGTGTTGAATTTTGTCAAAAGATTTTTCTGCATCTATTGAGATGAACATATGGTTTTTCTCCTTCAATTTGTTAATCTGGTGTATCACGTTGATTGATTTGCATATATTGAAGAATCCTTGCATCCCTCGGATAAATCCCACTTGATCATGGTGTATGATTCTTTTAATGCGTTGTTGGATTCTGTTTGCTGGTATTTTGCTGAGGATTTTTGCATCTATACTCATCAGTGATATTGGTCTGTAGTTTTCTTTTTTTGTAGTACCTTTGTCTGGTTTTGGTATCAGGGCGATGGTGTCCTCATAGAATGAGTTTGGGAGTGTTCCTTCCCCTGAAAATTTTTGAAAGAGTTTGAGAAGGATGGGTGTTAGCTATTCTCTAAATGTTTGATAGAATTCACCTGTGAAGCCCTCTGGTCCTGGAGTTTTGTTTGTTGTAAGATTTTTAATCACAGTTTCAATATCATTACTTGTGATTCGTCTGTTCATATTTTCTGTTTCTCCTGGTTCAGTCTTAGAAGGTTACACGTTTCTAAGAATTTGTCCATTTCTTCCAGATTGTTCATTTTATTGGCATAGAGTTGCTTGTAGTAGTCTCAGGATGCTTTGTATTTCTGTGGTGTCTGTCGTAACTTCTCGTTTTTCATTTCTAATTTTATTTATTTGAGTCCTCTCCCTCTTTTTCTTGATGAGTCTGGCTAATGGTTTATCAATTTTGTTTATCTTCTCAAAGAACCAGCTTTTAGTTTTATTGACCTTTGCTATTGTTTTCTTTGTTTCTATTTCATTTATTTCTGCTCTGATCTTTATGATTTCTTTCCTTCTGCTAACTTTGGGTTTTCTTTGTTCTTCTTTCTCTAGTTCCTTTAGGTTTAAGGTTACATTGTTAATTTGCAATTTTTCTTGTTTCTTGAGGTAGGCTTTTATAGCTATAAACTTCCCTCTTAGAACTGCTTTTGCTGCATCCCATAGGTTTTTTTTTTTTAACATCTTTATTGGAGTATAATTGCTTTACAATGGTGTGTTAGTTTCCGCTTTATAATAAAGTGAATCAGTTATATATATGCATATGTTCCCATATCTCTTCCCTCTTCCGTCTCCCTCCCTCCCACCCTCCCTATCCCACCCCTCTAAGTGGTCACAAAGCACTGAGCTGATCTCCCTGTGCTATGCGGCTGCTTCCCACTAGCTATTTTACATTTGGTAGTGTATATATGTCCATGCCACTCTCTCACTTTGTCACAGCTTACCTTTCCCCCTCCCCATATCCTCAAGTCCATTCTCTAGTAGGTCTGTGTCTTTATTCCCGTCTTACCCCTAGGTTCTTCATGACATTTTTTTTTCTTAGATTCCATATATATGTGTAAGCATACGGTATTTGTTTTTCTCTTTCTGACTTACTTCACTCTGTGTGACAGACTCTAGGTCCATCCACCTCACTACAAATAACTCAATTTTGGTTCTTTTTATGGCTGAGTAATATTCCATTGTATATATGTGCCACATCTTCTTTATCCATTCATCTGATGATGGACACTTAGGTTGCTTCCATCTCCTGGCTATTGCAAATATAGAGCTGCAATGAACATTTTGGTACATGACTTTTTGAATTATGGTTTTCTCAGGGTATATGCCCAGTATTGGGATTGCTGGGTCATATGGTAGTTCTATTTGTAGTATATACTCACTTCTGGAGTAAGGCCTTCCCTGCCCACTTTGCCGAAGTAGGTACCCTACCCTGCCACCAGCACCACCTACCCTGGTTAATACTATCAGTGCCTTCTGCTCATTCAATTCTCATATCTATAACAAGCTATAATTAATTAATTAGTTTACTTGCCCCTGTCTAATTATTCACTAGAATGCAGATCCCTTGAGGGCAAGGACTGTGTCCCTCTTGTGTCTCCAGTTCTTAGCACATGCCTGGCACATGAGAGATGTTCATTAAATCTTTCTGACTAAATGACTGAATGAGTGAATTCCTAAAGGTCTGTATCGAATGCTAGCTCCTTATGCATGTTGTCTTTTTTCCAACCAGAAGCGATGCCTCCTTTGCCTGAGTTCCTATAGCTCTTTATCTGTAACCCTTCATTGCTCTCATCTTTGCCTCTTCCTCATTCCTCAAGTTCCTGGAGCAGTATCTTAGTGATCTTTTTATACCCCAGCTCTGTCTGGCACAGAATAGGTGCTCAATAAATTCTGATTGAATTGATCTGAATAACTGAAAGAGCTTTCAATAGAACAGGGAACTAAAAAAAATGTCAGAGAGGTTTATTTAAAAATAAAACCACAATAAGCACTGGACTCCTTGCCAAAAACAGGCATGTTTCCCAGCCATTCTAGAGGTCTTGGAGAACAGCCTAAACACCAATCTCCACTGATCCCAATCCACTCCATTAAACACTCCCTGGTCCTGTGAGATGGATGGCATGTGAGCCAAGTCTTGACAGGTGGGGAGAAGAGAGCTCCTGCCTCCAGGTGCTGTTGGCCCCAATTAATGGTCTTACCATGGAAACTTTCAAGGAGGAAACTCTGCTGTGGTCATGAGGACTGAACAGTGCTTCTTTTTCTGGACATGTCAGATGTTTTCTCTGATTGAGGAGGAAGCCTGGATATACATGCATGGGTGGTATTGCAGTGAAGACTTGGGGGAAAAGAAAGGTATCTATCCTGGCCAGGACACTTAAATGTGAGTGACCGTTACCACCCTGGGTTCATTTGTTTTATCTGTAAAAGTAATAGTACATACCTCGCAGCATTGTTTTGAGTATTAATTAGGATAGTATATGTCTTAACTTTATATACATATAGTAGGTGGTATAGACGTGTTAAGTTCCTTCCTTTCTTCCCCTCCCATTCCAGGTGAGAGCTCTACCTGTGACCTCCAGGATGGGCCAATTCTGGGTACATAGCAAGAGTTTGTAAACAGGGGGAAAGTAGATTGATAAATGTGTGTGTATGTGTGTGCATATGGCTCATGGATGTACATGTGTCACACAAAGGGAAGGTTATATTTGCTATGCATTTTGAGGTAGTAAGTGAACAATAAAATGATGTGTAATTAGCATCTGTTACTTTTACACCCAGAAGAGAATGGAATTGGAATCTTGATCTCAGTGTAGAGAGCGATTACTTGCTGGGCTAATGTTAGTTAGGGAAGAAAAGTTCTGCACCTTAATGGGACAAACAGAAGTGAAATTTTCTTGCTCAAGCCAGGAATAAGAATGAATTTAATCTGCGGCAGACTGATGAGCAGCACCAAAAACTTAGAATTTCTTGTTATAAAGATTGCTCAATAGCCAGACTGAGGGATTCCCACCAGTAGATGTGGAAGCCTTTTCAAGTCAGTCTTTATTATTTATTAAATGAGCACAGAAAGTAGATGATTAAATGATTATCTGTATTGGTTTTCAAGGGCTTCCATAACCAAGTGCTACAACCAAGGTGGCTTAAATAACAGAAATTTATTTTCTCACAGTTCTGGAAGCTATAAGTTCAAGATGTTGGCATCTTGAAGACAGGTTCCTTCTGAGGGCTGTGAAGGAAGGAAGGATCTGTTCCAGGCTTTTCTGTTTGACTTGTCGATGGCTGTCTTCTCCCTGTGTCTTCACATCATCCTCCCTCTATATGTTTCTGTCTCCAAGTTTCCCCTTTTATAAGGACACCAGTCATATTGGATTAGGACCCACACTGTGCCCTCATTTTAACTTGATTACCTCTGTAAAGATCTTCCCTCCAAATATGGTCACATTCTGAGGTACTGGGGATTTCAACATATGAATTTGGGATAGGGCTGGGGGATATAATTCAACTGAACTGCACAACAGTTCTGAAACTGGAAAGTGTCCACTAGATACTATGCTCCTAGCTCAGCAAAAGAAGAGACAAATTGTATTAAGATGGCAACTTTTGCATCTCTGACAATCAGTTCTGGACACAGGTATGGAAAACAGATTACTTGGATAGAGAATGTTTTTAGTAGGAGCTCCCTTAAGATTCAGGGTGTACTGGAAACAGGTTTATTGCTCCTTGTAAATGTGATGTGACAGGTTCACCTATGGACCAAATGAAGTAAACGCATGGAAGGCCATCGAGTCAAGCATTTGCTAGAGAATTATCCCCACGACAACCTGACTTTAGTTTTCAGGGAATGTAGCTGCTGGGACATAATCCGTGTGCCTTTTGTATCCTACTCTCCACCCCAGAGTATTTCCTCTGTTCTTTCATTATAAATGAGCAGGAGAGCTGAACAGAAAACCGGAACTACAGTGAACAAACAAACACAAGACCCTCAGAAGGTTGTAGATGTACAGGAATAATAGAATTTGAGGCAAATTTGTCACAGTGATAGCTGTCATTTAAAATAGTGTCTCTAAGGTTTTGTTAACTGACTTTAAAATGGCATGTGAATTCTGGAAGCATGGTGTCTTTTTGCATGTCTTTTCTAGATGTAGAAAATAATACATATATGGTTTTGTTGTTAACAAAAGCTTATTTTAAAAAGACAATATTGAAGAAGGAGATTCATAGGGAGAAACAGCCATCTGCCCTGACATGCAATACTATAAAACAAACACAGCAAAATGCTAGGGAATTAATGCAACAAGTTCCAGAATGTTAATATTTCAGAGAATCCTCCTCAGCTATTTGTTTCTTTGCTCCTCTATCCCACTAAGAGCTGCTTTAGTGGCACAGTAGCACTAAAGCCATTTATTAGATGAGGCCATTTTATCAGATGAAACAATAGAGTTTCATCGGAATGGAGACACACTCATTCCTCGAGTGAAGACACAAACTGGTAATGGGAAAAGCACATTTTCTACTGGCTGGGTGTTGATTCAGCCTAATGTCAGAATGTCTTTGGTGAAGGATTTTAGTCCTCTTTCAGCAATAAGTAGATCACTTCATGTAAAGACAGGACAGAGTCCTTCAAAATCTTCCCTGGAGCTTAACAAATGGATTTGAACGTGCTTATAAAAATGGCTGCATAAATATTTTTCTTTGCCCATTTCAGAGCATGCTAATCAGAAAGGCTCTTTGAAAACAATATTTTTATCTGTACCTCAAATTCATCCATACCCATTAGCTGCTCAATTAGGTGAAACAAACTTTTAGTTGCATGCCAGGGGCTTAATTTAATTTGCCTGGGATAAGCAGTTGGCCATAACTTTGAAATCCTGTGTTTTTTTAGAAATTAAACCAGAGTAGTGAAGCAAAAACTCTTAAAGTGCAGTGTGGAAACTGAAGTAGACCGGTAGATCATATTGTGTGGAAATTCAAAGCAATTTAGTAAGCAGTATGCAGGTTATGTTAGTCACATCCTCCTGATCCTGTTCGCTTTCCAGTTACTGCTGGTTTTGTTTTGGTTTTTTTTCTTTTTTTTTCACTCTAGTCCTGTGGATTCTAAAGCAGAACAGAGCAACTCACGTGACATCAGTTTAGGAAGACAAAAGCTTTTTGTTTGATTGTGGCAAGTTGGGTGTTTAGTTCAAGCAAGAACTGAGCAAAATAAAATTGTCTTTATAAATCCTTAGCCTAATGGGATTTTCTTGGATTCAAAATGTAAATTCTATTAAATTACTTTTCAGTCATCATATAAGGTACTGAAGCATTTCTAGATAATGAAACACATTTAGCCTAAGTGCAAAAAGAAAAAGAAATAACTTTGGAAGAAACTGCTCCTTTGTTTTTAACCATTTAAAACCACATCCAGAATACCCAATTCTGGGTATTTCCTTTTCCCAAAAGGAAAGTTAGAAGGTTGATTCTTTATGGCATTAAAATAAGTATATTTAGATATGAAGTACCTCCTAGGAAAACAGGGGAGTAGATAGCAAAGACTGCTTCCATTGTGTGTCATGAACACACAATGGAACGTGCTATGGGGAAAAGCAGGGAGAGCCATGGATGGGGCTGCAGAGGCTCAGGGTAGGAGTCCTGCTCTGATACTGATAATAGCTGCTTGACTTCAGACAAGTCACTTGACCATGATATCTCAGTTTCCCAGTATGTGAAAAGTTGAAAGAAATACTGTCTGTCTTATATAGCCCACAGGGTTGTCTATCACCTGAGAGAAAGATGAAAGTGATTAATGTATTTCAGAGATAAGAGTTGTAAGGTGGAAGAAGAAAGAGAAATGGGTTCAGAGAAATGGGAAAATTTGGAAAGATGGCCAGATGTAGTGACTAGACTGAGGAGGATGAGTGGAAGGAAAAGCATCAGTGAATTTGAGTCCAGAGGACCTGTCATGAGAATGGACAAGGACACTGTGGCAGTGGGAAACAGGGAGCCACTTGAGGGAGGTGGGAGAAGTCTTCTACCTTGACCACCTTTGCAGTGGGTACCTTCTGCTGACTGTCCCCACCCTGCAATCACTGTCAGTAGAATTTGTTAAGAATCCTTGTCGGGTCAGGGCCAGGGAGGGAATCAGTGTGAATAAACGGCATTGTGTTAATGACTGAATCCCCTGCCAAGCCTGGTAGATGGGTACATTCCATGCAGTGGCTGAGAGTGATGAGGTGATAATTGAAGAGACAGAGTAAAAGCCACAGAACACCACTGGGTGTTCAGTGCCCAAAGCTTCTCAGCATGCTGGGTGTATCCAACAGGAAAAAGGAGTACTGGGAAGTGATTGGCTGATGATCTCTCCATTGTAGATTTACTCGCTTAATTGCCATCGAGGGAGAGAGGCTACTCACAGGTGAGTTGCCAATCTGAGTTATGTTAAGAAATTAACAAAAAATGAATTTCAGGCAATTTTCTGGAAAACACAGTCTGGTGATAAGATCCACTGGACTGTGAAATAGCCTTTCAGTGGAAAGGGGAAGGAGTGCCATCATTTAAGATATTTAAAACAAGACTAGGGCTTCCCTGGTGGCGCAGTGGTTGAGAGTCTGCCTGCCGATGCAGGGGACACGGGTTCGTGCCCCGGTCTGGGAGGATCCCACATGCCGCGGAGCGGCTGGACCCGTGAGCCATGGCTGCTGAGCCTGCGCGTCCGGAGCCTGTGCTCCGCAATGGGAGAGGCCACAACAGTGAGAGGCCTGCGTACTGCAAAAAATAATTATAATAATTAAAAAATAAATAAAACAAGACTAGCTAAAGCATCTGCTAGAATCTCATCCAGAAGGGAAAAATCCAGACCTGGCAGGAGGTGAGCTAGCTGATGTCTGAGAGCTCTCACACCTCTCATTCTTGATGTTGAAAAGTTGTGGTCAAATCCCTAAACATTTTCACAAGCACATTTAAGACTGGGAACTGTGTGACTCATTAGTCATCCAGTAATCTCTAGGATTCAGTGCCAGCTGTGGAATTTCAAGCAGATGTAGCAAAACAGCAAAGGCTACCTTTCAGATTCATATCCTCTTTATCTCTCAATCTGGTTTTATCCTTGGAAGAAACTGAGCATATTTTTAAAGGGCAAGTTAGGTAGTGGTAGAGATGGAAAAAAAAAAAGGGAAAAGAAAAAGCTGTTTAAGATAGAAAGCTTCCAACTTCCTAATTAAGGGGAGAAGAATCGCAAATGCCCAGGTTTAAGTGCTATAGATGATGCCTTGATCTGACCATTACAGGACTGTGCCCAACCCAGAACTATTGTCAGCTGTTAATTATGCATTTGAGCATTAGACCTAGCAAACTGATAATTCCAGACCATCTTCGCTCTGTTGTCTAATATGTTTCTGGTCCATCACTTGGCTACTTGCTAGCAGAATACACTATATCCTTGATAAGTCTGCCATTTGGGAAGAAATGCATCTGGAAGGACTGGCAGAAGAGAAGGAATAGTAGTGTTCCGTTGGTAAGTCGTAATGACCATCTGTCAGTACTGAGTCTCTGGGCTAGGCTGACTGGGGAAGACAGGTGCAGCTCAAAGTTGAAAACATTGGTTTTGAATGAATTTGTCAAAAGTTTGCCTTACTTAATTTCCACAAGTTACTAAACCGGTGGCTTTGACTCATCCCCCTGAGAGTGGCATTTCCATTGTATGTCACCTACACATGTGCTGTGTGGAGAAGTAGGGAGACCCCCCCAGGGATGGGGCCTCAGAAGCTCAGAGTATGAGTCCTGCTCTGATACTGATATTAGGTGTTTGACTTCAGACAAAGTTGCTTAACTATATTGTCTCATTTTCCTGGTGAAATGGGAAGTAAATAATACCTATGTTTCATATGTAGCCCATATGAAAGGAGGAAAAAATGGAAGCAATTCGTATATTTATTCTGGAAAAAAAAAAACACTTAGATTAGAAAGCATTTGTCCTATCAAAGCCAATGCCTCTATTCATTTAGGAACTGGAGCTTATCCTCTTTTAATTAAACCCCAGCAATTCTTCATTTTCCGTCCTGTATTGTCTTAGTTTGTGTTGTTATAAGAAAAGTACCATAGACTGGGTGGCTTAAACAACAGAAATTTGTTTCTCACAGTCTGGAAGCTGGAAGTCCAAGATCAAGATGATGGCAGCCTCATTTCTTGGTGAGAGCACTTCTGGTTTGCAGATAGATGCCTTCTTGCTGTATCTCACATGGTGGAGAGACATTATCTCTCTTGTGTCTCTTATTATAAAGGCACTAATCTCATTCATGAGGGCTCTGCCCTTATAATTTAGTCACCTCTCAAAGGGTCCACCTCCAATATTCAATACCATCACATTGGGGAATAGGACTTCAACACATGACTTTTGGGGAGACACAGTCAGTCCATAGCACATATAATCAATTTTCTCCTCTCTACTGGATTGTTCCCATAGGTATACAAATACTCTTAATACTTCCTATCTTAAAATAAACAACAAGGAGAGAAAACTTGACCCCAAGTCCCATGTCTTCCTTCACCTACATCCTATTTTCACTGCTCAAACTGTTTTCACTGTTTCTTGATGACAGAAACTCCAATACAGTTGTCTATACTCTGCTTCTACTTGCTCGTCTTTGAATCTCTTCTTAATTCATTCCCTTGTGTTTTGTCCTCACCACTCCTGGTCAAGTCCCCAGTCCCTTCCCTATTGCCAACTCTAGTAGCCACCTTACAGTTCTCATCTTTGGGGAACTCTCAGCATCATTTGACACAAATTTTCACTTCTTATTTTTGAAACACTCTTCTCTTGGCTTCTAAGCCATCCCAGTTTTCTGATATTCATTCTGTATCCTCAACTACTTGTCAGCCTTCTCCGCTGGCTCCACCTCTTCTTTCTGACCACTATTTGGGGTACACTGACCACTATTTGGGGTACACTGGGGCTCATGTCTCAGATCTCTGTCTTCTTATATTCTTAGATGATTCCATCTAAGAAACTAGGCATCTAGTTTCATGTCTTTAAGTATTATGTGTATCCTCTGCCTTCAGCCTCAACCCCTCATCTGAACTCCAAATTCACAGCATGGTGCCTTGTTGGAATCTCCAATGTCCAATAAATTTATCAAACTTAGCATGTACAATAAATCTACTCAGTTGTTCAGGTCAAAACTATAGGAGCCACCTTTTAATCTTTTGTTGACTTCATATTCTAGATCTTATCTATCAGAAAATCCTGTCTATTCTTCAAATTACACCTCAAATCTAACTATTCCTCAATTTCAAAACTACTATCCTATTGCATCACCATAAACAGTCATTTGGACTAGTGCAAAAGCCTCCTTATGAATCTTTTTGCTTCTGGTTGAGACTGACCCAAATCCAATCTCCACACAGCAGCCTCAATTGTATTTTTAAAACCTAAGTCAGATTCTGCCACTTCTCATTCAGAATCCTCCAGTATGTTCCTATCATACCTATGATAAAATCAAAATTTTTATCATGGCCAACAAGGCCCATATACTTTGGCTTCTTCCTATTTCTCTAATCTAATTTTCAATTTCTGTCCCTATTACATATTCTGTCTGGTCATGTGAGCTTTCTTAGGTCCCATGAACACACCAGGCTTATTTCCTCCTCAGGATTATTGCAATTACTCTTTTCTCTGTCTGAAGAGTCTTTTCCAGATCTTTATTATTTATTTTTAAAATAAATTTATTTATTTATTTTTGGCTGCATTAGGTCTTCATTGCCGCGCGCGAGCTTTCTGTAGTTGTGGCGAGCGGGGGTTACTCTTTGTTGCCGTGCGCGGGCTTCTCTTTACAGTGGCTTCTCTTGTTGCGGAGCACGGGCTCCAGGTGCGCAGGTTTCAGTAGTTGTGGCTCATGGGCTCAGTAGTTGTGGCTCCCGGGCTCTAGAGCACAGGCTCAGTAGTTGTGGCGCACGGGCTTAGTTGCTCCGAGGCATGTGGGATCCTCCTGGACCAGGGCTCGAACCCATGTCCCCTGCATTAGCAGGCGGATTCTCAACCACTGCGTGACCAGGGAAGCCCTCTTCCAGATCTTTGAAAGAGTTTGCACAAAGACTCTTTCCCCACCCATCCAACCTAAAACAGTCCTTGCCCCCACTGCTGTTTTACTACAATCCCTCAACCTGATTATATTTTCTTCAGAGCATTTATTAGTATCTAAAGGTACATCTTTCAGTTACTGTCTTTACTTGCTTTTCTCTGTCTTCCCAAATAAATGTAAATTCTCAATAGGCAGAGACTTTTAAAGTTTACTATTGGATCTTCAGTATCTAGGATAAGCCTAGCCTATATTGGTGCTGTGCTATGGTCTGAATGTGTTCCCCTCAAATTCAGATGTTAATATTCCAAACCCCAAAGGTGATGGTATTAGTAGGTGGGGACTTTGGGAGGTGCTTAGGTCATGAGGGTGGAGTCCTCATAAATGGGATTAGTGTTCTTTTTAAAACATTTTTTTATATCAGAGTATAGTTGATTTACAACATTGTATTAGTTTCAGGTGTACAGCAAAGTGATTCAGTTATTCATATACATATATCCATTCTTTTTCAGATTCTTTTTCCATATAGGTTATTACAGAATATTGAGTAGAGTTCCCTGTGCTATACAGTAGGTCCTTGTTGATTATCTATTTTATATATAGTAGTGTGTATATGTTAATCCCAAACTCCTAATTTATCTCTCCCCCTACCTTTCCCCTTTGGTAACCGTAAGTTTGTTTTCAAAGTCTGTGAGTCTGTTTCTGTTTTGTAAATGTTCATCTTATCATTTTTTTTTAGATTCCATATATAAGTGATATCATATGATATTTGTCTTTCTCTTTCTGATTTACTTCACTTAGTATGATAATCTCTAGGTCCATCCATATTGCTGCAAATGGCATTATTTCATTCTTTTTTAAGGCTGAGTAATATTCCATTGTATATATGTGCCACATCTTCTTTATCCATTCCTCTGTCGATGGACATTTAGTTTGCTTCTATGTCTTTGCTATTGTAAATAGCGCTGCAGTGAACACTGGGGTGCATGTATGGTTTTCTCCGGATATATGCCCAGGAGTGGGATTGCTGGATCCTATGGTAGCTCTATTTTTAGTTTTTTAAGGAACCTCCATACTGTTCTCCATAATAATTGTACTGATTTATATTGAGGGATTAGTGTTCTTACAAAAGAGATCCCACGGAACTCCCTCACCCCTTCTGCCATATGAGGACATAACTAGAAGGTGCTGAGTATGTACCAGGAAGAGGGCTTTCACCAGAATGTGACCATGCCAGCACCTCAATCTTGGTCTTCCCAGCCTCCAGAACTGTGAGAAATGAATTTCTGTTGTTTATAAACTACCTGTCTGGGATATTTTGTTATAACAGCTTGAATAGATTAAGACATGCTACATAGTGATTTTTTTGCCTCTGATTAATTCACCACACCTTTTAAATTTTTCAAAATTGCTTTGTTATGTTGACTTTTTGATCCATAAGTAGACCAGGTCTTCTTTGTGGAATCAGAAGGTGCCTGCTGTATTGGATAGCTCCAATATGCTATCCTTTATTATCATAGTGAATTTGAGTAGCAGTGTTTGTTTCGTGACTGATTCTTTATAACTTCTGTTTTTTTTTTTTCTCCCTAAGGAGTCCTAGATATGTCAGTGTATCATAGATCATAAGGGAAATTGACCACTTGGATGTGCTTTGGAATTGGCTTTTTGGTGAAACTATAAAAAACCCGGTTCTTCTTTTTTGGTCACCTTCCTGAAACACAGATGTGTCAGTATGAGGACTGTGGTTTGAACCAATTAAACTTGAGAATGGAGGAGAGTGAGCTGGAAAAAGAGTAATCCAGGTCAGGGATGGTTCCAGCACATTGAAGAAAGCAGAACTGATAGCCTTGTGCACAGACCAATATGATACCTAAAGACAGAGCAAAGAGGCCCAGTAGCTGGAAGGTGGAAGGCTACTGATGGCCAATGGCAAGGTGAGGGGTTGAGTACAGGGCTGAGCCATAGGAGTAGATAGTTATCTGCAGGAGAGAGGGCAGAGTGGTAAGGCAGAGACAAACTTCCACTCAGGAAGTCCCTCAGATGATGCCTTCTGGAGCACTAACCAACTCTTCATTCAACCTAATTGATTATTTAGGAATTTATTAAGCGCCCACATCTGGCAGTCTTTCTGACAGGAAGCTAAAAGATCCATTCTATTTATATCCTCAAATTGATCACAGTCTGTGTTATTTGTGCTCAATAAACCTACAAAGAAAGAAGTCTTTGTTAAACCAAATAAATTTGGTTTCATTTTGGAAAGAAAAAGATGATGAAAAGTGGTTGAGATTAGGGGACTAAAGGAAGGTTGAACAGAAAAGAGAAGACTTGGGGAGGTAAGGTCCCTCCCTGAAAATAAAGAATTGTCATAATGTTTTTCATTATTATTTCAGTATTTATTAGAGGCTTCCTCAGTGTAACTAGTGCTTCACTGTCAGAAGATATATTTTCCTTTCCTCTTTGGTTCACATAAGCATAAGAGCATGCATGATGAAATAGGAAATCTGAAGTCAGTTAGATAGGCACATTATTTCCCAGAATGTCTGAAAATTTTTATACAGGGGATTCAAATGTAGGCAAATGTTTATAAATGCTCTTCTTTCTTTTCGCTAGGACTCCTTGAGAAGTTTGTGTGACATGCTGTTTGACGTAAAATCAGCATGTGTCCCAAGTAAATCAACAACAGCTGTTTTAAACAGCAGATTGTATCCCAAAATATCATTATGAACCAGGGTAAGAACTGCCTGGATGCTTGTGTTTTCAGATTACACTGACGGAGCCCAGCATCTGGACACTTTGGCCATGGGTGAACAGAGTTCAAGCTGGCTGAGAGATGATGGCCTATTTAAGAGCAGTGACATTTGGAGGAAATTTTAGTGTCATCTCAGGGGTAGAGGTGCCAGCAAAAAAGGGGCCCATCTACATTCAAAGGATTCACATTTCTGTGGTTGAAGCTTTGACTCAGAATCCTGGGGATTTCTCTAAATGGGCCAGAAAAGCAGTTCAAATCCAGTTCTTCCCCTTCAAAAACATTCACGCCCGTGTTCTAAAAAAAATATTCAGTACCCTCCTCCCTCCAAGAGTTCATAGTATAATATGGTGGGCTAATTATATTATCTGGTATCACTAAAAAAATTGCAGTTCTAGGACCTATAGATTGTTTTAAGCTCAGGATAGAACCGGCTACACCTTCAGCCTCTCACATTGCCTCCCATTGGTTGGGATTCCTTTGTCAATGCCTGTGGCACTGCCCTGTGCTTGTACATCAAGCCTCGGAGGAGGGGTTGGGCATTTTGCCTTCACCTCCTAACACTGCTTCTTTGAGCAATATGTTCCCCTTTCACAATGCTGCCAAACGCAGGCCTTTCCTGTTGAAACTGTTCCATTGAGTTACAGGACAATAGCTTCAGATGGCGGATGGCTCATGCATATCTCAGGAGTTTCAAAGTGGGCCTGATCAGGCAGGCTGGCAGGCAACCCTTCCCTGGCAGCCTCTCTTTTGCCTTATTTTGCAGGCTTGCTGAGGGGCATCGCTATTTTAAGACTGAAGCTGCACCAGTTCTCCTGTCTAATGGCTCCCTCCCTGCAGAGGCAGGTTCATCCGCTGGGCACAATATTATAAGTCTCTGTGCCACCTCATACCCATCAGGATGGTTACTTTCAAAAAACCAGAAAATAGCAAGAGTTGGCAAGATGTAGAGAAATTGGAACGCTTGTACACTGTTGGTGGCAATGTCAAATGGTACAGTTCTGCGGGAAACAGTATGGTCGTTCCTCAAAAAATTAAAAGTAGAATCACTTTGTGATCCAATAATTTCCCTTCTGGATATATGTACCCCAAAGAACTGAAAGCAGGGTCTTGAAGAGATACCTATGTGCCCACATTCATTGCAGCATTATTTACAATAGCCAAAAAGTGGGAGCAACCCAAGTGCCTATCGACGAATGAAAGGATAAACAAAATGTGGTAGGTACATACAATGGAATATTACTCAGCCTTAAAGAGGAAGGAAATTCTGACATATGCCACAGCATGGATGAAACTTGAGGGTATTAACTAAGTGAAAAAAGCCAGTCACATAAAGGGCAAATACTGTTTGATTCCACTTATATGAGGTACTTAGAGTAGTCAAATTTAGAGAGAGAAAATAGAATGGTGGTTGCCAGGCGCTGCGGGGAGGGGGAAATGCAGAGTTGTTTAATGGGTGTAAAGTTTCAGTTTCACAAGGTGAATGAAGTTGTGGAGATTGGTTGTACAACAATGTGAATGAGCTTAACCCATTTAGCTGATTCACTTTGCTGTATAGCAGAAATAAACACAACACTGTAAAGCAACTATACTCCAATAAATTTTTTTTAAATGGTTAAGATGGCGAATTTTATGTTATGTATATTTTATCACAACTAGAAGTAAAAAAAAAAAAAGATTTTTACAAACAGGCATAGTCTCAGTATCTCAAGGAACTGCTAGAATTGACCTTGTGCCCCACATTTTCTGTGACATCGCACCTGCTGACTTTGGATTGACCATAGCTATCCCACCTTTCCTACATATACTTCCAGACTGAGGGCAGTCCTTCCCCAAGCCCCCATACCCAGCCATTGACAGGGCTTTGGTCCCCCTGCTACTATGGGATCATATATCCCCCAAAGGAGTTACTGGAAAATATCAGTTTCTATCACTTATATCAAAGTTTTGCCTGGTACAGGTAAAAATGTGAATCTAGGAAGTTCACCAGTCCAGCTGTTTTGGTGCCCTTTCCTTTGAAGTGATTGGTGTGGTGCTTGATGAAACACTTGCTGATCCCAGACTTCTCTTGCCACAGAGAAAATTTATCTGAAAGACAAAATCACTTATTTATTTTAGGATATTCACTGTTAAAAAGACAGGAAAAAAGCTCACAAATTTCAGCGCCTCTAGAATGCCTTCCAGTTAGGTGCAAACCATACCCACCCTTTAAGGCACAGCTCAAATGTCAAATGATCCTCTGAGTCAAAAGTGATCAATAACTTCCTCTTTTGAGTTCCCAAAAGCATTTTACCCGAAACTCTCTTAAGACACTTATACTTTTCATCCTAGACATGGTTATTGATACTTATCCATCTTCCATGTGGACTCTGTATAGTGTAGGCTGTCGTACTGCAGAGTCTCTCATAATGCCTGTGCATGCTTGAAGGATGCTTAACGTATGTTTGCCAAATGGAAAATACAGAACTCTTTGAAAAGGTTATGCTACCTCTGCAAAAAACAAGTTGAAAATGTCAACATTTCTAGCCCTGTAGCTCCTGGTTGGTGCATATATCTTTGGGCAAGGGTTGTGGGATTTTTCTGGTTCTTCCCAGATCAGCCTCTCTGGGCAGCTGTGACTTGCAGGAAGGCTGACTCCAAGTGTGAAGTTATTAGTGAGACAAATGCAAGGTGATTTTGACCACTCACCCAAGCCACCGTGGAATCTAATTAACAAGCGTCGTCTTGACCAACACGTGAGAATAAGAGTTCACGTGCATGCTAACATTGCCAGGGAGACCTTCTGAAGGAAAAAGGAGTCTCATTGAGTGGCAAATATGGTTATTTCACGGGAAGAAGCAGCCTGGTTGTTTTATCGAGCACGGGCAGGAAGATGTGTTAGGCCTGGGAGAATCAGACTTAACTCTTTCAAGTGAACAACGAAGGACTCTCCAGCTTTCAAAATGCATTTCTTGTGTCCGTTGCTCTCTCCTTCTAATTCATGCTGAAGGTCAGAGAAAGGACAGACTATAAATGAAGTTAAAAAGAAATTGATTACCGAATGCTGCTACTTTTCCCTTGGAAGTTAATTTCTATTTAGAATCCTCTCCACAGAAGAACTTAGAGAGAACACAAAATCAAAGGAAACAGCATCGAAGTCACTCTTTCTCTGGGAAAGTGATCTTGACAAACCCTTCATGGGACACTCCACTGAGCAAAGCATTGTTGGTCTCCTCTCCTCATAATTAACAGGGTTCTGCTCCCTTGAATTCTTAGAACCAGCCACCTTACCCTGCCCTTTTACCCTGATCCTAAAGTTTCTTTTCAGTCAGTGCCTACCAAAACCAATGAATATGGAAAACACATTGTTTATGCCTTCTGGTTTACTGTATTTACTGTGTAATCTTGAATAGCCAAGGAGTAAGTGGGTGAATCCCCAAAACTGGCAGCTCATAAGGCCTCTTCTCTGTGGCATGTGTAGCTAAACGGATGGTACTTATATAGGTACAATTTTCATTATTATTCAATATTTATTTGGGTGCCAACAATAAGCAAAGTACAGAACATCTATTTAGGTAGTATTTCTGCCCATAGGGACGTGCATGGCGAATGCAGAGCAAAATGGTTAATGAAGAAACGCAGTGCTTAGTGGATGAGGACAAGCGCCTGGGTCCCTTCTGGTTTTCTTTCCCCAGAGGAACCCGGAAGACACCGTCTTCCTCCCTCGGGGATCTCCTCTATTCCCTGCCCCACCAGCCCAGCCCTTCTTTTGCTCCCACTTCAGATGTGCTTGCACACTAGAGGACTGGCTCTGGCTCATCTGAATTCCTGAACCATACATGTAAATCCTTTGTTTTGAAAGGTGCTTGGGTTTGTTTTGTTTTGTTTTGTTTGCGGTACGCGGGCCTCTCACTGTTGTGGCCTCTCCCGTTGCGGAGCACAGGCTCCGGACGCACAGGCTCAGCAGCCATGGCTCACGGGCCCAGCCACTCCACGGCATGTGGGATCTTCCCAGACCGGGGCACGAACCCGTGTCCTCTGCATCGGCGGGCGGACTCTCAACCCCTGCGTCACCAGGGAAGCCCCTGGTTTGTTTTGTTTTGTTTTGTTTTGTTACCAAAGGTACTGACTTACCCTACAGTAAGTGCTCCCCATTTTGGGGGTGGAAATGCTGATGTTCAGAGAGCAATGTCACCTGAGTATAAACTGATTGTATGATAGTCCATAGCTTGAAAAGTATGCTCAGGTATGTCCTAGGATCTAACATGTGAGGTCTTGGCTTTCCCTGGGGAAAATACAGAGGTTTAGGACCAGATTTCTGTGGCAACTTCCATTTTCCCCCTTTTAATCCTCCCCCCCTCGAAATCTGATCCAATTCCTGAAAGTGAGACAGTAATCCTGGGATGATCTATTCATTAATTTGTGTTTCAAGTAACATTTATTGAGCATCTGCTATGTGCAGGTAATCTTCTCTAGAGAAACAGAACTAATAGGTGCAATAGATAGATATCAAAATAGATATAGATACATATATGATTATGGAGGCTGAGAAGTCGCATGATCTGCTGTCTGCAAGCTGGATGCCCAGGAAAGCCAATGGTATAAATTCTAGTCTGAGTCTAAAGGTCTGAGATCGCCTGATGGTGTAAGTCCCAGTCTGCAAAGACTGATGTCTCAGCTCATGCATTTAGGCAGAGAGAGTGAATGCAATGTTCTTTTGCCTTTATGTTCTACTTGGGCTCTCAGTGGGTTGGTTGATGCCTCCCCACTTTGGGGAAGCTTTACTCAGTCCACGAATTAAAATGCTAATCTATTCTGGAGATACCCTCACAGACACACTCAGAAATAATACCTAACCAGATATCTGGGCATGTTGTGGCCCTTTCAAGTTGATACATAAAATTAACCACCACAGCATGTCTCTGTGCTGGGTACAAATGAATAAGAGCTGGGCCTTGTCCTCAATGTGCAAAACTGCTAAAGTAATTTCTTCCTTACTGAGAGTCTACAGTGGTCCTTTATCATCCAGCTCTTGTTTGCTCCGTTACCTTTGCTTTCACCTCTCCTCACCAGGCATGATGGACCAGCTTAGAGTTACCTGGGTGAGCTGTGCTCTCTCAAGCCCATGAGACTCAGCACAAGCTATTACCTCTGAAGTGAATGGCCTCCCTGCATTTGTGTCCTTACTACATGCTTACCCTTCAAATGTGAGTTTAAGAGCAACCTCTTCTATAAAGCTTTCCTTGATTTCCTCAGTCAAATTTGAAAGCTCCTTCTCCAATATGCTCATAACACTGTGTATACAGTCTCATAAGCTTGATGAGAAGTATGTCTCACCTCAAAATTATAAGCTCTTTGAGGCCACATATTTTTATTTTTCTATCCCTACTATCTTCCCCAGTGGGTTAGTAGGTACTCAACATATATTTGATGATTGAATAAATAAATAATTGAATGTAGAAAATGACTAATATCCTAAGAGGGGTACTGAAAGTGGCAGCTGTCATTTATTGAGTGCTTCTGCTGTATCAGGCATTGTGCTATGCCTTTTATAATCATCATCTCATTGTTATTTCCTATGTTGCAGATGAGGAAACTGAACATGGAGAGGTTAATTAATTTGCCTGATTTGACATGGCTAAAAGTAATGGCATGAGATTTGGATTCAGGTCTGTCTGGTTGCTCTTAACTGCCACATGGTATTATCCTCATTGAGACTGAGCTGACCCAGGAAAGTTAGCCTGTAATTTAGAATGTTATGGCTCTTCTTAAAAGCAGCAATCAAACCCATGTGTATTACTGTAAATGTATTGCCCATTATTTCCAAGTCTGCCCTATAACCTCAGACTAGAGTTTTAGGAGGAAATAAAACCTTAGAGCTGAACAAGCCCAGAGCAGGTAGTGTGTCTTCTTCAGAAGTTAGGTCACTGTGTAATGCACAGTGTTTAATTGATGCCTGATCAAATTCAAATCTCATTTGAATGTGGAAATTAAAGTTCTCTACAGTGAACTCTGAGGGACTTTGTCAACATGAGATAATTGTCTTCCAAGATAATGACTAAATTTAATCTCACATAAGCCTGATAACAGGCAATTCTCCTGACAGCCATTGGAGCTGCTGGGCTGGCGTGTGAGTGGTGAGGGGCTGGGTGGTCTACAGAAGTCCCGGAGTGTGGAATGGGAGGGCCGTGGTGGGCAGAGAACAGGACATTTCCAGGAAAAAGAAGTCTAGCCCTCCTGGAGCAAATGCAGCTCTGTCAAATGTATATGCTAGGATGATATCTGAAGTCTTAGAGGCTTTTTTTGATGTATTCATTTTGATTTTTTTCACCTCTTTTTTTTTTTTTTTTTTTGCGGTATGAGGGCCTCTCACTGCTGTGGCCTCTCCTGTTGCGGAGCACAGGCTCCAGACGCGCAGCCTCAGCGGCCATGTCTCACGGGCCCAGCTGCTCCGCGGCACGTGGGATCCTCCAGGACCGGGGCATGAACCCGCGTCCTCTGCATCGGCAGGCGGACTCTCAACCACCGCGCCACCAGGGAAACCCTCACCTCATTTTTTTTAATGTTTATCTTCCTCTTCCTCAGCAGTATTACCCCTGAAAATTGGTTTCCCCTCCTCAGGACAAAATAAAAGGTATAATGTTTCCCTTACTTCATACCTCAATTTAGAAGCACTTGAGCCAAAACATTGATTGTCCATGATGGATTGGGTGCAGAGAAATTAGCCAGTGACTGAGCTCCTAGATCCTTCTAAACTGACTTAAAATTTTTTTAATCTTATATGGACTCTGCTAGGAGCTGACTTTGAGTGGATTTTCTTTCTTGTTCCTCGTTCTCCACTACTGAGAGTGATCAGGGATTCCAAGGCCAGTGAGGGCCCTGCCCCTTGCTCCCTGGGAAGGTAGGACTCTTGGTAAGCCACAGCCAGGGGCACGTCTCTGTGGGTCCTTGAGAGTGTGGTGTTGATGGGGATTGCCGTCTTTCTATTGTTCAGGACTCTTTACCTCTGGGGGTCCACAGGGCTAGCTTTCCTCACCGTTACACTGCAAAGCCTCCTTTCTGATTTCCCCAACTCTTCTCTCAGCCAGGCCTGGCCCTCCAAGGACACCCAAGGTGAAGCAAACAGGCAGAGTCCTTTTGGTCATTTCTGGTGGTTACGGTCACCTGTGGTCCCTTCCTGCAGCTGTAGGAGGCTTATGGTCCTGTCACTACTTCTTGCAGTTGATAAGAGCTAGATAAGGCCTGTGGCTGCCAAGGCAGGGACCCAGAACTGATCCACACTTGGGGCTAAAGGAAAGATGATGTAATTGTGGATTGGAAGCCACCACCATTTGCAGTGCAGACTCCCTCAATGAGGGGAGGATTACACAGAAATAGACAGCAGGGACATACAGATGGTCATGGCTCGCCAGACCTTTGGTGGCCAACCACAGTCACCTTGCTCTGACCTTTGGAAATTACACAGCGCTTCATTCTCGTGATGCAGAGTACGAATACTAAGGAGGGTGGCTGGGAAACCATGCCCTGAGATGCGCACTGTCACTGTTTTTATGATTTTCTTTCCTTCTAATCAATCATGCAATCTAAGAGTGCACTAAAATGATTTGGGCTGGAGGAGCTCATGACATTGAGGGACACAATATTAACACAGACATAATGACTGAGAACAATAGAAAAGAATCTAAAATGACTGCAGAATTGTGTGCAACCTCCTGAAAGGGTTGGAGGAGGAGCCTTGGGGGCTGTGGTAGGCAGCCAAGAAAGCCTTAGAGAAAAAGTAACTGAAGCTGGGTCTTAGAGAAGGTGCCAGATTTGAGTTGCGGGAGGGAGGGACATTCCAGGAGCCAAGAACAAAGGGGAGGCTGCAGGAAGCTTTGATTCAATGTTAGAGAGAAGTGGTACAAATCCAAGCCTTGGAAAGACAGGCTGTGAGTGGCTTTAATTATAGACTGAGTTCCTGAGGGCACCTTTGTTTCAAGGCAAACCAGCTATGACTCTCTCATGTTGAGGGTCCACTAGGTGACCCCTCAAGGTCACCACGCATCCATGGTGCCAGAACGCTGGGGTGCATCTGCAGCAGTCGTAGACTCAACGCGCTTCTCTCTTAACCATGTGGCATTCACTCCCCACTTGTGACCCCTTTGAAGCTGCCAAAACACAGGTGTGCGCTTTTTTTTAACATCTTTATTGGAGTATAATTGCTTTACAGTGGTGTGTTAGCTTCCGCCCCATAACAAAGTGAATCAGTTATACATATATATATGTTCCCATACCTCTTCCCTCTTGCGTCTCCCTCCCTCCCACCCTCCCTATCCCACCCCTCTAGGTGGTCACAAAGCACCGAGCGGATGTGGTTTTGTTTTGATTACAAACTCAGAGAGCTGCTGGTGCGGCTTTTTGAATCGTGAGGCCGATGGTGCTTCAGAAGCTGCTCAAATCCTTCAGAGAGCTGAGGACTGAGCTGTAGGGGGAGGGGAGACTTTGACTTTAGAGGTTTAGGCGGGAGGTGCCTTTTCCACTGTTGCTCCCCCCACTTTGGAAGCAGAGGGTTCTGGCCTCTTTTGGAGAAGATCCTGAGCTTCCTCCTTGTCGCAGATAGCCCTGCCATGCCAAGCACTGACAGGAGGTCGTGGCTGCTTTCAGCTGAGCATTAGCCCTAATGGGTTTGGCAGGATTTTAAAACAATCAAAACAAAACAGGTTAAAAGGTTCAGGGGGGGAGGGATGTGGTGACTGCCTGAGCTCAGATCACAGGATGTGCCATGCAGCCTGGGCTGGGAACAGCTCCGAGGTCTGATGCCAAGGGTGTGAGCTGAATCGAAATCTGGAGTGGCTTTATCAGAGAAATTAGTCTGTGATTAGAGCTGAAAAGAGTCACGAGTCTTAACTTGTATTTAGCACTCCAAGGATAAAGCGTCCTGTGTGGTACTAAATTTCTCCCTGTTGCTCTGGCGGTCTCCAGAAGGAACGGGGAGGCTTATCGAGGAAGTATGGTGGGCAAAGATGGGGCAATGGGGAATGGCATCGCCTTGGAGGGAGCTGTGGGTGGACATGCTTCCGCTTTGTTTGGGGGAAGTGAAATTCTTTTGGTACTGATTTGAGTCCAGTGATCAGAGACTTAGAACCTGTATTGGAGCTAAGGAAAGATGGAACTTTGACCAGATTGGGTATAGAATTTTCATTGAAAATGGGATAGTGTATAAAGTATCTTCTTTTTTTTTTTTTTTTTTGATTTTTTAAAACCCTTTTTATTTTGAGATAATTTTAGACTCAGAGAAGAGTTGGGAAAACAGTACCGAGAATTCCCACCCCCCCAGCTTCTCCTAGTGTTAACATCTTACCTAACCATTGCACAGTTATCAAACCTAAGACATTGACATTGGTGCAGTGCTATTAACAGCAGACTGGATTCAGGTTTCACCTGTTTTTCCATTAATGTCATTTTCCTGTTCTAGGATCCAGTTCAGGATCCCATGTTGTAGTCTGTTGTCACGTCTCCCTTTGTCTTCTTCGATCTTTGACAAGTCTTTGTTCTTCCCTTGTCTTCTTGTGATTTGACACTTTTGTGGAGTACAGGGATTTTGTGGAAGGCCCCTCAAATTGTGTTTAGCCTAAGTGTTCTCAAGGTTAGGATGAGGTAATACGTTTTTGGCGGGCACACTGTGGGGCGACGTGCTCTTCTTAGTGATCATATTAGGGGCACATATGTCAGGATGTCTTAAATTTTTAAATTTTTGTACAATTTTTAAGGTCATTTTCCATTTACAACTACTGCAAAATATTGGCTATATTACCCATGTTGTACAGTACATCCTTGAGCCTGTCGTATGCTTCTAAAGAAAGAACAGGCAGACCTTCACTGTGGTGGAGAGACGGGGAGTTGCCCACCTCTCTTTCCTTCTGGCAGGAGGACTGTGTTCCAGCCACACTGGAACACTCAACCCTGCAGCTTTTAGATGTGACCGACTGACTGTCCATTGTAGGGAAGTGGGGCTGCTTCTTTGTCCCTGACCCCAGGACAGAATTCAGCTGAGAACACTTCGGTGGAGTCCCAACAGTTTACAGCTTGAGAACAGCAAGGGAGAGACGCAGTTGTCAACAGCAGTTCCTGGTTTGCTTTTACTTCTGCCGGAGGCTCCCTCCCTCCTCCTTTGTGCCTTAGTCTTCTGGCTCCACGTGCCTCAGGCAAAGACAGAGCATTGAAAAGATTCTTTCAGTGGCAGCAGGAGGGTCTGCTTCTGAAATAGGCCAGGCACTGGTCAGGCCAGGTGGTGGCAAGCTCCCAGCCCAGCGTGACTTTGCTGAGGGCTGGCCGCGAAGCCTGGATTGGACCCTGCCCTTACCTGGCCCGGGGTCTTCCTCAAAGCTGATTTTGATTGCACACAAACTAAACAGAATGAAGGACTGATGTTACAAAACTGGGGCTACTGCCTGAAACTCAAGGGAAGGCTAGGCATGGGCCCAGGGCTGGCTGGGCCCAGCACCTGGAAAATGTCCAAAATGCAACACAGTTTCTTTCTCTTTCCGCCTCCCTCTAAGACTTGCCAGGCTCTGGCTCCCAACTTGTCACTGTGTACCTGCTTTTTTCTTCTCTCACTGCACCAACCTTTGCTGTTACTTCCAGCACATGGCAGAAGACGCCACCTCTTAGCTCCCAATTTTACAAAGCCCTCAGTTCAGGCAAACAGCAGAGCTGGTCCTCTCAGTGCCAATTCCAAAGTCACAGAAAAAAAAAAATCTGATTAGTTGAGATTAAGTTAGAGTAAATTCAAAGGGTTCAGAGGGCGGGATATGGCGATTACCCAAGTTCTGATCATAGATAGGCCTAGCAGCTTGCGTCCAAAGCAGCTCCAAGGCTATGGACGTAGGGCAGCAGGGGGAGGGAGGAGAGTGGGTGGTGGTAGTAGAGAGGAGGTCATACAATATTAACATGGCTGCCTAGACCCATGTTCATTATGGCTCAGAGATGCATGTGTGTGTGCGTGAGTGTGTGTGTGAGATCTTATGGTTAGACAGGGGCCTCTGTAAGTGTCTACCACATCAGATAGATAACCAGAGAAAGGATAACTGGACACACCCTTTAGCTAGAAATTTCTGTTTTTGAAGGTACCTCCCTGTTGTGTACTTCAGCAAAGTTCCTCATTAACATGGCCCTGCTGAATCTGGAGCTTTGGTCCCCGATCATCTAATCATCCTCTGTCTTCCCAGAGTGGATAAACTGATACATGCTGGGGAGGATTTTGTGAATTTACATTTCCTTTAATATGCATTGGGCACAGATGGTTACCAGGTTGTCTCCGATCCATAAGTCTTCTTTCATCAAGGGCTGATCAAAATTTACTGCGAGCAGGTTTAAAGGGACAAGCTTTTAGGCTTGGAAGTGTGCATATAAATAAAAATGTTGCTGTAGTGGCTCATTGTTAATGAAAGAAAAATGATCCATGTCCTCTTCCGGAATCACGGAGTCTCGGAATATATTTATTTCAAGATTTAGGTGCTGTGGGAACTGACCACAAATCACAGAGCAACCCTTAATGAGCCTCTGTCCCTACCTGTTAAGCTTATTAACTGCCTGTTACCTCCAGTTCTATATCCCACCTGGGGAAACAAAATGGATGCTTTGGCAATGCAACGGCTGAAAAATACAGAAGTTAATCAAAAGCACAGGGGGGCCTGGAAATGCAATCAGAAGACGTGTGCTGGCTGAGATTACTGGGGCACTGGGAGGTTTCTGGGAGGAAGGATCTGATGCTGTCTGGTTTGAGATTTAGCTAATTAAATTCAACTGTCCTTTAGTCAGTGTCTTCTCGCTCTGTGCAAGCCGAGGACATGAAAGGCACAGTCCCTACCCTCAAGGAACCTGCATGCTAATTGGGTGGGCAGGCTTCGCATAACTGAATCAGGTGGATTCTGATGGGAAGCAAGTTCAGGGCACTTACGCAGAGGCTATATGAATAAGTGCTAAAGTAATAAAAATAAGAGAGTAGAAAGGGCCCTTAGCTGAGAAAGAGGATACTTTGAGTTTTGCTCCCATTCTACCATATGACAGGGGCTGTGCTATTCATTCTCTACCAGCCTCGGTTTTCTTCTGATAAAAGAGTTTGAACTTGGTCATTCCTAAAAAGTATTCATGAGATGCACTTTTATGTATCCATAAGACAGGAGTGGGGACAGAAAATTGCTCAGAGGAAGGGAGCCTTGATTTGAGCATTTAGCAAAGTATAGGATTCAATTCAGGGAGAGGAAGGAGGAAGCCACTCTTAGCAGGGCCACTTTTATTCATCGGGCTTAGAGGTGGATGTATGTCTGCAGAGGGGATGGCCTGCCTTGTGGGGATGGGAGCTGAGGAAGGAGGGGAGTGGAGACAGATTACAGGCAAAGAGGGGTAGACCCAGTTAGGGGGGTAGGCAATGCAGAAATCAATGCTGGAACCTATAGCTATGTTCTTTAACCCAAATATTTCAGGAAGCTTCCCAGTTTCCTTTCCCACTTGAAGGCAAGGTTCTTTCTATTAAAAGCAGCAGCAGTCTTTTCGATGTAATTTGAAGGTAAAGATAAATACTGGAAACTGAAAAGCCTTGGCTCTATGATTAATTAAAGGAATCATCTCAAATTTAGAAAATTGCTTAAGTAAAAGAAGACACCAAATTGCATCAGTGTGCCTCCATATGTTAATTATGGCTATTTTTCCTTGTTTTTCTGCTGCCGCTCCAGCCATATCCCATCTATCACTTGGTTTCAGGCGTCATGATCAATTGACTGTACCATAAACAACATGTTGCATATGTGGCAAATGATAACATCATTTAACTCGACACAGGGTAAGAAAATTCCCTCTTTGTCATCCTTCCAGGTCCTCAGAAGAGAAAAAGGACAGCCTTGAATTAATTTCTTGCTTATTCAGTCAAGCAAGCATTTTTTGCAGATTCCTCCAGGGTAGAAAAACCGAGCCCAGCAGGCCCACCACGGAACTAGACCCATGATGTTGGAAGCTCTGTACCCTAGTACATAGAACAGTGCCTGGCACATAGTAGGCACTCAATTTTCTGTATGTAACCAAATTCCTATTTTTAGTTTCTCTGATATGTGGTAAATTTCATAGAGAATTAATATTCATCACCAGAAGGGTATTTTTATCCTTGGAGTATCAAATCTTTTTTTGCTGGCTGAAAGTCAGTAAATACAGAAAATCTTTTAATGATCTCTACGTAGTGACACCCAACTCCCCATGGAATTAACCGGTGTTCTTCCATCTCTTCTCTAACACATGTTGGCTGGAGCTCATGGCCACTGAATGCATATAGCCTGTCGGCAACTCAGCATCACGCCCTCGTTCTTCTTCCTGAGTGAGCTGTATGCCTGTGTGCTAACCAAGACCCAGTTGCATTTGTTTCCAAATCTCTTCCTCCCAGTTGTGCTTCAGATTGTAATTATAGAATTTAATTAGATATTACATAAACTGATGATACATGTAAGGAAAGAGGTTCTTTTTTTCTATGAAAAATAAGTTGAATGCTCTGGAGGAACTCGATAAAATCAAGTGCTTAAAAAGTCTATGTAAAATTAGTGGGCGAGACACCTGTAAATGATTGAAAAGAAGTAAACATCTAGAAGAAATGCACTTTCAACTTTAAAGAAACTAAATCTGGAAATAATTGGTGATGTATGGGTTGTATGAATGTACTTGATGTAAGAAAGACAACATGCAACTCTAACTGGCAAACACCCACTCAAAGAAAATACACAAAGTTTCAAGGGAAAAGAAGTATTTAAGCCATGTATGCGTAATTTTTGAAAATGGTTTGCTGCTTTCATAAACTTTTTGCAGTTAACCAGTTACCTATTCTTCCTGATCGGTAGGTAACATAAGAGGAGTTTTACTAAAAAAAAAAAAAAAATTTAGTAAATTCCAAAAGAATTAAGTCCACACAAAATCAGCAGTCTGTCTTTGTCGTGAAAGCACAATGATTGGTGGTCACACCCTCGGAGCCTGCAACAATATGGGAGCTCAGCCAGGCACCCCAAGTGACACAGGCCAGCGTGCCTCTCATGCAAGGAGGTGGTGCCTTCCACAGAAAGTCCATCTTGCAATCAGCTTGTTGTTTGTCTTATATATATGTCTTGCTCTCTCTTTTTCTCTAATGTTTTACACAATGTTTTGTTTGGAAAAAATTCAAACTTACAGAAAGATGCAAGTATAATGTAATGAACTTCCTTGCCCCTTTACCTAGATTCACCAATGTTAACATTTTGCAGTCTTTGCTTTGTTTCTCTCTTTCTACATGCTTCACCACCCCCTTGCACATACTTCTTTTCTTCCTGCTCCTCCTCTTCCTTCTTATGAAACTTGCTAAATGATTTGAGATGCCATAACTTTTTTTTTTTTTTTTTGCGGTACGCGGGCCTCTCACTGCTGTGGCCTCTCCCATTGCGGAGCACAGGCTCCGGACGCACAGGCTCAGCGGCCATGGCTCACAGGCCCAGCCGCTCTGCGGCATGCGGGATCTTCCCGGACCGGGGCACGAACCCGTGTCTCCTGCATCGGCAGGCGAACTCTCAACCACTCCGCCACCAGGGAAGCCCAAGATGCCATAACTTTTACCCCTAAATACTTCTGTGTGTATCTCTTAAAAACAAGAATATTCTTTTACATACCCACAATATAATGATCAGATGCAGGAAACTTAACACTGATATAACAGTAGTCTTTAATATGCAGTTCATGTTTAGCTCTCATCTCAATAATATCTCTTATACGTATCATTTTTCTCTTGATTCAGGATCAAACCTAGGATCACTTATTGTACTCTTGAGTCTCCTTTAATCTGGAATAGTTCCTCAGCCTTTAGTTGTCCTTCATGGCATTGGCATTTTGAAAGAGTACCTGGCCAGTTGTTTTGTGAAATGCCCAGTGATTTGTGTTTGTCTGACTCTTTCCTCATGATTACTTTCCGGTTATGCATTTTTGGAAGGAATACTATACAAGTGATATTGTATCCATCTTAATGCATCATATCAGGAGGCAGGTAATATCCATTTGTCTCATTATTGATGATGTTAGCTTGGATTGTGTGGTTATGAGGCATCCACTGTAAAGTTACACTTTCTTCTTTGTAATTAGTATTTGGAAACTACATAAGCACCCTGTTTTCCATCAAACTTTTACCCAATTGTTTTATCATCCTTTGATAATTCTTGTTTGAGTCAGCTATTACTATGATGGTTGCTAAATGCTGTACCTGTTTCTCTCTACCTCCCGAGCTCCAAATGGAGAAATCCAAGTGTTTGATAGAAATTGGAGGTAGGGATGGGGAAAAACAGCAGGTACTCCCCTGCCCAATCCCCATTTGGCCCATGAAGCAAAATTAGATTCCTTGATCTATTCAATTTGCCCACAAGTTGAATTCTAGATTCTTGGGGGTGTTAGATACATGGATGGCCTTCCCTCCGTCTTCCTTATGGCAATCCCTACAGTTTCTCAGTTCATTTAACCCCTTTGCTCCCCACCCCTCACGTTTCTGCCTTTTCCTGTGTCCAGCCTCAAAACATGGGTGATAGTCATTTTTTGCTCAATCCAGTATTTTTTTTTTCTGCTGAATGGAATGTGTGTGGGGGGGTGGGGGGAGTGGTAGCCTTGAAAGCATAGCGTCATGAGGGTAAAGAAGGGGAGGGAGAAGAAGCCTGGAGGTCTGTTCTCTGAGTGAAATGTCTAAAAAAAACACAGTCAGATGTCTTGCATTACAAAGGTTAATCTCCTGATAGCTTGGCGTCTCTTTTTATTGCCTTATTATGTTAAATGAGTGTCTGTCTACTCCCCAGGCTTGAGATACTTCTTTTGCTTTATTTAATGCCTACATGTACTAGTGCTTTACTTGGTTTATCTCATTTACATCATGCAATAACCATATGTCATTGGTACTATTGTTAGAGTCTCTATTCTCATATAAGGAAACTGAAGCTTAGCGAGGTTAGCCTAAGATCATGTAGCTGATAACCAAGGCAGTCTATTGCCAGGGGCTATTTCTTTTGCCACCATGTTTCTAAGAAGTCAGAAAAATAGGTGGCGTAAAGCTCATGCTCATGCACACAAGTACAGAATTACCTTCTGATTCTCCAGCTAGAGTTGACTGATTACAGTTTGAACAAAATGTGCTTCCCAGTGTAGTAATCTTGGTGATGTGGTTTCCCCTTGAGGAGTAGGAACTCACCTCAAGTCATAGCTGATTCTCATGAGAAATAAAAATGGCTACACTGACAGACGGCAGCTGGGCAGCCAGAAAGGAATCAACAGAGCGTCCTGAATGGCCCCCTCAGAACAACTGTAGTGAACATCCTGACACATCTAGCCCCCGAGACAGCAGCTTAGAGCAGGAAAGATGCTCAGACACTGACAAAACTGAAACATGAGGAAAATCATGCATTGTGTTCCAATAATCTCTTGTGACAGAAAAATTCACTTTTGTGCATCTACCCTTACTCTAATAAGATTAGTGTAAGATGGTCTGAGGAAAGTTATTTCATCTCAGCTGCAAAATAAGGAAGCAGAATTCAATGATCCCTAAAAGGTCCCCTCTAGTTTCATGAGTCTAAACATGACTTGTTATTGTAATCAACCAGTTCTAGAATATCAGTAACTTCCTCGTTTCTGTGACATGTAAACATGACCTACACTGAAGTTAATCCTGATGATGGAACCATAGTAAAATTCTTTAAGACAATGCTCTCCTAATTGGTTCCTGGAGCAGACACTTTTGGTGAATAAATTCTCCCAAGACAAGGAAGAACTCAGATCATTACCATATTCAGAAGACAAATGCATCACCTCATGAAAATGTTAATGGGCAACATTAATTGGAAGCAGAAGTCAGACTGGGAGTTCCTTGTAGATCCTGGGAGCCCCAGAGGACTCTGGCGTATATAGAGCACATCTTTCTAGGACTGGGGAGGCAGTGCTGTAAGCCCCTTAGACGCCCTGATTCTCCTCCTTGCCTTTTGCACTGTCTGCCTTTGTTCTAACCTTCCACCTCCTCACCTTCTCCCCGTCTTCTCTCTAGTAGTGGTTCCTCATCCCTGCTCTACATTTCTGCATGAGCGTTAAGGATCAGTGATGCAAAGGAAAGAGAACAAAACCAGCAAAAATGTTCACTTCAAAGGAAGCAATAATGACACACCAACCAGAAAATTATTTAAGAATAGGCTGTAGCATCTGCTATAAGGCTTATTGTACATGAGGATGCAGCTTCCCTATTTCTCTAACTATTGTCTTTCCTTTACGAGGTCAACTCACAATAAAAAAATGCAGTAAGTACGCTAGCTTAATTTTAGCTCCACCCTTGCTTTTATTTCTTTTGCTCCCGCTTGAAAATTATGCTATTCTACTGTATTTTACTTTTGTTAGCTGCCTCACGTTCTTTCCGGAACAGGGATTCAAACAACAAGAAGTATGAACAATTTGTCCAATTGTGAGAAGCAATCCATGTGTTTCTATTATCCATAATGAGAATCAGCACTTACTTGGTATATAGTATTGGCCAGGCACTGTTCTACCATTTCACATATATTGACTCACTTAACTCTCAGACCCCACTGTGAGGTAAGCGCCATTATTACCCCTTCCCCATTTTTGAAGGGGAAGAAACTGAAACCTATAGCAATTAAGTAGTGCTTGCAGTCACACATTTAATGAGAGGTGGAACCAGGATTTGAAATCATGTTCTCTGAGTGCAGACTCCAGCTCTTTGACTACTGTGTGATGTTACCTCCCTCTGATGCACTATTTTGGGTGTGATGAGTGAAAACATATGAACAAGCCCATCAGTGCTCAGTGAACTGGGATCAGCTATTCTGGAGATAGTGACTGCACACAGCTACTCTTCAGGAACTAGGATACATATAGATTTAAATACAACCCAGTCAATTTCCTAAGCTGCTAGAGATCCTACTAGAGATTCCAGCTTTAACATGGATTATTGGTTTTGATTTTCCAAAAGACTTTTCTAAAATGTCTCTTGGTCTCTTCTGGTAATTTTATTTTATTTATATTCTTTATACAGCAAGTTCTTATTAGTTATGTATGTATTAGTTATGTATTTTATACATATGTATTTTATACATATTAGTATATATATGTTAATCCCAATCTCCCAATTCATCCCACCACCCCCATCCCACCCCCAACCCCCGCTTCCCCGCCTTGGTGTCCATACGTTTGTTCTCTACATCTGTATCTCTATTTGTGCCTTGCAAACCAGTTCATTTGTATCACTTTTCTAGATTCCACATATATGTGTTAATATATGATATTTGTTTTTCTCTTTCTGACTTACTTCACTCTGTAGGTTCACTCTCTAGGTTCATCCACATCTCTACAAATGACCAATATTTGTTCCTTTTTATGGCTGAGTAATATTCCATTTTATATATGTACCACAACTTCTTTATCCATTCGTCTGTCGATGGGCATTTAGGTTGCTTCATGACCTGGCTATTGTAAATAGTGCTGCAGTGAACACTGCGGTTCATGTGTCCTTTTGAATTATGATTTTCTCTGGCTATATGCCCAGTAGTGGGATTGCTGGGTCATATGGTAGTTCTATTTTTAGTTTTTTAAGGAACCTGCATATTGTTCTCCATAGTGGCTGTATCAACTTACATTCCCACCAACAGTGGAAGAGGGTTCCATTTTCTCCACACTCTCTCCAGCATTTATTGTTTGAAGATTTTTTGATGACAGCCATTCTGACTGGTGTGAGGTGATAACTCATTGTAGTTTTGATTTGCATTTCTCTAATAATCAGTGATGTTGAGCATGTTTTCGTGTGCCTCTTGGCCATTTGTGTGTCTTCTTTGGAGAAACGTCTATTTAAGTCTTCTGCCCATTTTTTCATTGGGTTGTTTGTTTTTCTAATACTAAGCTGCATGAGCTTTTTATACATTTTGGAGACTAATCCTTTCTCCATTGATTCATTTGCAAATATTTTCTCCCATTCTGAGGGTTGTCTTTTCATCTTGTTTATAGTTTCCTTTGCTTTGCAAAAGCTTTGAAGTTTCATTAGGTCCCATTTGTTTACTTTTGTTTTTATTTCCATTACTCTAGGAGGTGGATCAAAAGAGATCTTGCTGTGATTATGTCAAAGAGTGTTCTTCCTATGTTTTCCTCTAAGAGTTTTATAGTGTCCAGACTTACATTTAGTTCTTTAATCCATTTTGAGTTTATTTTTGTGTATAGTGTTAGGGAGTGTTCTAATTTCATTCTTTTACATGTAGCTGTCCAGTTTTCCCAGCATCACTTATTGAAGAGACTATCTTTTCTCCATTGTATATCCTTGCCTCCTTTGTCATAGACTAGTTGACCATAAGTGCATGGGTTTATCTCTGGGCTTTCTATCCTGTTCCATTGATCTATATTTCTGTTTTTGTGCAAGTACCATATTGACTTGATTACTGTAGCTTTGTAGTATAGTCTGAAGTCAGGGAGCCTGATTCCTCCAGCTTCGTCTTTTTTCCCTTAAGATTGCTTTGGCTATTCGGGGTCTTTTCTGTCTGACTCCATACAAATTTTAAGATTTTTTGTTCTAGTTCTGTAAAAAATGCCATTGGTAATTTGATAGGGATTGCATTGAATCTGTAGATTGCTTTGGGTAGTATAGTCATTTTCACAATATTGATTCTTCCAATCCAAGAACATGGTATATCTCTCCATCTGTTTGTGTCATCTTTGATTTCTTTCATCAGTGTCTTATAGTTTTCTGAGTACAGGTCTTTTACCTCCTTAGGTAGGTTTATTCCTAGGTATTTTATTCTTTTTGTTGCCATGGTTGCAATGGTGAATGGGATTGTTTCTTTAATTTCTCTTTCTGATCTTTCATTGTTAGTATATAGGAATGCAAGAGATTTCTGTGCATTAATTTTGTACCCTGCAACTTTACCAGATTCATTGATTAGCTCTAGTAGTTTTCTGGTGGCATCTTTAGGATTCTCTTTGTATAGTATCATGTCATCTGCAAACAGTGACAGTTTTACTTCTTCTTTTCCAATTTGAATTCCTTTTATTTCTTTCTCTTCTCTGATTACTGTGGCTAGGACTTCAACAACTGTGTTGAATAATAGAGGCAATAGTGGACATCCTTGCCTTGTTCCTGATCTTAGAGGGAATGCTTTCAGTTTTTCACCATTGAGAATGATGTTTGATGTGGGTTTGTCATATATGGCCTTTATTATGTTGAGGTAGGTTCCCTCTATGCCCAATTTCTGGAGAGTTTTTATCATAAATGGGTGTTGAATTTTGGCAAAAGCTTTTTACACATCTATTGAGATGATCATATGGTTTTTATTCCTCGATTTGTTAATATGGTGTATCCCATTGAATGATTTGCTTATATTGAAGAATCCTTGCATCCCTGAGATAAATCCTACTGGATCATGGTGTATGATCCTTTTAATGTGTTGTTGGATTCTGTTTGCTAGTATTTTGTTGAGGATTTTGGATCTATATTCATTAGTGATATTGGTCTGTAATTTTCTTTTTTTTGTAGTATCTTTTTCTGGTTTTGCTATCAGGGTGATGGTGGCCTCATAGAATGAGTTTGGGAGTGTTCCTTCCTCTGCAATTTTTTGGAAGAGTTTGAGAAGGATGGGTGTTAGCTCTTCTCTAAATGTTTGATAGAATTCACTTGTGAAGCCATCTGGTCCTGGACTTTTATTTGCTGGAAGATTTTTAATCACAGTTTCAATTTCATTACTTGTGATTGATCTGTTCATATTTTCTATTTCTTCCTGGTTCAGTCTTGGGAGACTGTACCCTTCTAAGAATTTGTCCATTTCTTCCCGATTTTCTTTAGTGATATCCCAATAGTGTGGCTTCCTTTCAGGCATGATTATTTTGCGTGGCTTCACTGACTGAATTGTCCCTGCCCATGTTCTGTTAGGTATGGCTCCTTGGGACACATCAGTGGCTCAATGACTCCCATTCAGCCGACAACTTTTTGTTTGTCAGGTTGTGACATGTTCCTTACGCACATAGTTGTGTGTGTGGTGGACTGTAGGAGGCTCTTGGCTACATTTTGTATCTTTCCCATGTTAGTTAGGATAACTATTCCAGGTTTCCCCAACTGGTCCAAATTTTTGCCGGTTTGTCCCAGCACAATTATGAACAATGCTCCTTTCCCTCTAAAAGTTGTCCCCATTTGGATGGTAAATTTTATGGTTATACTATTTCTAGGGAAGCCAGAACAGATGTCATCCAGGGAACATCCATTTTGGTAGAGTAGAAAAAAGAGGTTTAGAATTAACAATCTTCTTCTACACCCTGGATTTTCCATGAGTGATGGAAAAGTAATTTAAAATCTCTGAGCCTCAGTTTTCTCATCTAGAGAATAGAAATAATAGCAGTGTTTTTATGAGAATTAACTGGGTCAATATATGTGTAAGTGAAAACATCCAGAAGTGTGCCTGAAACCCAACAGGGAGTTATGAAGTTTGTTTAAGGACACAGTCTTTTCACCTGAGGTGAGGGTAGGGCTGGATTGTACCTAGCTACAGTTGAAACAAATATTTGTGATGGAAATAGGGCAGAGAATTAAGTGAAGAAGAGAGCTAGAGGGCAAAGGAGGAAATGAATTAAAAGTAATTCTGGTACAAGACACAGGAATGCCGATTTTAAAAGTAGCATGGGAATTGTTTCCACTCGGGTAAGTAATAATTGCACTTGGATCCTCTCCAGAGCACGTTTGATGTTTCTCAGTGTATTTCATGTATTGAGGCTTTTGATGCTTTTCTATGCCCCAGCCCATCTCTCGTGTTCTCTCTCTCTTATTTATTTATTTATTTTTATTTTATTTTTTGGCTGTGTTGTGTGTTCATTGCTGCGCACGGGCTTTCTCTAGTTGTGGCAAGTGGGGGGCTACTCTTCGTTGTGGTGTGCGGGCTTCTCACTGTGGTGGCTTCTCTTGTTGCAGAGCACAGGCTCTAGGCGCACGGGCTTCAGTAGTTGTGGCATGCGGGCTCAGTAGTCGTCGCTTGTGGGCTCTAGAGCGCAGGCTCAGTAGCTGTGGCTTACAGGCTTAGGTGCTCCGTGGCATGTTGGATCTTCCCGGACCAGGGATCAAACCCATTTCCTCTGCATTGGCAGATGAATTCTTAACCACTGCGCCACCAGGGAAGTCTCTCTCGTGTTATCTTGAAGCAAACTCAGCTTCCTCTGAAAACATGGCATTTCTGTGGAAAGGCTGGTGAGGTCTCCGGGACTTCAGTCTCCAATAGCAGAAGAAAATTAATCTGAAAGAAAAAAAAAGTGGCAGATTGCTGTGCTGTCAAGACCAACAGAAAAGTTGGTCCAGACACAACCATTCTGAGGCAGTTGGTTTCAGCTGGTTAAACATGAGTTAAAGTGACCAGTGTCATGTACCTGCAAGATGTAAAGGTCTAGACACAACCAGATTCTATTTTTTCCTTTCTCTGTGACCCATTTAGTACTTCATGTAGAATAAAGATAACTACAGGAGAAGTTATGCCTTTAACATGCCTTTACTTAACGGTCCTCATCATGTTTATTATGGGAAATATTATCCATGTTTCTACGATTCAAATGCATCCACTGTTTTGGCATGTTTTATTTGGTCATATTTCTACAGTTTTCTATCCCCTCCCACCCTTTTTTGGCTCATATTTTAATTTTATCATATTAAAATTCCATTGGATGAATTTTTCTGAAACATAATTATTCTTCAAATGTTAGATTTCATTTTTTTTCAATTTTTTGAAATATCATTCTTTGTATGCATTTGGGATTACTTCTTTAGTGGGAAAATTAAGGAAGAAGAATTATAAGGTCAAAGGCATGAACCTTTTAAAGTTATCCATATTGAAAAGCTAAGAAGCTAATTTAAAATGCTGCTATCAGTTCACAACGAACTGTTATTTCTTTTCATAATCATTTTAATGATAAGTAGTAAGCACTCTCTAAGTATAATCAATGCAATTAATCCTTATATCACTCTGTAAGATATGCTGGTCTACCCAGTATATAAATTAACCTGGATTTTTCAATATAAAAATTCTGGTTTTTCCATACTGTTGGTGTAGGCTGACTCTATTATTCTTTTGATTTTTCATGGCCCGATGTTTTTCTGGAAGTCTTGATGGTCCCTCTTCTTGTTCATGATTGTACTCAAATTATTTTAAAAGCCAGGCTGGCAGCAGGAAGGGAGGAAGGGCAGAAATTTCTTCCTTTAGAAACACCTTAAGTAGTCTCAGGTGGGCTACACTTCTGGTACTTGCAGCATATTTCTACACAAATTGTGGAAAAGATGGTTTTGTTTCAAAAAGAATGGTTTTTATATTGTATTCCCTTCTTTGGACGAGCGTTGTAAAATTGGGCAGAAATTTTGGAATGGATTTCCATAAGTGGAGGCTCAGAATCTGTGGCTGCTTTGTGTCTCTTTGAGGTGAAACTCAGGTTCAAAGCGACGGCTCCCAGCACTCTGAGGCTCTCTCAGAACTTGTCACTGGCAGAGAGAAACCTCTTCCCTGTAGAAGACAATAACCCTCTGAATTGTCTTTCTCCTTCTCTGTTGAATATAAAAGCACCTGGCCAAGAGAGGAGACTCCTTCAGAACCAAGCTCAGTCCCCAGACACAGATTGTGACGGCACCTCCGAGAGCAAGGAGCCGTTAGACCCCAGGCCCTGTGCTATGACCTAGCAGTGAATGGCCGAAGGGGTGACTGCTGCCTAGTTTCTTTGGGGAAATATAACATTCAAGTTCTCACTGTTGAACGATGAGAGAACAATGCTAATTTTTTGTTCGGCCAATTTTTGGTCAAGATGGATGTATTTAGAGTTGATTTAGGTGATTCCTGCAATGTCAGTAGCATTTTCACCAACATGGTGAACTTCTCTTCTCCTGGCTTAAACATCCTCAGTTTCTTCAGTGATTATTCTGATAGAGTAGTTTCTAGAATTTTCCCTCTGGTTAGCCCTCCTCCACATCTCCACCAGGGCTGTTGGTCTCATCTGGAATGTATGTAGTTAGCCCCATTTTTCTTGAAATACTGTGTCTGCATTAACATGATACTTTGTGTATCATCTAGCATGGCTAGCCCACATTCTAATAGTACAATATATTCATGGGATCAGGATAATATTATTGAGAGAGTCCAACATTAAATGATCCCCCCCCACCCCTGAAACATCATACTATTTGCTTATAATATATCTGTTGTCTGCTACAGGCTTGGGAGTTACTGCCAAGACAATCTCAACTCTCTTTATTCTCAACTTGTAGAATTGCCTTGTCTTTATTTATTTGGATATAGAACTTTACATCTATCTTATTTCAAATGTATCTAGTTTAAGTCTAAGGAAAGCCTTATTTAGTATTATACGATGTCCCTAGAAGGTGCTTAAAAACTTCCTGTTAACAAAATGCTTAATATATGCTTTTTAAATAATTACGTGATCTTGGAGTCTTTCTGCTATTGTTAGAAGTAGCTTTAATTCTTCTCATCCTTTTCACTCTATTTTAAATTCTTCCCGAAGTTGTCAGTGTAGAAATGTATTTCTCTTTCATCCCCTGACTTGCATTAATGAAATACCAGAATTTGTCTCTGATGGTCTTAGTGCTGCATTTTAAAGGAAAGAAAAAAAGAAAAAAGAAGGGAGTTAAGCATGCATTGCCCTCCTTAATAATGCATGTTTTCTGTTCTCCAGATAGTTTATTATTTAGAAACTATGGACTCTAGGATCTTTCCTATAGCAAACAGAAACTGCATAGGGTGAATCAGAATGATTAGTATGCAAGGGGCTGATTCTGGGATATTCACTATAGCTTGTCCTTTCAATGTGTCTTCTTTTGACATCTTCACCCTGGGTATCCTGGCAACAGAGTACTTCACAAAAACAAAAGTCCCATAGACAACTGTTTACTGAATACCATCAGAATAATAAAAAGACCGTTTTATTGAAGCATTTACTGAAGACAGTAAGTTAGAAAAATAGCAAGACGACAGCTAAATGTATTTGATTCAAAAGTGACTGACCCTGAAGGAAGCCCCAGTCCAAGGATGGTGTCTTTGGGTCATATAATTGCTCAACCATTTGTGGGAAGACAGGGGAGTGAAAAAGAGATGATTTATGGGCTAAACTGGGAAGTAAACCAACGTGAATGTACTATAGTAAGAAATCCCTAAAAGGGGCCCATTTATATAATGTGGGGCACACGTCTCCATACAAGCTAGAGATGCATCTTTGCTCCTGTGAAGGGACCTCTTCCAGCTGCACAGTCTCCTTCTCCTCAGTGCTCCTTTTGCTCTGGTGGAGTAGCAAGCTGGGCTCTTAGGGTGGCATGCTAACTCTTTCTAGGCCTTTGGGGATCCAATCGCTTTTGTAGGACATTTGGGAGTTCTGATCCATTTAGTGCAGTGATAATGCTGTCATTGGTCTCCTTAGGGCTTTAACAGGTTAATTAAAGCACCTCCCTCAGACTCCTACTGTCTCCTCCTTTAGGCACTGGGGAGAGGTAGGCAACGTGATTAAGAGCATGGTTAACATCATCTGTCTCCTAGTTTTTCAGACTTGCCCTTGCAGTGCCGTATCGCCTTTGTGACCGCAGGGTTTACTACCTTGGTGCAGCGACTATCTGCTCTTCCTGAAGGCAAACGTTAGGAAATGTTATCTTACTGCAAGGCTGATATCTTTATTGAACAGAACTCAAGACCCTCAGGGAGGACTTTAGGGAAGAGAAGTTTAAGCTCCCCAAAGGATTGGAATTCAAGCAGGTTATGTACTAGTGCAGGTGCATTTTGATGGTGTATCCTGCCCAAGAAGCCCCTCCTGGTGCCTACGCCCTCACCACCCTCCTTCCCCTATTCTCAGGGGTTGCTGCTGATGGCTCTCTTCATACAGTACCATCTGACTCCCACCCTCCAACCCCGGTTCCAGGCCACAGCTGATTAGGCCAGGATGAGGCCCCTGACCCCATCTGTCTAGTCATAGTTTATCACCTGGGAATTTGGAAATGAAATTCAGCACTATTTGTGCATTCAGCTGGTTGTTTGAACTTGGGACATCTACTCTTGGAGGGCTAACTTCTGTGGGCATGCAAAAGCAGGGACAGAAATGACACAGCCACACAGCAAAACTAGATGAGAGAACGTGAAAAGAGAGAGACAGAGAGAGAGAAGCTGTCTTGATTCTTCGTGGCTTTTTAGTTTCTAGTTCCAGTTTCTTTTATGATTTGATTCTGCTTGTTTCCCTTGGATTCTGTATAAGACGTACACTCAGGACCCGATTTGGCCTAACCCAATTTGAGTGGGTTTTACTTAATTATACTTTTGTAAAAAGCTTTGACCAAGACAAGCTGATTAAAGAAAGACTCAAAACTGGAATCCAGGCCCCCTGTCCCCAGGCAAATATTTTTTCTGCATTACTGGACCTTCTGCCTGTTAGCTGGACTCCAGACTGCAAAGGCAGAACCTCTTTTCTTTGGCAGCTCTGCTGTGTCCTGGTGGGGCCAGGACCCTGAATGGTCCTACCTTTCAGCCCTTTGCCCCAGATGGTTCCCCAAATGGATGATCTGCTGGTGCCCTCACGCAGACTGGAACAGAAATCAGTGCTGTGGCCGCCTCCACCTGCCCATCTGAACAGCGGGTCTGAAAAACCCTTGGACCATGGCACTCCTGATTCCTGCATGACTTCTAATCACCTCAGGGTGAGTTTCTAGGAGCCCTTACCTGAGAGGCCTCACGTGATGAAGGTGATGCCTTCTACCTCTTTGGAAGGGTTACTTGAGAATCATTGCAGGAGAAGAATCCCAGACAGGCCCTCACTTGCTGCTCTAAGATGCCAGCTCTTGTTTTGCTACTGTGTGCTGTTAGGATAAGGGCAAGCTGACATTCTGAGTGAGGCTAATTGTTGGGGGCAGGAGGGAAACAGGAGCAAAACTGGGCTTCTGATTATGTCAACAGTGTTTCTGCAGCTCATGCTGTGGGAAGGCCCCTCTCTCCAGGATGAGGCAGACTGCGTGCTTTTGGCAGAAATAAAAGCTATGTAGTGATCCAGGTTTGACCTCTGCATAGAAAAGCTTCTGCTTAATTTATGGCTTTAGAATGGGCAGTCATAGATTTCTGGACAGAAAAAAAAGCTAATGTATTCTTGTGAAGCAAAGAATAGAATTAGTGGGATAAATGGTACTTGAGAAGCTCCTGACCATTCCCATACTAGTCAGAAAAAAAAGTCTACATGATGCTGATTCAACTTTAAACAATTTATTTGGGGCCTAATTTGGCCTGCTAAAATGCAGGGGCTGGCTGCAGTCTCTCGTAGGGCATGAAGCCCGGTGAAGAGGGAAAGCTCTAGTTCTTTTGTGACCATTGTCACAGCAACAGTTTTCTTCGTTCTGAAGGATGAGGCAAGTTCTGTTTGCAGAAGCCAATGTGTTGCTAGGGAGAGCCAGGACACATCAACATCAAAAAGGGCTGGAGGCCTTGAAATTATTGTCCTTTTTCCTTATCTACACATTACCTTCCTGGCCGCCCCTTCAAAATACATACAAGCACATACAAACACAGGCACATACATTCTCACACCACTACAGTAGTCCCTTTGATAAAATACATTTTCAAACTAATGTAATATTAGGATGAGAAGGGGCTTTAGAGTCTGTGCTAGTCATCTATTGCTGCATTACAAAGTACCCCCAAACTTAGCAGCTAAAAAGAACAAACATTTATTATCTCACCATCTGTGGCTCAAGAAAACGGCATGGTTTGGGGGCCTCTGGCTCAGCATGTTTCACAGGGCTGCAACCAAGGTGTCAGCTGAGGCCGGCATCACCTCAAGCCTCGATTAGGGGAGAAGATCTGCTCCTAAGCTCATAGATAAGGCTGTTGGCAGGTCCCAGGTGCTCATTACCTGCTGGCCAGAGACATCAGTTCCTTCTGCAAGGGTTCCATAGAGATGCTCACAATATGGCAGCTGGCTGCCCTCAGAGTAAGTGAGCAAGTACCCAAGAGGCCAAGAGAGGGAGAGAGGACCCCCAAGATGGAAGCCACCTAATCTCGAAAGCGACTTCCTATCACCTCCACTGCATCCTCTCCTCTACAAGGGAGTCGCTAAATCCAGCCCATAGTCAAGGGGAGGGGATCACACAAGGGCATGGATACTAGGAAGTGGGGGTCACTGAGGATTCTTTTGAAGCTGTCTACCGTGAAGCCATCCAGTTCAACCACACCTCTGTTCTGCTTGCATACCTCTTGCACAGGAAGCTTCTTCACTTCTGAGGCAGCTCTTTCCATTCCACGTTTAGAATTCCTTAGAGTGAACCATAAGACCAGTGGGCATGGTCATTTGTGACCTCCCAGCTTCCCTTTCCTTTCTGGCACTTTTCCATTAGGGGCTCCCTCTTGTCCTATCCTCGGTCTAGTTTTGGGGTGGGCACAGGACCCAGCCCTGAACAATCAGAATTTTGTATCTCTTGGTAATTGGTTAAGGAATGGGTACAGGCCTCAAGCTAATCCAATTTACATTCCCTGAGATCTCTTTTTACCATTCCTGTGAGCCTTCTCCCCTCTCTGCCCTTACACTTTCAATGTATTTTCAAGGGTTATTTATGGTAATTCTTCTGAGGACCACTCTTGGGCTACCCCCAGTCACTTTGTCCCAACCACAGCAAACTGGAGGTACCCAGGAATTTATATTACGTCCCCCACTTTTGTTTTTGATGAGTTAAAAAAAATTTTATTGACATATATTTCACATATCATTGTCTTTACTCATTTAAATGTACAGTTCAATGTTTTATAGTATATACACAGATATGCAACCATCCTCACAGTCAGTTTTAGAATATTTTTATCATTTCAGAAAGAAACCCTATACCCTTTAGCTATTACTCCTCTATCCCCAACCCCTGCCCCATCCCTAAGCTAATCAACTTTCTATCTCTCTAATTTTCCTATTCTGGACATTTCATATAAGTTGGATCATATGTGGTATCTTGTGACCAGCTGATTTCACTCAGTGTAAAGTTTTCAAGGTTCATCCATGTTGTGGCATTTACCAGTGCTTTATTCCTTTTTGTGACCAAATAATAGTCCATTGTATGTATATACCACATTTTGTTTATTAATTCATTAACTGATGGGCATTTGGGCTGTTTCCATGTTTTGGCACCAAGGAATAATGCTATTATAAAAATCCATGTATGTGTTTTTGTGTTGACATATATTTTCATTTCTCTTGAGTATATACCTAGGAGCAGAATTGACTGGGTCATAGATAACTCTTAAGTGTTTGAGGAACTGGCAGACCACTTTCCAAAGTGGCTGCACAACATTTTATATTCCCACCATTAGTGTATGAGGGTTCTGATTTCTCTACATCTTCACCAGCACTTGTTATTATTGGACTTTTTGATTCTAGCCATTCTAGTGGGTATGAAATGGTACCTTGTTATGGTTTTCATTTACATTTCTTTGATGACTAATGATGTGTAACTTTTTTTTATGTGCTTATTGGCTATTTGCATATCTTCCTTGGATAAATGTCTATACATATCCTTTGCTTGTTTTTCACTTAGGTTCACCCACCCTATTTTTTTTGCGGTACGCGGGCCTCTCACTGCTGTGGCCTCTCCCGTTGCGGAGCACAGGCTCTGGACGCGCAGGCTCAGCGGCCATGGCTCACGGGCCCAGCCGCTCCGCAGCATGTGGGATCTTCCCAGACTGGGGCACGAACCCACGTCCCCTGCGTCGGCAGGCGGACTCTCAACCACTGCACCACCAGGGAAGCCCCCACCCACCCTTTTGACCAATAACTTTTTGGTGTGAGAACGTGAAAGCTTCATTCCCTCAGGCTGAGGCACCTTGAGACATGACTTTCTCTCCAGAGTCCCTCTGAAGAATCAGGTAGGAGTCAACACTACCTGAGACTTGTGCCTCTTCCCTTCCCTATCAGACTCCTCTACTAGAATGAGGTAGCTTGTCTTGAGAGCCAGCTGCCTTCAATTCCTTCTCAGCCTGTATGAACACGTCATTCTTCCACTGCCTTCATCTACTTGAATCTGGGCCAGCTTGTGACTACTTTGTCCAACAGAGTACAGTGATCCAGAAGTGATACTGCCCACTTTTGGACCTAGACTTAAGAACTTAAGCATTTTCCCCCATTTTCTTTTGAGTAATTATGTAAGGAGTCCAAGTGGTGGTTCTAATCTGATCCAGCATTTCAAAGTTTTGCGGACCAATCCAGTTTTACTCTAAAACTTTTTTTTTCATAAAATTACAGTTTCTCATTGTAGAAAATCTGGAAAATGCAAAAAAATAAAGGGGGTGAGGGGAGAGATGAACAGGCAGATCACAGAGGATTTTTAGGGCAGTGGAAATACTCTGTATACCATACTGGTGGAAACATGTCATTATACATTTGTCTAACATATAGAATGTACAACACCAAGAGGGAATCCTGAGGTAAACTATGGACTTAAGATGGTTATAATGTATCAATGTAGGGTCATCAGTGATAACAAATGTATCAGTCTGATGAGGGATGTTGATGATGGGGGAAGCTAGGCATGTGTGGGCCAGGGATCGTATGGGACCTCTTTGTGCCTTCCTTTCAATTTTACTCTGAACCTAAAACTTCCCTAAAAAAAAAGGTCTTAAAAAAAGCATAAATAAGATAATAAAAATCACTTATAATATACTTCTTAGTGATAAGCACTGCTACATTTTGATATGTGTGCTTGAAGTTTTGCCTGTGTTAATAAATCCATATCTAGCCATAATTTATCTACCAGTCAATTTATCTTTATGTAATTTATCAAAAATGTTTGGCTTGATTTATATATACTTTTCCAAACTCAGTCAAGTTTCTGACCAGGGTCATTATTCTCCTGGTCTCAGAAGCCTAAGACACTCTGACAAAGTATTATAGAAGGTATTTGAATTCAAGAGGTATAAATTAAGAAAGAAAGCATGGAAGAGGGAGTTGTGAAACAGGGAGAGGGAAGGAGAGTCATAATTTCCCTCTTAAGTGATATTAAAATCTCTGATTCTTAGCAAACCCAGTATTTCTACTTTTTAATTCTCAAAACTGGGGGTTTTATCTTCATAGGACCCATTTTTGTTAAGGGAGTGGAATGGGTGAGGTACAAAGAACTTCTCCCCATGAAAGCACTTACTCAGCAGATGCCCCCTTTCCTAAAACATAGTCTAAATAATAATAAAAAAAAAACCAGCCAACATATATCTGCAAGTTTTAGATGAGGAAACTTTAAGATAATGAGTTCTGCTTCAGGTAGCACAGGGTGAAATAAAATCACAGAAGATGATTCTCAAACATTGACTGCAAGTCCTAGGGGTTCATTGCATGCTTGGGGAGGGAGGTGACAGGGTTGAACAGGTCAGAATGCATTGACTGTTGCGGCTGCTGGATGCCTAGCTAGAGGTCCATGAAGGAGAACAGCTAGTCCATCGGCAGCATGTCCTAAGTGCAGCCCATGAGTCATTTGTAGCTCTGGAGTTACACAAAGTAAAACATTAGATAAAACATCTGTTCTATTAGGATGGTGAGAGCACGGGCACAAACCAGAGGAAAAAGATATACTGACAAGAGCTAACTATTGTGGCTATGAAGAATCAACAGAAAATTGATTCCAAGTACATCTGCAATAGAAATCTATGCAAAATCCAAGAAAACCAGTTTTGCCACCTTCTTGAAACAGTATAAATAGATAGCAAATGAGTTAAAGGTAAAGAATCATTTGGGAACGCAGTGGTTACCTTCTTCCTTATGAATGTTGAAAATGTCATTTGTTACATCCAAGCTTGGAAGAGTGGAGGCATGGGGCTCTCAGTGAAGCATCTGCTTTCCTTACGTGCTCTCTTCTGGCACGAGAAGGCTGGTCTCTCTCCTTGTTGGAGGATTCTGTTGGAGGTTTGCTTATTGAGGCTTGCCAACACACCCTACACTGCCATGTCTGCTCGATGGCAGTGTCATATTTTATAGGTTCTCACAACTTATTATGTCCAAGTTTCCTGCCATTAATCACCAAAGCCTGGCATCTTCACTCTAACCTAATGAATTTACATCCACTGAAACAAACCCCTTTCCCTGACTGCTGTAGTGCTGGAAAAGGAATGTATATTTCTGGCAAGTTGTCTGTTCAAATGCAATTCCACCAAGAAAGAATAACCATCCTAGTTCTAGTATCGACTTTTTTTTTTTTTGAGAGCACTTTTGCAAATCAGTGGTTGTTGGGGCATTGATTTTATTTGGTAGCAATCATTGACCTTGGTTGGCTTCCCAAGCTGAATTAAGGCTGATGAGTAGTTGACAGACTGGACATTGTGACAGATTCCCTGACCATGACGTTTTACCTCAAGTAATGTTCGCATTTGGAAAAAACAAGGTTTAAACATGCAAAGATAACAGATGCACGTTAGAAAATGGTAAAATTAAGATGCTTATCAAATGTGAAGCTCTTTCTATAGAATAAATTCCAATAATATCAATAAATATTAGAACTTGTTGACTCTAAGTTCAGGCAATAAAATACATGCTGTATGGTTCTTTACTTCATTGTTATTGAGTATTCATTTAAATACTCACTAAATGTCTGCCATGGTGTATTAATTAAGATAGTTATTAGCAAGGATTATAAAGTCCTAAATAAGGCTGTGGTGGTGGAGATAAAGAGGAGAGGAAAGATCTGAAAGACATTTCTAATAGAACATCCCTAGGAAAGTGATTCTATGTAGAGGAGAAAGAAGGAGTTGGATAACTATGAGCTTTTGCTCTGGGGAGACACCATTAACTGAGTGCTGGGGATGCTTGATTCAAGGTATCTACATGACATGAAAATGAAAAATAACTACTTAACACAGTAAGCCTTAGTAAATTAAGTTGTCTGTTTGAAGATGCCTCCTCTCCTCCACAGATAAGGAGGAGTGAGCCTTGCAGGCCAGGTTTGGGCATGAAATCCCAGTACCAGTTTCTGGCACTGATGAGTGTCTGAGTAGGTTTAAGAGAGAGCATCTGGGCAAAAGCATATTGAAAACCCAGGAGGATGGTCTAAAGCTATTTATGAATCACATTCTAATAGACTCCATGGGAGGAAAAAAAATCACTGTTTTTTGAAGACCAACTTGATTCAGACTCTGAGTGTCCACTCCTGTTCAATTGGGGGCACATTCCCTCTCTGTCATTGGGGTTCCTTCTTTCTCTTGGGATGGGATGGAAGCTTGGGGTGGAGTGCAGGCTTACAGGATGCCTGCAAAAAAAACCCCACAGAAGTCTCTAGTTTTAAGTCCACTGTGTTCATGGCTGGCATCGTCGACATCCAAACCCTCAGTGTCTCCTGACATCCAGTAGCTCTCTGTTTCCACATCACATGGGATGTGGGCAGCTTTGATGAAGCCAAGGCTGTCTGTGGCTAGGGTCCTACCCCTTGGGTGCCCATGGACCTGTCTCATTCTTAGGTCTTTGTGCACCAAGGCGCCACTGAGGAGCAGGACCATGCAGTTCTCCATTTTCTCTGGGCACCTGCAGCTATCTCTCTTCCCTCCAGCCCAGGGGAATCCCCTACTGCCCTCACTACTTCTCCAAGTCCCTCCACTGCTTCCAGCAGCCCTCTCCTCAGTGGGTTTCAGGTTAAGGAAACTCAAAGCAGAAAATCTGGTAGCCATCCTGTTTTGCACTCTGTTGTGTACCTGCCCTAAGGCAATGAATCAAAAAGCTGCCTACCTGCTTTGATGAGGGAAGAAAAGGGGGAAAGCACAGGGAGGAAATCTACTTAAATTAATACCTCAAAACATGATGTGGCTGCTTCAGTCATGAACCTGAAATTGCTAGGCAGAGAGGGAAATTCTAGGTTTTGAAGCCAATGTAGTGAAAAGCCTGGTAAGCCCACAGATTGCAGGCTTGGAGAAGTAAGTGGGAGATGAAGCCTGAAATAGTCCCTTCAGCTGGGGTGGAAGTGTCTAGCTATCACATCTCTTCACAGGATGTTCAGGGCTCCATGGAAATAGGGGGAGTGGAAGCAGCGTGAAGTTTTCTTTCTATATTTCCTTTTGAAAAAGCTAACAGAGTAAAGGTTTACCCTCAAAAGAAAGTTGGGTTTACCCTACTTTCTGCAGATTGATTGATCTGCTCTTGCATTTCTGCTTCCTGGTAGGCCCTGCCCCTCCCAGGCCCTGGAACTCAATGACCTCCTAACCCAGGGCAAGGCAGAGTTGGAAGGCTGGGCTGAGCAGAAGCAGAATATTAGTTGATCCACTGCTGGGTTGGACTCAGTTATTGATTAACTTACGGAGCAGAGAAGACACAGCTGATGGTGCTCTTTCAAAATAAATCAGTATTCCAGACACTGAAAGGGAAACTAGGTTTGAGGGAATTGCAAAGACAGGCTGAGAAGAGATCAAACCACAGAAGGTCAGGTACCACCAAGAGATTTCTGGCAGAAGGAGGTAGCCTTTTTATTGAAGAATGTAGGCAGCTAGGGAAAGGCATCAAAGGAGATTATCTATTTACAACTCCCTATCCCAGAAAAGATCAAGAAGAGAGAGAGCTGGGAGTGGAGAGAAAGTGGTGGCTCAGCAGGCACCGATGTGATGGAGAAATGGCATGAATGTTTGATGAGGGAAGGACGCAGCAGAACTGTGTGTGCCTCTCTGATGTGGCCGTCACTCTGGGTGGGCTGCGAGGTGGCAGAGGTCACGGGGGACTGCTCTCCCTTTCCCTGCCAGGAGGTGACAGGTGCTAGTAGCATCACCGTGGGCTGGGTGCAGGTGTCTGGGTGTGGCTGAAGTTGGCTGGCTGAGTGTGGAGCTAAATGCAAATGGAAGCACTGTCATGATTAAAACTACAAGAGAGAACACAGCTGATCCTGGGTGATCAATTTTCCTTACTAGGCCTTGGTTTTCTCACCTGGGACACAGCAATACTCCTACGTATTTGTGAGTGTTAAATGAGACCATGCATTCATTTGTTCATTTATTTATCCATCTATTTTTTTTTCTGGGTGCTGAGGGTATCGGTGCAAAAATAAAATCTCTGCCTCCATGGAGGACACAGACAATGACCAACTCAACAGAGAAATCTAAGACTGTCAGGTCCTGAGCAGTGGTAGAAGCAAAACGAAGCAGGGTGAGTAGATGGCGTGATGGAAGGTGCAGCTTTAGATGGGGTGTTGGGGAAGGCTTCTTGAGGAGGGGGCATTTAAGTAGACCCCAATGAGTGATGAGGGCAAGCCAGGCTGCTCTCTAGGGGAAGAATATTCTAGGTAGTGAAAACAGCATGGAAAACCCTGAGACTGGAACACACCTGGTGTGCTTGGGGAATGACCGGAAACTGGTGATAAAGGGAATAGTCATGGGAAATGAAGTTAGAGAAGGAGCCAGATCATGTAGGGCTTTGTAAGCCGTCGGGGAGGACTTAGGATAGTATTTTAAGTGTGACGGAAAACCCTAACATACGCAGGGAGTTTAATTAAAACACATATGGAGCACTTACTGGGAATAAGGCCTGTTCTAGGCACTTCACTAAATCAGTCCTCAGACAACCCTGTGATGGCCCAGGAAGTTCAATTGTTACCAACCCTTCTGAGTCAGGCCCCAACAAGGGTCCTCGTCAATAGAAAGAGACCGTTCGGTGGGGTTGCTTTACAGGGATCGCCTCAGCCGGGAAGCGGGCGGGGCGCAGCTGTGCTGCTCCCCTCGGTCCAGATCAAACAAAGTGCCGAGGGCAGCCTCTCTGCACCTGGTCTGCCAAGCTGGAGTGTCGGGTGCAAGGCTTCTGTACCGGGCACCCTATGAGCAAGTGAAACTAGACGAAGCACAAAGGAAAAGAACAAAAAAAGGTCAGGTCTTACTTTATTACCCAGATTCTATTTTTATTTCCTGAGAATTGTTCGTGGTGTCAAATCCCTCCTCTGTCTTTTGTCCGGCTCCTCATTCATGAGGGGTGCTGAGGGGTGAAGTTCATCTTCTATAACTACTTCCTGCTGAGTCTGGGCAGCGTACTAATCTGGGTGGAGGAGGAGAACTCAGCTGCCTTTAGATGTGTGTATGGTCACTAGGCTTCAGCCCTAACTATTCGTATCCCTGAGCAACCAGCATTTGTCTAACCTTTTGGAGACAAAGGATGCCAGACAATTTAAGATACATGGCCCAAATATCAGCAAAAGAAAAATGGCCATGTGCCAAATTTTTCCTAAAAATGAAGGTTTCTAGGTCTTTTGCCTATAGGCCCAAGTGTGCCCTGATGGTGAGGCTTACTTCCCAGGTTAGGCGACTGGGATAGATCGTGACTATGGTTTCTATACAATCATGCTCTGGGGGCCCCGTTTCTGTGGGTAGCAGGGTGGCAGGATTTAGCAGGTGACAGGTGTTTTGTTTTTTTTGCGGTACGCGGGCCTCTCACTGTTGTGGCCTCTCCCGTTGCGGAGCACAGGCTCCGGACGCGCAGGCTCAGCGGCCATGGCTCACGGGCCCAGCCGCTCCGCGGCATGTGGGATCTTCCCGGACCGGGGCACGAACCCGTGTCCCCTGCATCAGCAGGCGGACTCTCAACCACGGCGCCAAGAGGGAAGCCCATGACAGGTTTTTATGGTAGCCACTGTGTTGTCTAAAAGCATAGCCTGACCTTGAATCGACTTTCTGGGGGACAGCCATTCCCTTCCCTTAGAACTTACTAAAACCTGAGCCTGGTGGAGTCCATATAGTGATTGGCTGACCAAATGTTAACTTTTCAGCCTTGTTTAGCAGGGTGGTAGGCCTCCTGGAGGCAAGGAGGCCATCCCTCAGCTGTTCCATCCAATTGTTTAGGGAAATAAGCAACCACCTGAGCAAGTGGTCCTAGTTTTCCAGCTAATGACCTGAGGGCAATCCCCCTTCTCTCCTAAATGTAAAGGTCAAATGGTTTAGCTAAGTCTGGGAGGGCCAGGGCAGGGACCTGAAGGAATTGCTTTTTCAATTCTTAAAAGGCCCCTTCACATTCTGAGTTTCATTCAAAAGGATCATCACCCTTTCCTTTCAACTTTCCATGTAGAGGCCTTGCTATTAGACCCTAGTTAGGGATCCATATGTGGCAAAACCTGGCCTCCCCAGGAAACATCTAAGCTGTCTTCTAGTTTTAGGAGGGGCCAGGCTCCTGGGGTAGGCTTCTCTGACCTTCTGTGAGAATGAAGCCTATGTAGGTCACCCTAGTTTGTGATATTGGAGCCTTTTTCTTGGACACCTTATATCCTTCATCGGCTAGGTCGTTCAGAGCGGTTACAGCCTGGTGTTGGTTGGAGCCAACAGAATGAGACCTGGTTTGGTTCAGAAGCAAAGGAGAGTTTCATTCTTTGATCAAAGAATGGAGAGGTGCGATGTTGCACTCTAGAGCACCTGCCTTCCCTTACAGAACATGGGTGAGGCTGCTTTATAGGATTCAGCTGGGAGAGCTGAAGGCGGGGCTGGCGGATGAGGTGGGGTTCCTGCCCATTAGGCTCAGGTGTGCTGCTCTCCAAACGCCAGATAGCAGTGCCGGGTCCAGAGCTGCCACCATCTTACCCGTGGGCAGCGCTTGTGCACACAGCCTGCCGAGCTGAGGTGTGGGCCCAACCGTTTCACGCCAGGAGCCCTGGCCTGAAGCACTGGGTGCAAGGCCTCCTCACACGACACCCTGTGAGCAAGTGAAAGTGGACCGAGTTCACAGTAAAGAAAGGTTAGACCTTATTTTATTACTCAAATGCTATTTTTATTTCCTGGGATTTGTTAATGGGCTTTGCTGGGGACACATCCGTTTGGAGATGACACGATTGAAGTGTCATAGTCAGTTAGATCAAAGTGCTCATAGTTTTTCTTTTCTATAGATGAAAATGTTTTGAGTTCTGAAGAGCTGCAGGACAAATAGAACTTGGGCTTATCTTTCATAGTGTTTTATGTTGCTACCAGTTGTAATGTGTTTCTTCTCATGGGAAGTATTCTAAAAGTCAAGAGGCATCAAAATAATGATTTCTTTTTTAAGCCTAAGTGGGTAATATTTACATATAAATATTTAAAAATACATAAAGTTAAATGAATATACCCATAGTTATTTGATTAATCATTAAGGTTTTAATTCATTCAAATGTTAATTGAGTGCCTCTGTGAAACAGGTTACAATCTGGACCGAAAAGATAAATAAGTCAAAGTCCTTCTTCCCAAGGAGTTTATAACTCAGTGAGGAAGACAACTAAACATAATTACAACCCAGTTTGACAAATTCTGTGCTAGAAGGAAGCCCAGGCTCTTGAAGCGGTATGGGAGAAGGGGAGCCTAATCCTGACTAGGGCATGTGTCAAGGAAGGCTTTGTGAGTGTGTTGCCTGAGATGAAAGCTGAAGATAAAGAGAGGGGGTCAGAAATGGCATTTCTGTTGAGGGAGTAGTATGTTCAAAGGTGCAAGGGTGTTAGAGGGCATGGAACATTCCAGGAGCTGCAGACGGAGGAGACAGAGCCAATCCTGCAGGGAGATCCTTAAGTGGCTCCACGTGGGTAACTATACAAGCACAGCTCTGTCATCCAGCGCTCAGATTTCTCCGCATGTTTATCTCATCCTTCCTCTAATATCTTTCTCCCCTCCGTTCAGGGTTATCTTACTCGCTCCATACTCATTCCAACCTGTAAACCTTTTTTTCATAATGTTCCCAAGCCTTAATACCTTTCCTATTCTCTTATGATATTTGAACTTCTCCCCACTTTTCATTGCCTGTCTCAGCTACTGCCTCTACCAAGAAGACCTCTCTAACTATACCTGTTCACAGTGATCTCTCCTAGCTCCGAATTGATTTTGTCCTTCAAAACACACCTTAAGAATCTACTCTGTTATCTTTTATTTATTTCAAGTGTTAATGTTGCATTTTCAACTCATTTGTGAATTTGGTAATGGTAGGTAACCCTTCGTGATTTTAATTTGTCTAGCTCAGTGTAGTGTATGATGAACACTCTTGGTCAGTACTATAATTTGATAAATAGTAACTGGACACTTTTTTCAAGGCCACTGCTGTATGCTGATTGTATTTTGGAGTCCCTAGCCGCTTGTACAACTAGGTAGTAAAATGGGCAGGTTTTATTTCTCCTACACAAACTTATCCCGTGACCTGGGGAAATTAAGAAGAATCAACTAGATCTGTATATATCATGTATACATCACTGAAACACAATATAGAGTGGAAATAGCAACTTCCAGAATAATACAGCATGATACTGTTTATGTATCTTTTAAATGTATATATATACTATATACATTTTAATGGGCATATGTATGTTAAAGAATTTTTAAAAATGGACTGGAAGTATACATGCAATTCATGCTAATGGGTGTCTCTGCATTAGGAGAGGAAGGTCAAAGAAAATTGCAATGTAGTCTATTTTTATTTTACAAAATAAAAATTCCAAAGCATATAAGATAAAATATTTTCAATGGTCAGTGTTGTTTTTCTAACAGTTAATATGTTGTGGGATTGTTTGTTGTATTATTCCTTATAATTTTCTCTATTTGAAATTTTTTCTCAAACACCTAAACACACACACACACACACACAAACTGCATGTGTGTTCAAGAGCTGGAACATTTAGGAGCAAAGGAGACAAGGAAGGTGGAGAGAGAGCTTGAACAGCTCAATTATTGTGAGTAGAAAACTTTTCTTGTAAAATATTCCAGCCCCTGCTATTTTGCTATGATAGCTCCTTGTAGATCAGGAGACAATTCTAGTAAAAATAACTCCTGTGGCCTTTGCATGGTCTTTGGTTTACTGTAGGCTTCATGAGATAATATGGACACTGCACTGGAAGGCTTCAGCTAACTCTCTCTAAATGAACTGCAGCTTCCTCTCTGCCTTTTCTGAACTGTATGATTTCAGGTGAGGTTAATGGGCATTAGTTACACCAGTAGGTGGAATATATGGGTCCTGAATTTTAATGCCTGAGCCCCTGCCATTCTAAAGTCGATACTGACTCAGGAGAGTTACAAATAGGTAGACGGCGTCAAGGGGCTGATCATTAACATTCCCATAAAAACGGAGAGGTTGGGGTAGGTGGAGGGGGTCAGCAGTAATCTAGGGCCAGAAGGACCTGAGGACATGACCAACCTATAAGGTCTGAATTGCTCTCACTTAAACTCACATCACTGGAAAACTTTAAATGGACAAATTGAGCTGATTCAACAAGATTGTGTGACCTTACAGCCAAGTTCAGCCTGAGGAGATATAAAGAGCAATTGATTCCAAAAAAGGAGGGCCCAGTTGTTTTAATACTAACTCACAGAGAGGAAAGTTCCTTTGAAATCCAAGTCTGCCTAGGTTCCTAAAAATAGGTCTTGAGGTGGACATTTTAAAATCTTTTGAAATTATGCCTCTAAAATTATGTATGTGTGTATATGTCTATGTGCATAACATACAGCTACACATGCATGTACACACATAAACATAGAACCAACGTATGTGATATGTATACATTATCATAAAATATAAATATACATTATATTATATATATAAATGATAGATTATATGTATATAGATCCCAAAAAATCAGTACCTGTGATCAACAAATGTATGGTAAATTGAGTGAGCATCACAGATAGAAAAAACCTTAGTAAGAGTAATATTTTACTCTTAATTGTCTTATTCTTGATGGAGATCTGTTACCCTTCCTGAGCTAGACTGAAGTTTCAGGATGCTTAGGGACAACTGGGACAGCCGGGCAGTTGGTGGGTTGAAGAGGAGAAACAGGGGATGATAAATCTCTCGTATCTGGGAGGGTCCTACAGTCAGTAGCACGTGCCTTCCTCTCCTGCTGGCTAGGGGTGTGGTTCCTGTCCTCAGCTTAACAAGCAGTCACTGTGTGTGAGGCACTGCGCTAGGCACTTGACAAAGATCTTCTCATACAATCCTCACCACCAGACCTAATAGGTACCAGTGCCCTCATTTTCAGAACAAAGAGCTTAGACTAAGTAGCTTTGCTCAGAGGCAGTAACTAATAAGTGGCAGAGCTGCATTTAAACCAGGGTCTGGCTCCCAGTGCCTGCTTTAGTAATCACCAGTGAGGTTGCTTCTGATCGTACTCAACGGCAGATAGAAGGAGCTTTCTCTCTAGTGCAAGGTGAGGGACAGTTTGGGCTGCAGTTAGAAATAGGTACCATACATATGCCTACCCCAGCAATTGTGAGGACTGTATAATACTCACTGACCACCAAAAGATGTTCCCAAACCACACACCAGAGGCCACAGAGAGAGCTTTAGAGTGTCAGCTCTGCACCGGGTAGAAGGCCCCATAATCTGGGGAAAGAGCATGGGCCTTGGAGCTAGTTGAATTTATGATCAAATTCCACACCTGCCACTTAATAGTTTTGTAGTCTTGGGAAAGTTGCTTAACCTCACCGAGCCTGTTTCTGTAGCTCTAGAATGGTGACGGCAGTGCCTGCCTTGCAGAGTTAGTGTTAGTTCTGGAGAAAAGCAGCGCACAGCACATGGCAGGTCCTAAACTGCAGGTAGCAATTTTTATTAGCAACATGAATTATAAGAAATTGTTGGTCATTGAACCTAAACAGAAGAAAATGTGCAGTGGTCTGGGTAGAGGGACAAAAAGAGACCTAGTGTGAATACGTGGCTCACAGGTTAGCAGCACAGAGATTCCCTGTGGAAATGGCCTCCCTTTTGCTGGTGAATGGGGTAGTAAGGTTCCAGGGGAGAGCACACAGTCTCCCCTACCCATATTTTGTAACATGGGTGATCCATAGGACCCTTTAATGGTGCTCGAACAGACTTTGGCAAGGCAGCTGGAGGGAGCGTGCTCTCGCTCTGGGGTGTAGTCAGTCTTTGGGCAGTTGTCCATTTTGGTCCATTCTTTTGTGTGTGCTGAAGGTACCCAGTCCCTTGTATGTTGGCGTCTTTTAAGGACAGAGTTTTCTCTTTGATTGAATGGTTTGGTTTCTCTCTGAATGAGAATTTTCATTCCCAAGGGGAGCTTATATATACACTTGTTAATGTGGATAGATATACGGAACAAAGAAATGATAAACTTTAACAGCCAACATTTACTTAGCACTCACTTTGTGCCAGTCACCGTTTTAAATGCTTTACATATATTAGTCTTTAAATAATTTAATTCTCACAATAATACTATTAGGTTGATACTAGCATTATCTCAGATTATAGTTGAAGAAACAGGCACTGAGTATTTAGGTTATGTTGCCCAAAGTCACAGTTCCTAAGTGGCAGAGCTGGCATTTAAACTCTGGTAGTCCAGCTCCAAAAGTCTTGCACAATTGGAGGCAATAATTGGTATTTACAGCCCCACAGGCTTCACATCATGGTGACAGAGTTGTGTACAAAGCAAAATGGCAGCTAACAGGAAGAGTCCCTGTAACTCAGCAGCTCAAAGGCTTTGCTACCCAGAGTTAAAGACATGCTTCTCAGGATTGTGTCACTGGCATCTAATTTTAGAGCAGTTAGGTAGCAGCAGGGATTCTAACCCATATTTACTGAAATCAAATTAAATGTCTACTCATTTTGTTATCTTGGAAATATACCTTGCCTTAATGATATGATAAGTGGATACAATGTCATGGCAAGATCACACAGTATATCATCTTTGTTAGCTATACATAGGCCAGCTTTTGTGATGTTATTTCATAGGAACTCGTGCTTTTGAGTGGCTGATTTATGCATTCTCTAATTTCTTTTATGATCTACATGTTGCTTATTTTCCTTTCACAAATTTGCCTTGCTTGTAACAGAGAGTGTATTTTTGGTTCAAATGGATAGGTAGCCTAAGACGATCCATGCCCTGGGAGTTCTGAAATGTTTTAATGCTTTCCGTCTAGAAAGAAACAAGTAGCAATGTAGTAAGAACTTGGGAGAACACAACAGATACTAAATTTCATTCTGCTTGTTCTCATTTACAGCATAGACCTAGGGGTCTGTAATGCTGAACTCCTTTCTCTGACACAGAGAATGATTGGGTTCTGGATTTCCATCCTTAATTGCAGAGACCACTGGCCTAATCATTTCTACCAAATGGATAAGGAGGCTATGATTCAGATGACACAGTACCATACTGAGCTATATAGTTGTAATCAGCAACGCATCCAGGGAACTGCATGAATTTGGAGTACACCATCTGTTATTAGGCAAATCTGAATCCATGGAGCTTCATTCATTTGGATTCCACATCATGAACTTAAGATCACTGGACCTGACTTTGCCCACTGGGGAGAAGGCCTTGCTAAATATATAGACAAGTCAAGGCCTAGGCAAAATGGTCATGTTGGTGAACTTTTCGGTGTTGAAGCTTCCCAATCAGCATCTCCTTTTCCTGCCATGATGATGCCACCTCTCTCTCTGGTGAATCATGCCTACACCTCCATCTTCCTCCTCCTATCAAATTTGGGACTTTTGAAATACTTTGATAAAATCACTTGCAGTAATAGGCAATTGACTGATAAGATTTCTTTTTTCTTTTTGTTTTTTTTTTTTTTTACTATATTCTGGAACATTTGCATTTTAATAGAACTGAAGTCTTTATCCAAAAGAATAAATGCATTCTAGAAGTAAGGAACTGGTCAAGCAAGTATAGTTTTGAAATTGAATATTTCTTTCTGGTACCCATGAACACATAAATGACCACTTTTACTGCATACTTGAAGGGTTGACCTTGCATATTAAATGATCACTTGTTGAGAAAAATAAACTGTGTGCCAAGTCTTTTTGTTAACTATTAAAGACGAACGAAGAGAATAATTATAAATGATTCTTAAATACAGTGTATCAGTATGGTCTGATAATACATGTGCTTATAAAAACTAGTAAAATTTATTTTACATATAAACTTAATATTAAAATAAGCATTTCCATAATTTGAACTTTACACTACTCTAGAGAATAATAAGAAGGCGAAAAAGGGCTGTAGAGATCAATGTTTCCAAAGTGTGGTCTCTGTACCGGCAGCATCAGCATCACCTGGGAACTTGAGAGAAATGCACATTCTTAGGCTCCACCTGAGAAATGCCACATCCAGAACCCTGGAGGTGAGCCCAGCAGTCTGTTTTAACAAGCTCTCTGGGTAATTCTGATGCACTCTAAAGTTTGAGAACCAAGGTCGTAGATGATTATGCTTGAACTCATCCTAATTCACAGATGAGTAAATTGAGGCCCAGAAAGATTAAGAGGCTGAGCAGAGCTGGTGATTTTTAGTACAGTGTTCTTTTTACCATCCTAAGGTAAGTCCCTCTGCCTAATCAGTTTGAATGAGTGAGATTTGCTGCAGCATCTTTGATTGGCAGGGCAGTCAAATTGCCCCCGATTGTGTGACTTTACCCTTGTAAGGCCCCAGGGGTGAGACTTGAACAACTTCAATCTCTTGGAGCCTCTCAGGGATCAGGCTGCTCCATATTCACTCTCTTTAAAAAGATCAGCATTCATTTTCCTTTAGAGTTGGGGTTAGTCTTCCTGAGCTGCATACTAATAAGGTGAATGAATTTATTACCAAAAGCTAGATTAAGTTTTGCAGCTGTTCCGCCTGGGGATCTAGTAGAGAAATGGGCCAGCACAACCGAAAATCCTTTACTGATCAAGGCAGTCTGAAAATGCAATCTTACATGGTAAGTAGCATTCAGAAATACTGAAATGAAGTGAAAATTAAAATGACTTTTGCCTAAACATGTGGGAATGGGGAAATCCTGGGGTACCAGCAAACATATATCAGAGCTGTGGAATGCAGACGCTGTCTTTTTAGCTGGCTCACCTCAAGGGGATGCCACTTGCAGATATAGGAATGAGAATTCACATTCAAAACTTCAAGGGGCTGTATAAATTTTAGGAAAAATACTGATTTTTGTGACTCTAGCAACCTCATTTATCCATTTATCTCTAAATCACAACCTCTAAACTAGGCAGTATCTGGGAACTGATATCTTCTGACCTGCTCTCCTCAGTATAGGAATGTCAACATGTGCATTCATTCATTCTTTTCTTCATGAATGCAGCCATTTATCCTGCCAATATTTTAAAACTATCACTATATGCCAGGACTATTCTGGGATTGTTTTTCTCTCATTTCTTGCCTTTTATTCTTGATGGAGTGAGTAATTTTTGTCTTCTGTTTTTCCCTGTACCCATTTGGAAGTTGCACGTTCTGTTTCTTTCTTTTAGTAGTTACCCTAGAAATTTTACCAAATATACTTAAATTATTGAAGTCTAAAGTTAACCAAAACCTTGACCCTCCTCCCAGTAATACAAGTTATTTTCAAAGTTTAATTCAATTTATACCCTCTTGATTCTTGTTACTGTGTTGTATTTTTAAGTCTACCTAAAAACAAAAACAATTAACATTATTATTACTGTCTTATACAATCCATGTTGATTAATATTAGTTTAGTTTATTCCATCCTGCACTTCAGATCCTACATCTAGAATTACTTTCCTTTAGATTTTCTTTTAGTAAGAGTATGCTAGTGATGGTCTTTCTTAGATAGATAGATGTCTTTATTTTTACTTCACTTCTTTATTGAAGTATAATTGACTTTGAAAATTATATTAGTTTCAGGTATACAATGTAGTGATTCAATACCTTTATATATTATAAAATGATCACCATGATAAATCTATTTACTTCATTTTTGAAAGATACTTCACATGATATAGACTTTTAGGTTGGCAGGCATTTTCTTTTAGCACTTTGAAGGCTTTATTCCACTATTATCAGGACTCCATTGATGTGCTGAGAAATCAGCTGTCTAACTTATTCCTTTGCATATGACCTGGCTTCCCCACCCTCCCCCACAGCTTAAAAGTTTTTTTTTCTTCTTGTTGATTTTCAGCAATTTTAATATAATGTGATTTTTTGAATTTATTTTAATTTATTCTATTTCTGATGCAGTAGTTTCTTGACTCTCTGGATTGCTGTCTGATTAGTCCCTGAAAAACTTCAGATATAAGTATACTCCGTTTTATTGAGCTTTGTTTTATTGTACTTTGCAGATACTGCATTTTTTGCAAATTAAAGATTTGTGGCAACCCTATATTGAGTAAGTCTATTGGAGCCATTTTCCCACCAGCGTTTGCTCACTTTGTGTCTCTGTGTTACATTTTGGTAATTCTTGAAATATTTCAAACTTTTTCATTATTATTATATTTGTTATGGTGATCTTTGATGTTACTACTGTGACTCGCTGAATGGTTAGACTTAGATGATGGTTAGCATTTTTAGCAATAAAGTGTTTTTTAGTTCAGGTATGTACATTTTTTTAGACATACTGCTATTGTACTCTTAATAGACTATAGTATAAACATAACTTTCATAGGCACTGGGAAACCACAAAATCTGTGTGACTTGCTTTATTGCAATATTTGCTTTATTTTGTTTGTCTGTAACTGAACCTACTATATCTCCAAGGTATACCTGTGTCATCTTTTCAAATATTGCCCTGACCTTTGCTGTCTCTTCTCTCATTTTAGTTCTTCAATATTTACACCTTGTCATTGTATTTTCCCCATCCCTTACCCCCTCTTCTGTATTTTCTGCCTCTTTTTTCCTCCTGATGCTGAATTCAGGATAATTTATCCTGTTTTATTTTCCTAATATAGTGTAGGCATTCAGTGAATCTTTGTTGAATGAAATGAAATATTGAACTAAAAAAAGTTCTTACTATATGAAAATGGTTTTCATATAACTTGAAAAACCTGGTCTGATACAATCCTTTCAGTTTTCTGTTGCAAAAACTGAGGCCTAGCATCAAAAAATCTACAAACAATAAATGCTGGAGAGGGTGTGGAGAAAAGGGAACCCTCTTGCACTGTTGGTGGGAATGTAAATTGATATAGCCACTATGGAAAACAGTATGGAGTTTCCTTAAAAAACTAAAAATAGAACTACCATATGACCCAGCAATCCCACTACTGGGCGTATACCCTGAGCAAACCATAATTCAAAAAGAGTCGTGTACCACAATGTTCATTGCAGGTCTATTTACAGTAGCTAGGACATGGAAGCAACCTAAGTGTCCATCGACAGATGAATGGATAAAGAAGATGTGGCACATATATACAATGGAATATTACTTAGCCATAAAAAGAAACAAAATTGAGTTATTTGTAGTGAGATGGATGGACCTAGAGTCTGTCATACACAGTGAAGTAAGTCAGAAAGAGAAAAATAAATACCATATGCTAACACATATATATGGAATCTAAAAAAAAAAAAAAAAATGGTTCAAAGAACCTAGGGGCAGACGTAGAGAATGGACTTGAGGATACCGGGAAGGGGAATGGTAAGCTGGGACGAAGTGAGAGAGTGGCATGGACATACATACACTACCAAATGTAAAATAGCTAGTGGGAAGCAGCCGCACAGCACAGGGAGGTCAGCTCAGGGATTTGTATCCACCTAGAGGGGTGGGATAGGGAGGGTGGGAGGGAGATGCAAGAGGGAGGAGATGTGAGGATATATGTATGCATATAGCTGATTCACTTTGTTATACAGCAGAAACTGACACACTATTGTAAAACAATTATACTCCAATAAAGATGTTAAAAAAAACAAAACAAAACACTGAGGCCTGTAGGTTAAATGACTTAGCCAAGGTCATAGAGCTAGGTAATAGCATATCTGGCCCTCGAAATCATATCTGACTCTAAATCCATTGTTCTTTCCACTTCATCACACAATTTCTCATTCTAATCCAAAATATTACAATATAGATAATGGTAATATGGGTACAACATTTTAACTATTTTCACTTATGAGAAGTTACATTGTTATTTACAAAATAACCTATTTCCTCTATTAGTGACCAATGAGAAATAAGGAATTCGGAAGTGATGCAGGGAAGGACAGTGGATGGTTTAAGAACTAATCAAGGAGGGTTTTGATAACTCTCAGTAAGATAGTGACTTACTGGTGGAAAGCCCTCAGGTAAATAAAGCCACCTGCTCATTCACTAGTTTGGCAAAATCCACCAGAAGCATTAACAGGAAAAATAGTAGATTACAATGAAGTCTTGTCTATACTAAAGTGCTGGAGAGTGTTTAGAGAATGATAAGGACTTATACTAATGCCTGAATAATTAGCCCTAAGATGTGAGCCTTTTATCACAATTCTAAGAACAGTTGTCTGCTGAAAATAGACTCTTCTACATGAGTGAGAACAAAACTGAAATTAGTTAAACAAGATCTGTGAATGCAATCTGTGGGGAGACATAAGTTATGGGGGAAAGTGGAAATGCAGAGAAAATACAAGATAAATCCAAACACCTGCAACAAAGTGTATGTATGTGAGTGTACGTGAGGTGGTGATACGAGGAGGGGTGAGGGAAAAATTAGTTTTTATCAGTTATTTAGAAAAACTACAAAACAACAATATTTATATATGAATACATCAATAATAGCCTAAAAGACTTTTATGAACATTTGGAGTAAATTAATAAAATGTCCTACTGGAGTGCAGTTTTGAGAGATACCATATTTTGTATCTTTCAGCTATTTGAACACATTTTTGAAAATTATATTTACTCATATTCTTGCTCAGTTCTCCCCAATTGTGTTAGTTCCCAATACAAAATTATGGGATGATAAAAAGAATAAAATATATTAACTCCAGGTACTCACTTTGTCACACTTCTCTCCATTGGCTTTGAAGCAATAATCATTTCCACGTACCTGTTCAGTTCCTCCCAATTGCCCTGTATAGTACATTGCTTCACAAACATAACACATACTTATGTGATGATAGATAAGGAGAGAAACAAATCTTTCATGTTCTTCTCCCCTCCTTAATTTTTATCCTTCCTCCTTGTCACGATAAACTCACTAGTTCCAAGTCTCAGAGTAACATGACTCTAAGAGCAGCTTTCCAGAGAGGAGGCGCAACCCTGACTTGTAGAACAAAGAAGAATGACTAATGGCCTGGATCTGTGGGAAAGGGGGCAGCATCCCAGCCTAAACCACAAACTACAGATACCTTGGCCATGTGCTTCCTCTCTATAATCTTAAAATGACAAAGCAAAAGATCTAGACCAATATATGCCCTCCTTCTCTCCACCCCAATAAAGAATGTCATCATATCACAAAATGATAAGATCTGACACATTCTCTGAAGATCGTCTTTTTTCAAGCAGCCATCTGCATTAAAGCCATCTGTCAGCTTTTCTTGCTTATTAGTCACACCCCTGAGAAACCAATTGTAGTATCTACTAATCCTAAAGGGCCATGAAATATTATTGATCCAAAATTGGAAAGGACGGCATTTCGTTGCACATAGTCTGTATCCTTACAGTGCAAAATAAAGCACTGAAAACGTAATTTTTATCAGCGTAAAAAGCCAAGCAAGAATACTCATCCCTCAATGTGTATTTTTTCCTGCCTCCTTCTCCTTTGTTTTGGTTAGTTGGTTGGAATTTAATTTGTTTTGTGTCCTGAAACTGATTAGGGTAAATTTTTTTTGTCCTGAATTTTTCTTCTTTGTTTGCTTGTCATAACTGATGTGCACAGGAGGTGATTATTCACCCAAACTATACAAACCTAATCTTTTTCCAAATTTCAAGTTTAATCCAGGGGGAGCTCTAAAATTAGAAGCATAGAAAGAGCCCTGTTCATTTGTCAGCTATCCTAGCATCAAGACTCTAGATTTGAAATTTGGGTAGGTTATTCGACATGATTTACTTTGCTATATATAATTTAAAGATAATATCTTTTTTATTGAACTGTAGCTGGTTTGCAATATTAGCTTCAGGTGTACAACAATGTGATTCAATATTTTTATAAATTATACTCCATTTAAAATTATTACAAAATAATGGCTATAGTTCCCAGTGCTGTACAATATATCCTTGTTGCTTATTTATTTTATATATAATTGTTTGTGTCTCTTAATCCCCTACCTCTATCTTGCCCCTCCTTCCTTCCCTGTACCCACTGGTAACCACTAGTTTGTTCTCTATATCTGAGTCTGTTTCATTTTTTTTATACATTCATTTGTTTTATTTGTTGGATTCCACATATAAGTGATAACAGAGTATTTGTCTTTTTCTGTTCTGGCTTATTTCACTAAGCATAATACTCTCTAGGTCCTTCCATGTTGTTGCAAATGGCAGAATTTCATGGATGAGAAATATTCTGTTGTATATAAATACTGCACCTTCTTTATCTGTTCATCTGTTGATTGGCACTAAGGTTGCTTCCATATCTTGGCTATTGTAAATAATGCTACTAACACTGAGGTGTGTGTCTTTTCAAATTAGTGTTTTTGTTTCCTTCTGATATATACCCAACAGTGGAATTGCTGGATCATATGGTAGTTCTATTTTTAGTTTTTTGAAGAACCTCCATATTGTTTTCCATAGTGGCTGCACCAATTTACATTCCCGACAACAAAGTACTAGGGTTCTCATTTCTCCACATCCTCTCCAACATTTGTTACTTGTACACTGTTTGATGATAGCTATTCTGACAAGTGTAAGGTGATATCTTATTGGGGTTTTGATTTGCATTTCTCTGATTAGTGATGTTGAGCATTTTTTCATGTGCCTTATGACCATCTGTATATTTTGTTTGGATAAGTGTCTCTTCAGGTCTTCTGCCTATTGTTTAATGAGTTGTTTGAGCTGTTTATATATTTTTGATATTAACCCCTTATCGGGCAAATCATTTGCAACTATTTTCTCTCATTCAGTGGGTTGTCTTTTATGTTGATGTTTTCCTTTGTTATGCAAATCTTTTATATTTAATTAAGTCCCATTTGTTTATTTATGCTTTTCTTTTGCCTTAGGAGACAGACCCCCAAAAAATATTGCTACCACTTATGTCAGAGTTTTCTGCCTATGTTCTCTTCTAGGAGTTTCACGGTTTCAGGGCTTACATTTAGATCTTTAATCCATTTTGAGTTTATTTTTGTTTACGGTGTGAGGAAATATTCTAATCTCATTCGTTTGCATGTAGCTGTCTAGTTTTCCCAACATCACTTATTGAAGAGACTGTCTGTTCTCCATTGTATATTCTTGCCTCCTTTGTCATAGATTAATTGACCATAAGTGCATGGGTTTATTTCTGGGCTCTCTATTCTGTTATTTGATCTATTTGTCTGTTTTAAAGCTAATAATAGCTTTTTAAAACAAGCACCTGGGTCCAAAAATAAAGTTTCTTACAAAAGATGAAATATTAATTCACTTACTCAATTATCTACCCATCCATCTATCTATCCAGCCATCCTTTTAAAAAATATATATTTCTAACATGTGCCAGGAAGTGAGGGTAAAACAGCAAACAAAACAAAATGCTTGCCCTAATAAAGCTTAATTTCTAGTAGGGAAAAATAAACAGGTTATAATAATTAAGCTATATAGTATGTCAGATGATCATAGATGTTACAGAGAAAAACTAAGTAGGGAGGTGGGTTACGGAGTTTTGGTTTTAAATTGAGTGAGCAAGGAAGTCTTCACAGAGAAGGTGACATTTGAGCAAAGACCTAAAGGAGATGAGAGAGTGAGCCATGCAGGTATCTGGGGGCAGGGTAACCAAGAAAACTGTAGGTATTAAATTCCTGAGGCAGGAATGTGCCTGCCATATTCAAGAAAAGGCCAGGAAGCCAGTGTGGCTGGAGTGTCTTGAGAAAGGGCAGAGTGGTGGAAGATAAGATCAGAGAGATAATGGAGGGACAGTTAGTAAACATAGGGTCCTGCAGGCCACTGAAGGGACTCTGGCTTTGTCTGGTTGCAGTGGGAACCGTGAAAGATTTGGGGCAGAGAGGTGATATGATCTGACTTAGCTTTTAGATTTCTTGTTGAAAAGAAGCTGTGTTGAGGTGGAAAAGGTGTGGGAGTAAAGGCAGAAACAGAGGCTAGTTAGGAGGCTATTGCTGTCATCTGGGCCAGGGTAGGAGCAGCAAGGTGGTGAGAACTGGTAACTTCTGACATATTTTGAAAGTAGAGTCAGGTAGATTTGCTATTTAGAAAGGAAAGAGAAAGAAATTAAGGATGTTTATAGGATTTGCCCTAAGGAATTTGAATAGTGGAGCTGTCCTATACTGGTAGGATAGGATCTGCTAGGGGAGAAGCCAGTTTGATGAGGCAGATGAGGAAGTGGGTGTTTGACTGATGAGTTTGAAGATCACCCGACTAGGAGCAGATCACACTGAGTCCTTCGGGGTGGGAAGGAGGTGATGGGCAGAGATGACCGAATGGCCATCTGGGCTTGAAGGTTCTTACTCCTTACAGAGGGGAACGGGCATAAAGACAGATAAACACAGTAGAAGGCAAACTAGCCTAGGCTGCAGGAACAGTGCCATTTCCACCCAGAACTTTCCCTTGGGATAGAAATAAGTGGCCCTCTATATGGTTCGAACTTTTAATCACTTATTCAGTCTTGAGACTAGGCACAATCAATTTCACACCTCATCTGATTACAACCCTTCCTTGACACCATTAGTGATAAGACTGGAAGAGACCTCTATTGCCCTGCACACAATTGAAAAACACACTTTGATGGCTATGTGATTATATACCTCTTTGAAAAAAAGTTTCAAGTAAAATCAAATCCTTTTGCTGATATCTCCCACCTTCACCTTTTTGTTCTCTATATTTTTGCCCAATCTTTTTGCCTGAAGCTGGAAATTATGCAGATTAAGATTTGTCTTCACCACTATGCTAACGTAGACAAGAAGTTCTATTGCCACCATGCATAATTATCAGTGATTTGATTAGTCCCATGAGTTTTCAGAACAAAGTCTTTCTAAGATTGGTTTTAAATGAAATTTAGGGGTATAAATAATAATTGTTAAGGCAGTTTAAAATCAATGCCTAAGACTGAATAAACACCAGTAAGAATTATAATCATTGTGCTGAGGTGGTAGACTGTAGGTGTTTTCTTTTTTTCCAGTTTTTTTTAACATCTTTATTGGAGTATAATTGCTTTACAATGGTGTGTTACTTTCTGCTGTATAACAAAGTGAATCAGCTATATGTATACATATATCCCCATATCCCTTCCCTCTTGCGTTTCCCTCCCACCCTATGTTTTTATTATTTAAAAATATACAGGAAAGAACCATTGTCATAGTTCTTTGTTTTAAAAATTTTTATTGGAGTATAGTTGATTTACAATGTTGTGTTAGTTTCAGGTGTACCACAAAGTGAATCAGTTATACATATATTATACATATATCCACTCTTTTTTAAAATTCTTTTACCATATAGGCCATTACAGAGTATTCAGTAGAGTTCCATGTGCTATATAGTAGGTTCTTATTAGTTATCTATTTTATATTTAGTACTGTGTATATGTCAATCCCAATCTCCCAGTTTATCCCTCCCCCCACCTTGTCCTCTAGTAACCATAAGTTTGTTTTCTACATCTGCAACTCTACTACTCTTTTGTAAATAAGTTCATTTGTACCTTTTTTTTTAACATCTTTATTGGAGTATAAGTGCTTTACAATGGTGTGTTAGTTACCGCTTTGTAACAAAGTGAATCAGCTATACACGTACATATATCCCCATATCTCCTCCCTCTTGTGTCTCTCTCCCACCCTCCCTATCCCACCCCTCTAGGTGGTCACAAAGCACCGAGCTGATCTCCCTGTGCTATGCGGTTGTTTCCCACTAGCTATCTATTTTACATTTGGTCGTATATATAAGTCCATGCCACTCTCTCACTTTGTCCCAGCTTACCGTTCCCCCTCCCTGTGTCTTCAAGCCCATTCTCTACATCTGTGTCATAGTTCTATATTGGATTGATACAGTGTGTTTAAACATTTGATTTTTAAAAATATCTTTGTTTTGAGCAACATTGCAAAGGTAGTATACCATGTGTTTGTGCTACACGCCAGTTTTTCCTTGCTTATTACTATGCCTGTGATAGTAAGAGATAGCCAGAGACAGTCTTATTGAAAGGGAAGAGTTATGGTCACCCAACTTTTGCCTGAAAAACATCCCTCTGATGTTTTCTAAGTAGAAAGAAGCTTTTACTAATTCATTCTAAATTTCTATTGTGCACAATTTTTATTTTAAAGGATCACTGACTTTCCTTTCATAGATTTTTAACTTCCTAAAGGGCATGTAAATAGTAACTATGTATTAAAAACTAGACTCGGGCTTCCCTGGTGGCGCTGTGGTTGAGAGTCCGCCTGCCGATGCAGGGGATACGGGTTCGTGCCCTGGTCCGGGAGGATCCCACATACTGCGCAGCGGCTAGGCCCGTGAGCCATGGCTGCTGAGCCTGCGCGTCCGGAGCCTGTGCTCTGCAATGGGAGAGGCCGCAACAGTGAGAGGCCCACATACCGCAAAAAAACCCACAAAAAACCAGACTCATACTTGTCATATGTGAAATGACACACATGCAAGAATAGTAACTATCTCCTTGCCCCTCTAACCTCTCTAATCTTTACCTCCTGCACATCAACATTTTCACCTGTCCTAGCCTGACGTGGGGTGTCTTTGATGTTCACAGCCTGTCTGGCAAGTATCATAATGTGTGGTAATAATCCTTTGGATAGGACTATCACAAATAGATATTTGTGATATCTATTCCAGGAACACAAACACGTGCTCCTGGAATTCACTCCTGGAAAATTAGCAACAATTTAGAATTCGTCATCTTAGATTAATTTTGAGCTGAATTTAGGTTGTATGAACACATGCTTACCAACAAGACTGAAATATCTTAAACATACTGTGAAATTGAAAACTTGCAGAACTTTTATGTAGTTCAGCGGTTAAGACAGTGCTCGCTAAGGCATCCTTGTGAGTAAAACCCTCAGGGAATCCAGTCCTGTGAGCCTGGAAAAGTATTTTCCATTGTCAGAGCTCTCATGTTATTAAAATACAATGATATAAAAAGGAGAGCTCTTTAGGCATCATCCTTCCCTGCTGATAGAGTTCTACATCACTTCCCCTGCCACACAACGTTGAAACCATGCACATACCACTGTAGGAAACACAAGGGTCTTGTAGGAAACATCAGGTGCTTAAGGCTTAGAGAAGATATGAGAGTTGTCCCCAAATATTTGATGAGTTGTCAGGTGAAGAGGACCCCCAAGAACTGAACTGGAGGTAGAACCAATAGAGGCAGAGTTTACAGGGAGACCATAGTTAGACTCAATTTAATGAGAAGATTCCTAAGAATTGTAGCTATTTAACAAAAGAACAGGTTTCCCTGCAGTATTCAAGAAAGGGCTGTATGATATTTTTCAGGTTACAGAGTAGGGGCAAGAGGTTTAATCTCATGGGCTCTCAGAATGTCCTAAAAAGAAGAGTCAAAATAATTTCTTCGTCCTGTTGGGCACACTAACGTTCTGAGTTGTGAAGAAACTTGTTTATCCTGCCCCAGTGTCAGAACTGCTTCCACATGTTTTTTCCAAGAGTGGAGTAAAAAATACTCTAAAGGGCATAGGGGATATGCAGGTGGGAAATATAAATGAGCAAAGTGGGCTGGGTGGGCACTGTGATGAAATAGAACCAAACTCTTTCAAAGTGCATGTACCTGTGGCTTCCCTTTGCCTTATGGGCATTGAGAAATAATGTTGCCAAATCCGGACTTTTCAAGGAAAGCAGGAAATTGATTTTTTGCATTTGAGAGCTCTTGATTTTTTAAACATTGGCAACTAAAAACATTTAAAACACAGTGCAGAATTGAGGGTGGTGGAGGTTCAAACAAAAATTGTCTGCAAATCAGATTTGACTCATACCACCTTCTCACGACATCTGGAACAAGCAAAGCGAAAACAAAATGAATGAATTAGCAACTATCCTGGTCACAGATGAGAGCACAAATGAGAATGCATGATTTCTGAGTCATGTGTCACTAGCTTTGTTGTCATTTGTGCCATGTAATGTCTTGCTCACAGGACATGGGTTAACTAAACATATTCACGGTCCTCACAGCAGTACAGACTCTGGAGAGCTATCATGGCAGTGTAAAGTGTTCTAATACACAAGTCCAGTTAGGGCTCTTCGTATATCATCCTCAACAGCGCACCATGTGGGAGGTATGATGAGACGGTGGAGTCAGAGAGACCTGAGGTATTATTCCTATGTCCCTACTCACCAGCAGGTGACCTCAGAAGATCATTTAACCTACCTGAGTCCAAGGTTCTGGGTCTGAAAAATGAGGAAACTGATACCTACCTCTTAAGAAAAGTGTGGTTTGAATGGGAGAAGTATATGAAGCACCCGGCAAAGGAACTCAAAGGAAATTACTTCCCTGGACTTTTCTCTAGGATCTTCCCTCTCACTCATTTAAGTTGATTCTCTAATGAAAAGTGTGAGTAATTGTCTGAGTTTATTCAGGAAAAACAAATAAATAACAAATAAGTGAATAAAAAGTCAAACAACAACAAGATCCTGCTACCCTCTTCTCATGATACTTCATACCCTGCCATTTCATGAAGTGTTCTTAATGTTGCAGGGAAAGGCTGGCTGAAGTTTAGCTGACTCACAAAGGTCTCCATGTGTACCCGTGGGAGAGAGAAATTTGATTACTGCAGAAGTTTCATTTGGGGTCCTTTGGGGCCCACGTTTTCATGTTTTGTGTGGAACAGCCTCATGCCAGCTCTCTAAGCTTTTACTGAACATCTTTTGCTGAACTTTTCCTATATCCACATGTAGAGATAAGGTTCAGATCTGCAAGCTTTCTCCTTCTGGTCCAGGGTGTGTAAGCCAGCTGTCTGCTGAAATTCCATCTTGAGTCCTCAGAATACATGGTGCTCCCATGACTGCCACTAAGAACACATAGCTTCGTGGGGCACTTTGGGGAATTGTTATTCTGTGCTGTCATTTCTCTGTCAGTACAGTGTGTGGAGATCCTTGAGAATTATTTGATATGCTCTTTTCTCACTGCACTGCCACCTTTTAAATAAAATCCTAAAATCCATAAGTGTGTTAAACAATGATCTCAGGAGGTAACGATACTAGTAGAATCTGGCTTATTCCAATTGTATTCAAAGTAAAAATGGGCATAGGCATACAGTTGTCCAGAAATCACCCCATATATAAGCTGCTATAACATCACAGGAAGAGAAAAAGATAGCAGTTTTACTGTCATAACTAAATATATAATATTTGTCCCACATCCACACCTAGAAAGCATGGCTGGGTACCATTTCCCAACATAAATCTAAAACAGGTATGGGTGGTAACACAGAGCATTATTACCACAGTAAAGAGGACTGTACCAATCAATATTTATTCTTCAATTTATGGAGGCTTCAATGTCCATTGTGTGGGAGCTGGGCAGAAATGGAGTTAAAGTTGGGAAGGAGAAAAATTTAATTACTTTTCTTTCATAAAATTAGAGCAACCTGTATAGAGAAGGTAGATGTGTATAAATTCTTAGAAAATAAAGCTTGGCCAAGAGCTTTTAAAAATTAAAAAAAAATGTTGATATGATCATCACTTGATACATCTTATTGACCCTTTTAGTTGAAAGAAGGTATGAGTCTCTTAACTGAGCAAATAATAGTAAGCAGAATTCCAGAGATAGCACCTAGGCTTCAATTTCGAAAGTTGCTTAAAATCTAGCGGGATCAGAGCTCCCTTAATGTGACAGTGTAAGGCCTTCCTCTCCCAATATGACACCCCCAGTTCTCTGAGCAGGGGACACCCAAATTGGGATCCAGACCTCTATTAACTCTATTGAAAGGCCTGGAAAATTGCCACCACTGAAAGTTTGACAGCACCCATTAAATTAAAGCGATGCCTAGTCACCATTTTTGGTTAAAGTGTTATTAAATAGAGCCTTCACTCTTTCTTTTGATGTTTCTTTCACACAAATTTCATCTCACATTTATAATTCATTCCACCTTAATTCCCCCCATTATGTCGAAATTTTTCAAATGCTTGTGTCTTAGTTTTCTCTCTTTAATTTCTCCCGTTCCTTCCCTATTACCACATTTCTTTTTTTTCCAAATATTGCTCCCATTTGGCATTAGTCTATGCATCATATATGCATTAATATATGCATAAGAACCTTATATCCATGGGAACAATGATCTGCATTCAAATGTCTTCTCATGTTTTTTACTTCTTTATAAGACTAAAAGAAGAAAGAAAATAAATTTTATATTGTCTTTCCACTCCCCCCATCACAATGCAGATCCATTTCCCATGGGGACCAGGCTGCTTCCCCCCTAGTTTTTCCAGGCTTAGTCAAGAGCAACCACCATTCATCAAGTCACCCAAGATAGAATTCCCCAGGCTGACACCTCTTCCTTATTTTCCAAGTCCTTTGTATCTCTAAGGACTTCACTGTATACAACCTCTGGCATCTCTCATGTCCACCCCCAGCTCTACTGCCACTGACATGATATAAAAGATCCTAATACGCTTCCACCTGGACTATTTCGGTTGCCTCCTGCTTCTATTCTCATTTCCTTTTTTATTTATTTAAAAAATATTTTTGAGATCCTACTACCAACTGTGTTGGGTGTTTATCAAGTTGAGCACGACTGGTGATCTGCACCTTAACAGACTCTGTAGTTAGTAGGAGAGGGAAATGTGAATCAAATGATCAAAAAACATGTGAGCACAGAATCTCAGCTGCCAGTGTAATTTTCCCAAATGCAAATTTCCTCACAGTGCTTAAAATCTTTCAGTATCTTCCCATTTCCTTTAGGATAAAAAAACCAAACCTAGTGAGGCCTACCAGGTCCTCCACACTCTGGTCCCTGAGGGCCTTTTCAATTCTTTCTCTCAACACTAGTATCTCTCTTCTCTCTCCAACATCACAACTGCCTGTTTTTGCTCATGCACTCTCCTGTGCTTGAACGTTCTTCTTCCACTCTTCCTATCTAGGACCGCTGCCCTTTCTGCTAGGCTAAAACTGATGAATTTTCTCAGAATCAACTAAAACATTAACTCTATTTTTTGAAAACATTCTTGACATTCTCCACATGTGACATGGCCCACCTTTGTGTTCCTCTGTACCTTATTTAGCCTTGAGTCTCACCTTTGCACCCCTTCATCACATTTACATGTTACATCCTACGAGCATCTTGCCCACTAGATGAGAAATGCTTTGAAGTCATGGACCTTGTTTCATTCCTCATCTCTGCATCCTCAGGGCCAGCTGTTAAGTCCAGCACATGGTAAAATAGTTCATTGCAAATGAATACGTGAATGAGTAAATATAGAGTTATCAAGATATATTGAGTGCTATGTTAGCAACTGTTCAAAATATTTTATGTTTTTAATCCTGTTAGCAACCCAAAAGGTGGGTATTGTTATTTTCTCCATTTACAAGTAGTGTAATCAAGTTAAAAACAATCTAATTAGCCCAAGCTTACCCAGGTTGAAAGGGATGGAGCTTGGACAGTGATTACAAACAAATGTTTAAGAGAATGAAAAACTGAATGGACAAATTCAGAAAATTTAAAATAACTTCATTGAATTCAGTTGTCCTTATTTTGTCACCATGGAGGAGATGACTTGTTGTTGGAACTGTGCTGACTCTAACTGGCTAGAAATTTGGGCAAGGCCTTTGGTCTTAATTCATGAGCAGGAGGGCATGATGTACCTCCCATAGGTTTGCTGTGAGGATTAAATGAGATATCCAGGGAAAGTGCTTAGCACAGTGTCAGGCTTGTGGTAAGTGATAAATAAGTGACAGCAATTGCTCTTATCTTTAATCACAATAGGAATTCTTTCTATTCCTTCTTTTTCTTAATTGTCAAAACATTACAGAAAGTTTTAAATAGACAAAAGAGGACAGAAAAACAATTACACCAACCTCCATGTACTTAACACCTAGATACAACATAAATTAACAAAGTATAAATCCTTTTCACAGATAAAGTCATAACATAATAACACTACAGTTACTGTTGATATCTCTTTCTATGCCTCCCTTCCCAGAGGTAAGGACTATACTGACATTTGAACTCATTCTTTCTATTCAATATTTTTTATACTTTTATGACACATATATTTATCTGAAAACAATGTATACAGTTGTTTTGTATGCTATTAAAATTTGCATGAAAGTATTCTTTATACCTTTTTTTTTTTTTGCAAACTTGCTTATTCATTTAATATTGCATTACTGAAATTTACCTCTTTGGGTACATATGTAACTTGTTTATTCCATTCTGTGAATATACTACCAATTCATCTTATGAATATTCTTTTAAAAAATTTTTTTAGCTGTTAAAAACAAAGCTCGTTGAATATCCTAATACACTGAATATCCTAACACATATCTTATTACGTACCTGTAAAAGAGTTTCTCTTTATTTTGAGAGAGAAGCCCTACTGCTCTAAAACATCCACCATGTGTAATGAATTAATTCTCTCATATGAATCTAGAAGGGAACTAGCTATGGACCCTGGGAGAATTGAGAAAATAGTTACTCAAACTATTTTCTGTAGGACTTAGTTTTCTCACAGAACCATGATTGACAAGGGTTGTACACAGGAGGGGAAATATTAGATTATGGGGTGTATATTGGTTGCACCATGTGAAATTGCCGGTATCTAATCACTTTAAACCTACAAATATGGCAGTTTTATATAGCTCAACCTACATGTCTTTAACTTTGAAAATATTTTGCTTATCTGATGTTTATGAAATGGTATTTTATTGTTTTAATTTGTATTTACTGGATTACAATGAAGTCTGAGAATCTTTTTATATGCTCTTGACAATTTGGTTTTCCTGTTCATAATCTTTGCCCATTTTTCCAATGGATCTCTTGTTTTTAAACATGCACATATGTGTGTGATAGTAAATATCCTTGCCCTACCCTTGGGCCTTTAAAATATTTTCTGTATGGTATCAATTTATGTGGAAGTTTAAATTTCACTATAATCAGAATTGTTAATCTTTTCCTTTTTAGGTTTTTCTTATTTAAGGATTGTTAAATTCTTTGCTTTTTATGTTTAGGTTCTTCAAATATGTAGAGTTTAATTTTATGTGTGGGGAGCGGGATCTAATATAAGTCTTCCCCATCACCCTAACTTGTCTCCTCATACCCACTTATGATCTAGAAATTACAGGATTAGTATCTGGTACACCCAGGGGCTTCTGAGATCAGTGCTGAAGTCCTCTATTTGATTGCACTACCCACCTGTTGAATATTTAAACATCCTTCCTGCTAATATTTACTATTTTAATTGTGATAGTTTTATAATTTCCTTATATATGGGTGAAAAATCCCATACTTTGTTGTTGGTCTTCAAAATTGCCATAAATTTTCTTTGCTCTTTGTTCTACTATGAATTTTTAAGATCAGTTTACCAAGTTCCACCTAAAAATATATTGGGCTTTTTAAGAAAACAATATATTATTTGAATCAAAATAAAATTGAAGCCAAGCATTTTTATTTGTTCATGTGTCTCAAGTCTCTTTTAATCTATAGGTCTTCTCTCCTTCTCTCTTTTTGTTTCTTTTGTAATTTATTTATTTTAAAAAAACACAAGCAAACATGTGTGAACTGTTGAGTTTCTCACAAAAACACAGTCTGATAGTTCCTGATTGCATTTCAAGGCATCCTTTAACATGTTTCTTTGGCCCTTGTTTTTCCTATTAATTGCTAGTTAGAGCTAGATGATCAGATTCAGGTTTGATTTTTTTTTTTTTTCCTGATTGCCTGGCTCTGTCAAAGGTGATCTCATCTCAAGGTCCTTTACTTAATTACATTTGCAAAGACTCTTTTTCCAAATAAGATACTTCCTCTGGTTCTGGGGGTCAGGATATGGGCGTATCTTTTTGAGGGGCCATTATTCAACCCACTGTAGGCCTCAGGCTTGATTTACTGCTTCACTGTTGCTATCTTTAAATTCTTAATAATTTTATCTTTGAAGTTGTGTTTTCTGAGCAAAGTCCGATGTGACAATGGAGTGTGAGCAGTGTGAGCAGAGGAGGTATGTGCACCATCTGTGTCTACTGTTCCCTGTGACCCCACTTGCTTATAGTTTTTCCAATGCCACGAGCACAGACTTAGAATAGACCCATGATATGTGAGAGCTCTGTGAGACTCAAAGCAAATACAAGGTAAGTGTGTAGGGTCTATGACTGAGTAGTGGACCACTGACAGCCCTGAGAGCTCCACTTTCCATTCAAATAAGAATGTGCTTCTAGTGTGTAAAGAAGGCAAGTGTTTCTGCATATGAGTAAAATGCCTTTATATTTGCATTTAAAACTGGAATTGGACAATATAAAGATGAATGGCAAAATTCGTGCAAATAATCTGAATTTTTAATTTTTCATTGCTTAGAATGACATTAAATATCAAATAAAATGTCATAACAAGTTAAGAGAGTGTAGAAGAAAGAAAAAGCCTTTATATTTTAGTCCCTTTAATGCCAATTTTTTTTTCCTGTGTTTTGAACAAGGGCCCCTGCGATTTCATTTTACCCTGTAAATTATATAATTGACCCTGGTTCCGTCTTTAGACAATCATGATGGTTTCTGAGTCCTTTGGATAGGACCCTAGTTGTCATCTACAGCTTCCTGGGCATCTGTTATGACAAGATATTCCAGGTTCATCTTGGGCATTTCTGTCCCAGACTTGAAATCATACATATCTCTAAGAAGTTCTGGATCCTTTTAGTTGAAATTGGTATTTTGAGACCACAATCTGGCACTAGAGGTGCTGATTGCTACCATGTGATTGTTGTTTCTAGATCCTGTCAGTAGAGGATACTAGGAAACATGATTCTCTTTTTCTTCTTATTGAAGAAAGAAGAAATATTTATATACAGAGAAGTATGTACAAAATATAAGCATACTGCGTGAGAAATATTCACAACCCCTTGAGTCAAGAATCAGTATCGCCAACACCCTGAACCTCCCCTTGCCCATTTCCAGTCATCTTTCCCTCCAAAGGTATACTGACTTTTAATACTAGAGATTAATTTTGCTTGCTTTTTGACTTTATGTAATTATAATTATACATTAAGTTATTTTTGTGTCTTGCTGCTTTTGCTTAACACTGCGTATGAGATTTATCCATGTAGTTGCTAGTAGCTGACGTTTATTTTTGTTGCTATCTCACCTTTTATTCTATGACAATACCAAAATGCCTATCTATTCCATCACTGATGGGCATTCAGATTGTTTCCATTTTTGGCTATTACAAGTAGTGCTGTTGAGAACATTCTTATACTTGTCTCTTAGTGAATTTGTGTACCATTTCTGTTGGGTATATACTTAGTGGTGCAGTTGTTGGGTATGTTGACGTTCAGCTTTAATAGGTACTGGAAATATTTTCCAAAGTCATTAGAACACTTATGCTCCCACCCACAGATAATGAGAGGACCAGTTTCTCCACATATTTGCCAATGCTTGGTACATTTTAGCCATTGTACTGGGTTTATAATGATATCACATCATGGGTAATAATTTACACTTCCCTGATGATGAATAAAAAGGGTATATTTTTATATGTTTATTAGATATTTAGATATCTTCATTGGTGAAATTCTTCCCTCTCTCTGTCTCTATCTCCCCCTATATCCTTTCTTTTTGATTTGTAAAAGTCCTTTGTGTATTCTTGATATTAGTCCTTTTCTGGACTGATGTATATATCGATATGTATGTATGTATGTATGTATGTATCTATTCATCTCAACTATCTTTTCCCATTCTGTGAGTTGTCTTCATTATCTTAATTACTTAGGAGAAGTATTTAATTTCAATATAGTCAAATTTTATCTTTTTTTTCTCTAGGAATAATGCTTTTTGTGTCCTATTTTAGGAAATCTTTGATTACTCATAATTCATGGATATGTATTCTTCTCTGTTTCCTTGAAAACCTTTTGCTTATTTTTCTCATTTAGGTCTGTAATCCATCTGAAATCATTTGTGTGTGTGTGTGTGTTAAGGTACGAGGTAGGGTTCTAAATTCATACTTTAGTATGGATTAATCGACTTAACACAGTGTTTTGAAAGATAATTCTCTTTGCACTACAGTGTCATCTTCAGAAATCTATGGTATTCTACTAGTCTATTTTATAGATGCTCTTGTTTTTAGTATCTTCAAGTCTCCCAGTGCTCATATTCTTCAGGATTGTCTTTGTATTGTAGGTTTTTTGCATTTTCATATACATTTTAGAATTTATATGAAATGTAGAATTTTAGAAGCCTGTTAATTTGAGCAACATTTGAGGATTTTGTTTGGGAATACACTAAATCTATAGGTTAATTTGGAGATAATTGACAAATTCACAGTGTTGAACTTTACAAAACATGCACATGATAAATCCCTCCATTTACTTAGAACTTTAATTTGTTAGCATTATTCATGTATTTTAGTGTAGATGTCTTCCTACATTTTTTTTTTTTTTTTTTGCGGTACACGGGCCTCTCACTGTTGTGGCCTCTCCCGTTGCGGAGCACAAGCTCCGGATGCGCAGGCTCAGCGGCTATGGCTCACGGGCCCAGCCACTCCGCGGCATGTGGGATCTTCCCGGACCGGGGCACGAACCCATGTCCCCTAGCATCGGCAGGCAGACTCTCAACCACTGCGCCACCAGGGAAGCCCCCTACATTTTTGTTAGAGACAATTCTAGGCACTTGATATATTTCAGTGCCAATGTAAAATTTGTTTGTGTTATATATTAATTCAAACGGTCAAGCAGTTCCTAAGAGTTGCTTGCCACGTTTTTACAAATTTGATCAGTAAGGGAATGAGCCAAAATGGATGTAGATGATTTATTACTCATGGCACAACATGTTTACATCAGTTCCCTTAGCTCCTCCTCCCCAAGTTCCATAGGACTATGTCAGAGTGGGCCTGGGGTATGCTGCCCACACAGGTCTGTGTCGCAGCTGAGCAATATTGAGTATTAGAAACACCTAAGCTCATTGGAGGCTGCTACAAACCTGCCCATTCTCCCCTCAAGAGAGAGAGATTGGCTTTATTATCCAGGAATGTAAGCAAATGGCTCCAGAGAGATAAGTCTAAATCTCTCCAAAGCCATGCATTATCTCTTGCTTCCAAGGCCTTTGCTATTCCAACTTGCCTCCTTGCTTGGATAGCCTAGACATTGCAGAAATTAAAATATTCATGGAGGACTTTTTTCAAACCTATATAAATTCACTTCAGAATTCTTCAAAAATGTTTTTGGATTTTCAGTTAACTAATTAATTGAATTTTCTATGTACACAATCATATCTTCTGTGAATAATGGCAGTTTTAGCTTTCCGTTTCCAATCTTTACACCTTTGATTTCATCTTGCCTCACTGCATTGCTTGGAACTTCTAATCAGTGTTGGACAAAAACAGTGTTAGTGAGTCTCCTGGTGTATTCCCCACTTCAGGGAGAAAGTGTTCATTATGCATGATATTAGACTGTTGTAGATAACTTAGATTAAGGAAGTTCTCTTTTCTTTCTAATTTGCTCACAATTTTTTAAAGATAATAAATGGGTATTGAATTTTTGTCAAATGCTTTTTTTGCCTCTGTTTACACACAATTGTATGTCTCTACTTTTTTTGTTAATAATATGGGAAATTATACCGATACATTTTTGAATGTTAAACCACTCTTGCCTACCTGAAACTGCATTTGATTGTGATGTATTACCATTTTTATTTGTTTCTGGGTGGGATTTTCTAATATTTTGTTTGGAAGTTTTGCATCTAAGCTTCTTAGAATATATGGTCTGTAATTTTCCATTCTTATAGTGTTCTTATCAGATATTGATATCAAGGTTAGGCTGGCTTCAGGAAATGAATTTGAAAGCATTTACTGTTTCTCTTCTCTGAAAGTATTTGTATAATATTGGCATTAGTTCTTTAAATATTTGAAATAATTCACCCAGGAATTCATCCAGACTTGGGGTATTTTTTTGTGTGGGAAGGTGTAAATAATGAATTCGATTGCTTTAATAGATACCAAACTATTTAGAATTTCTTTTTGTTTTGATCAGTGCTCTTTTTCAAGGAAGTTGTTCATTTTATCTAAATTTTAAAATTATTGAATTTTGAAATTTACTATGCTCTTCTATTTTCTTTGGAGTAGATTTGCTTTATTTAGCTTTTTGAATTGAAAAATCAGATTGTTGAGTTTTTTAGCCTTTTTTTTTCTAGTCTATCTTTTGAAGATTGTACCTTTTCTCTTCAGTACTGTTTTAGTTGCATCCTACAAGTTTAAAATTTTGATATGTCATATCTTCGTAATTTTTTAAAGTCTGTTCTGATATCTTTTGTGTTTTGTTGGAGGAGGTCATCTAGAGGACATGACAACCAGTTGACCTGTGAACTGGATCTGGGCAACTGGAGGTTCCTCACCTCCTCCCCATCCTTGGAATTTACATTCCACCCACCATTCTCCACAGTGGGAAGCAGTTTCAAGGACGCAGCCTTGAGCGAATTAGGTGTTGTTGAGACCATCTGGATGGTATTGATACATGTGACTGAACCCTGTTAAGGTCTCCAAATAAGCTTTAAAAATTCAGGTGGGCAGGAGCAGAGATCTATTTGTCTTGCAGTTGCCCAAGACACCCCTCCTATGTATGTTTCCTTGCTTATTAAACCTGCCACCTGCCACTCTTGAGTGGCCTGCCTCTTTCTTTAGTCTCTCCTTGCACTCTGTATATGGGGACTACTTTGCAAACTAACAGTTTTCTTCTCAATTTATGGATATTTTGTGCTGCTTAGTTTTCAAACAAGCTAATTGGCTTGGCTAATTATCTTCATGTGACTTATTTCAACCTTTTAAAATTTATTTCTAGCTTGATCTTTATATTCAGAAAAAATACTCTGAAATTGTTTAAATCCCTTGCAGTTTGTTGAGATTTGTTTTATGAGGCAGCAAATGGTCTGTTTTTGTAAATATTTCATTTCTGCACTTCAAAAATTCCGTATTGTTCACTTGTTCGATTCAATGATCTACATATATCAATCAGGTCAGTTGTATTAATTATATTCTTCACATCTTCAGTATCCTGACTGATTTTTTTACCTGCTTGTTTTATCAGCTATTAGGATTATAGAACTATCAATTTCTCCTTTATCTTGGCAGATTTGTTTTCCTCCAAATGTCAACCTTTCATTGATAGCCAAGCTATCAATAGATGTTTTGAAGCTATGTTGTTGAACGAATACAGATGTAGAACTATTTTTTCTTTCTGGTAGATTGGCTCCTTTATCATTATAAAATGCTCCTTTAATCTCTGATAGCATTCTTGTCTTAAAATTTTCTTTGTCTGACTCTGTGTATAGGTTTCCTTGGTGCATCTTTTGCCATCCTATTGCTTTCAACCTTTCTCTGCTCTTATATTTTGAATTTGTTTCTTAAAGCAACTCAGATATTGTGTTTTAAAATATTAGATGATAGGGAATCCCCTGTCATCCAGTGGTTAGGGCGCCATGCTTTCACTGCAGGGGGCATGGGTTCAATCCCTGGTCGGGAGCTAAGATCCCACAAGCCACATGGTGAGGCCAAACAAAAATTAGATGATAATCTTACTTTTTAAGTGGTAATATTTAATCCCTTTATACTTATATAATTACATATATATCTGGGTTTAAATTATTTTATTTGACCTCTTTGCTTTATATTTCTTTTAATTTTTTAAAACTTCCCTTATTGGATTAATCAAATATATTTTTATTATTTCCTTTTCCCCTCTACATAGTTTAATTATTTGTTCTTTTTCAATTCCTAGAGACTAAAGTATGCATATTCATTTTGTTACAAGCTAATATTATTTTACAACTTCCTTAAGATTCTAGAACATTAGAACACTTTAGCTAATTCACCCTTTCTGCCTCTTATATTTTGTCATGCATTTTAAATCTAGATATATTTTAATACCCACAAAACATTTTAATTTTTTCACAGCTAATAGTAATTTATATTTATCCACATATTTACTTCTCTCATTGTTCTTCCTTTTTTTCTTTTTTCTTTCTGTTTCATGTGTTTGACAAATGCTTTTAGTTTTTTTTTTTAATTGCAGGTCTACTGGTAATAATTTTTAAAAAATTTGTAATAAAAATGTATTTATTTTGTCTTCAATTTTGAAAATTGTTTCCAGATATAGAATTCTAGGTTGGCTGTATGTCATTCCTTTGTTTTCTGGTTTTCATTATTTCTATTGAAAATTTGCTTTAATCTTTTAGTAGCACCTTTGAAGATAAAATGTCTTTTTTATCTGGATGGTTCATATTTTTTCTTTGTCTTTGTTTTTTTTTGTTGTTGTTGTTATTTTTTAGCACAGCTTTAGTAGTTAGCCTAGGTTTTCTAAGAAATTATTTGCAAAAGAATTTTTATTTTCTTTTCCCTCCCTTCTGCAAACCTAAGGTAAAGATATGATCTTTGAAAATTTTCGAGGATAAAAACTTACATCTCTCTGGATTTGGTGCTTAATTTGTGGGTAGATTTGTAAAATTTCTAATTTAATTTTTAAATTGTTATAAGATCACTAAATTTTTAAAAAGTCTGTGTTATCAGTATTGGTAATGTATATTTTTCTATAAAATTGTTTCATCTGAGTTTTCAAATTTATTGCCAAAAACGTTCTTAGTTTTCTCTCTCTCCCTCCTCCCATCCTTTACTCTATCTCTCTGTACCTTCTTTCCTTCCTTTTTTCCTTTCTTTTCTCTGTCACTCAGTGATATGATTATAATTTTAAAATACATTTTATAAACGATTTCTATGACTTTAATTTGGAAGGGAAGCCCTTGTAACTTTAGTACTCCTAGTAACTTTGTAACCATGTAACTAACAGTAAGCATTTTGCCCAAAAGTTAGATCCAGTTAGATTTATCAAGATATTTTCATGCTACCAGTGAACAAAACAGACAGCTAATTGTATTACTTTCCTGAGATAATCTAGTTCCCTTTTTGTGGGATGGTGGTGGCTTATAATTTACTTATTTTCTTATGCTAATTCTATTTTTATTGCTCTAAATTTTAATCTATGCTTTCTCCTCCCTTTTCTGTTCTCTTCTTTTTGGGAGAGAATGCAGGGCCATTTTCAAATTACCTGCCACTGTAGGAAAAGCAAATCCAGTTCTGGCCATCACAATAAATTAAATAAGAAACAATAAATATGTCAAAATAAAAAACATAATATATTTCACTCAAACAGATGTATGCTATAGAGATGTCATAGCTATTTTCTGATCTATTGCAGTATTTTTCACAAAATTTTCTTCTCTAGTTTGAACAAATCCTCCCTGTTTGCACATGAGAATCCATCTGCATTGTCTTTATTCTCACGTTTTTTTTGTTGTTGTTGATTTTTAAATGCCTGGAATGGAGCTGATTGTGGGCTGAAGGCATAGAGACAAGTTACCTAGTGATTAATTTTCTTGCCTGTTCCATCCTTGACAAATCTTAGCCTCCTAATGATACAGAAATGATTCCCTTCAGGAACCATTTAGGCACATGGAAAGATGCTCAACATCACTAAACATCAGGGAAATGAAAATCAAGACCAAAATGAGATAGCACCTCACTCTTGTAAGAATTTTTTTTTTTTTTACCAAAGACAACAAATAATAAGTGTTGGTGAGGATGTGGAGAAAACGAAACCCTTTGTGCACTCTTGGTGGGAATGTAAATTGGTGCGGCCACTACGGAACACAGTTTGGAGATTCCTCAAAAAAATAAAAAAAGAACTATCATATGATCCAGCAATTCCACTCCTGGGTATTTATCTGAAGAAAAAGAAAACACTAATTGGAAACACCCCTGTGTTCATTGCAGCATTATTTGCGGTAGCCAAGATATGGGAGCAACCTAAGTGCCCATCAGTAGACGAATGGATAAATAAGATGTGGTGTGTGTGTGTGTGTGTGTGTGTGCATGTGAAATCTTGCCATTTGTGAAAACATGGATGGACCTGGAGAGCCTTATGCTAACTGAAATAGGTCAGAGAAAGACAAATACTGTATGATTTCACTTTCATGTGGAATCTTAAAAACAACAAATGAGCAAACATAACAAGACAGAAACAGAGTTATAGATACAGAGAACAAAAAGATGGTTGCCATAGGGGAGGGGAGAAAAGAAATAGGTGAGGAAGATTAAAAGGTACAAACTTCCAGTTTCAAAATAAATGAATCACAGGTATGAAATGTATAGTGTAGGGAACGTAGTCAATAACTATGTAATTTTCATATGGTGACGTGTCTTATCTAAACTTGCTGTAGTGGTCATTTTGAAATGTATAGAAATATCAGATCACTATGTGAAACATAGTGATCACTAACAGAAACATAGTGTTATAAGTCAATTATTTTTCAAAAACAAACTCATAGGAAAAGAGATCAGACTTGTGGTTACCAGAGGCAGTGGGGGTGGGGGGAGTGGGAATTGGATAAATGCAGTCAAAAGGTACAAACTTCCAGTGACTTGTCTCTCAGTTTTTGTTTGGATGATGGATTATATTATGTCAAATAATATGTTTTATTTTTGTCTTCCTTTGAAAAGTCTGACAGACAAGTGAGCTTTTAAGTAATCCTGATTCTTAGGATTGTTTTGTAAGTTTTTAAAGTGTATCTAGAAGAACTTTTATTCTAGGGTTACTTTAGTCCTATGTCTGAGGAGTGACATATCTGGATTCTCTGCTGAATGTCTTGGGTGGTCAACCAGGTCTTTTCACTTTAACTGGTCTGATTTCAAACATCTTCCAGATCTGGTATCTGAGCAATGTTAAACTTACTGCTTTCTGGCAGTTGTTCTTTACCCAACTTTTGGTTACCCATTGGAAGTTTCTCCCAGTACATGGACATATTGATATGCAGACTTAAGAGGACACCTATGCAGATATCTGGACATAGTTCTGTGTATAGCTTTCTTTTCCACCCCTCAAATCCCACTGCATCAGCCTCCATAAACCCTCCTCTTTTTCCTCAACTCAGTGGGACCACCAGGCTTGCTTAGGTTCCCTCTTCCTGCATCACAGTTTGAAAAATGCCTTTAGGTAGAAAGCTAGTGATATTGCAAATCTTACCTCATTTTGTTTCCCTTTTTCAAAGATCACAGTCAGGTTATCTGTTGTTCACTATCTGCACATAATTACTTCATATATTTTGTTCAGTTTCTGAATTGTTTATGGAGAGAGGCAAGGCTGATGTCAGTTTTTCTGTCATGGATGGAAGCAGAAACATTGGCCAGTCTAAGTAAAAGTTAACTAAAATTTAATTTTTCCTTGAACTGGGGAGAGGAATTCTGTTATTCTGTTATATTCTTCAAGGATACTTGGAATGTATTCCAAGTTTGATATAAAAATTTATCAAGTTTTATATAATATAAAGGTCAAACTCTTTAATAATGATTCCTTGCCTTGAAATTTAAAGGACACATGAAAAGGATTCTTTCTCCATGAATGACAGTCAAAACTTTTTTTCACAGAAGGCCAGTTTTTAGCAATAGAATGGTTATTGATTAAACTCACTGTTTCCCTGAGAAAACTATCAAAGAATTGACAAAACTAGAACAATGTTAAAAATATACACGTGCAACCCAGAGAACAGGTGGAATAAATAACAGAGGAATTTAGAAATAATTTTAAGCTACTTGGTGAATGTTTTTCTCATGCTTCAGGATTGCCAATCATGATCTCTAAATCACAGTAATATTGAACTTAAAATCTGGTTTGCATATCTTTTCTGTCTGATATGACACACTATAGTTAACATGCCATTTACAAAAACAAACATACCATTAAATAAATTGAATTAGTCATCTAGATAGCATTTACCTAATTCCTCACACATTGAAGGAGAGAAAGAAGAGATAAAGATATAAAACGACAGCCTGGGTTTTTCTGGATCGCTATAGACCTATCACCACACACTGCCACACTACCATACTCATAACTCCTCATCTGTATCAATTAGAAAAATGTCAGCGTCAACTCACAGAACTCTGTCAACAACGTGCTCTTGATTATCTAGTTGACTTTAAGGCTATTGAGTGTTTTCCTCTTTTCCGTATTTTCCCTTCAGCCTGCCAAGGGCTTCCTGCCATATTGAGGCTAAGGATTAAAGATCCCTATTAAATTGACAAAATGTTGACAATTGTTGGAGCTAGGCGATGGGTTCATGGGGATAGTTTCCTGTCTTCCTCAGTATCAGCCTTTTGGTCTCCCTTTTTCCCCTCTGGCATCAGCTTTTCAAGGGTTTTTCATATTCCACTGAGACCATTTTATAACCTTTGCTTCATAGCCCTTTCACCTACAAAGTTCCAATCATCTTTGTCTCCATTTATCTTTGGTGGCAATTCCTGTTCTTTCATCTCTTCCCCTTTCACTTAGTCATTCTGAACCTAGAATTTGCTTCCCCATGAGCTCCTTGCCTATTCTCAGGGTCCATCCCCTTTTAGCACTTTCTATGTGGACTCATGGCCTGTAGCCATTAACAAAGCCATTTACCAGAACCTTCAGATCACTCCGTCCTCACCGGATCAATCTTCAGTGCTTTCTGGTTTCCTTATGTCTGATCTGTCTTCTGAGTATTACTGAGGAAAATCACTACTGCATTCTCAAATACTCTATAGTTGTAACTGGATCCTTACAACTGTTTGGCAGACTATTTATTCATCTTATTTGACTGGCAACTGCCGTCAGATACTGACCCTGCTACAGATTCCCTTATTCCCAGAAGATGACTTATCTCTCACTTTAAACATATCCAGATAAATGAACATCAATTCCCTCAGCTTCCCTTTTTCTTTGTAAAAATTTCTCTGTATTGTTTTCTGTTTTCTGTTATCTCTGCATGTCTGTGATAATGGCCCTTCTTATTTTACAAAATTAACCCTCCGTATAATGCTCAAGTCTCTGCAGTCTTCAAAACCCCCTCTTTTAATCCGAATACTATCTCAAGACATTATTCTCTCTATACCTCTGCTTCTTAAAAGCTTAGTGTATACTTCCTATGTCTACTTCCTCACTAACTCCTCACTCCTTCACCCTCCAGTCACCTGGTGGACTCTCAGGCATCAAATCTAATAACTCATAATCGCTGTTTGTTCCTCTCATTTTGCTGGTATTCACTTTCTCTTTGGAATTTTTTTCCTTCTGGTTTTTTAGTACCTGAATCTTCCCTGACTTCATGAAGGGATAAGTGATGACTGAGATGAACACTGACAGGGTAGCCAGGACAAGGCCAAGATGAAAGAGGCTGATGGTATTCATGACTGACTGCGAGTTGGAGATGCAGGCTCTTAGCAAGTCTGGAAGACCACCCACTGAGGTAAATGCCAAACCTGGAGGAGATAAAGGAAGGATCATAACTGGAGTTATAGAGCCACTAATAGAGCTGGGAAGACATTATTACAGCAAGAACAATTGGAATTGATCAGGGAATGTGAGGTTGTGGGAGATAGATCTGAACGACAGCCTGCACATTGGCTGGTGTTTGAGGATTGCCCTTGTGAGCTGGCAGGTGCATGATGCATGGGTAGTCAGTCTGGTTTTAAAGCCATAGATGGATCAGCCACATGGCTTTCCTGAGACTCTGTCATAGGCAGAGTTTGGACAGCCCCTCTTTATGTTTTCCTAGTGGAATTCCTTGATGTGGCTTAGTACATTCTTAAAAAACGATTCTTGTTCCCAAATAAATCCTTTAGCCCTTACCCTTTCAATTACTCCAGGCAGTGGTCGTACAGGATGTCAAAACTTTCTATTGCTGCCTAATCTAGTTCTCTACTTTTGGTTGAATGGACTGAATGTGGGTCTGTATATTATTTACAAGGCAACCAGGAGAGGTTGAGGATCAGGTTAAGGGTAGGTTGCAGAGAGTTTGTGATAGATACTACTAGCTCAGAGTGAACACTCTCCATTAGTGTTCAATGGAGGATGCTGTGTGAATAGAGGAGACTCACCAGGGAAGGTTATCATCCATTAGTGACCTGAGCAGTGGTAGGAGAATTGGAGGGATTGGATTAGGTGGCTAGTTGGGCTCAGTGTGGGGTTTTGTTCTGCAACACTTCCTATGTTCTTGGTTTCTCAAAGCATGTAACTAGAGATGAGGGCCTGATTCACTCAACTTCATAGATACACAAAATCTGGCCTCTTGTGCATTGGTAAGAGCTAGCATTCACTGATTGGGAGTGTACGGTGGATCTGACTTCTTCACCCTTTACCCATGGCAGCATTTAAATTGAGAGATGTGTTTCTGTGTATGTGTGTGTCATGATTTCTTCCAACTTATTGCCAACATTTTTCTATATTATTTTTGTGCTCTTTGATAGCAATAACTGTGACTTCCTCATTCAGGTAAGTTTTACAGTAGCTTAGATAACAATGAGTTTGGTTTTCCATTGACTAGTCATTCTGAACATGGGGTCTGTATGTGACTGTGCTGTGATTTGATCAGAGGTAAAGAAAAGAACATTACTCCCAAGTAGAGCACACAGATATACCTCCATTGTTGAGTTTTCAGTCTTTGCATCTTTCTTTTCTTAGTAATACTATTGTCCCCCATTACGTTGCTCTACTACCACAATAAATAACTAAATGACTGTTTCATTGCCCAGGGCTGTCCAATGGTCCCATTGGGTAATTTAATGTACTTGTATTAATTGTAGTCATTGCTGGTAATGGTATAGGTTCTCCTATTCCCTTTCCACTGCCCTGTATTAATTTGATTACCCAAGGTGGCTTTGTTGAGAATACTATATACAAGAGGTATATTATTAGCAGTAGTTTTAAAAATCATTTGCAAGCAGATTGCTATGTCAATGCCCCATAATGATGTTGACTTACTCCTATTCTTTGCAAAGTCCTTTTTATTCCTTCAGAAATAAGTCATACTCTTAAGAACTTTTGCTCTAAATGAAAATATGAGCCAGTATGCATCATAATGGAGCCCCCTCCAGGGTAATAACATTATTCCCATCATAAGGGGACTGTACATTTAACAATCATAAGAAGAGGACCCATACTTCATCTCAGAGTTGTGCTACAGTCTTTAAGTCTTTCCCTCTCTTCAGGAGAACTGAAGCTTGTTTTTGAACCGGGAAGGGCATTTCCAAGAACATTTTCTTTCCTCCCCAATCCCTGCATGAGCTGTCTATGTCAATTGTGCTGTTCTGACTCTCAGTTTATTGCTTTCATTTGTCTACTCTTGCTTTCTTAGTCCCTTTATTTTTTTATATATTTTTGCAGTATGCAGGCCTCTCATTGCTGTGGCCTCTCCCTTTGCAGAGCACAGGCTCCGGATGCACAGGCTCAGCGGCCATGGCTCACAGGCCCAGCCGCTCTGCGGCATGTGGGATCTTCCCAGACCGGGGCACAAACCCGTGTCCCCTGCATCAGCAGGCAGACGGACTTTCAACCACTGCGCCACCAGGGAAGCCCCCTCTTAGTCCCTTTAAAACATCGATCCTTTAAGTCACACAGTCCTGCTCCAAACCTCCTGCTCTTCTGCCCATATGATAGTATCAGAAAACTTTGAAGTGGAAATATTTTCCTTTCTAGGACAGTCTTAGGGTATCAGCACAGAAAGGGTTTCAGTCATGATAATGTATAAAGTGGGGATGAGTTAGATTAAATTTCCTTTACCACTGCTGTTTGGGCAGGCTCTTCAAGAACCACTGGGGGTATGGAAAAGCAACTTTTTTTCCCCAGATCAGGATCCCATATCGAGTGAAATACATTTCTTCAGCTTCGGGGAGTAGAAACCAAGAGAATTTTAATTTGTCTCAAGATAGCTAACAGTTTGTACCTAGTGGGAAATTGCAATGTTGACCCTTTTGTAGTGATCAGATCCTGCCTTGAGTTAGTTTCTAATAATAGCTCACATTTATTGAAATCCTAAGTCTATAGCTCAAATATGCAAGCATATCATATTCCTTTTTTTACTGAGATGGCAATTCACATACCACAGAATTTACCCTTTTAAAGTGTTCAATTTGGTGGTTTTTAGCATATTCACAAAGTTGTGCAAGCATCACCACTGTTTAATTCCGGAAACTTTCTTCATCCCCACTCCCCACGCCAAAATCAGATGCCCATTAGCAGTCACCCCCTACTTCCCCTTCTCCCCAGAAGAAGATTCTATTCTACTTTCCGTCTCTGTGGATTTGCCTATTTTAGGCATTTCATATAAATTGATCAAACAATGTATGAAATTTTGTGTCTGACTTCCTTCACTTAGCATAATGTTCATCCACATTGCAGCATGAATCAGTACTTCAATCTTTTTTATGGCCAAATAATATTTCATTGTATGAATATATCACATTTAATTCATTCACTGGTTGATGGACATTTGGATGGTTTCCACATTTTGGCTATTATGGATAATGCTGCTGTAAAAATTTGTGTGCAGTTTTTTGAACATTCATGTTACATATGTTTTCATTTCTCTCAGATGATATGGAATTTCCAGGCCATATGGTAACTATGTTTTAACTTTTCAAGGAACTGCCAAACTGTTTTCCAAAGCAGCATTTACTTTCCCATCAGCAATATGTGAAGGTTCCAATTTTTCCACATTTTCAACAACGTTATTATCTTTCATATTTTTTTCTTTTTATATCTTTACTTTTTTAACATCTTTATTGAAGAATAATTGGTTTACAATGGTGTGTTAGTTTCTGCTTTACAACAAAGTGTATCAGTTATATATATACATATATCCGATATCTCGTCCCCCTTGCGTCTCCCTCCCACCCTCCCTATCCCACCCCTCTAGGTGGTCACAAAGCACCGAGCTGATCTCCCTGTGCTGTACGGTTGCTTCCCACTAGATATCTGTTTTACACTTGGTAGTGTGTATATGTCCATGCCACTCTCTCACTTCGTCCCAGCTTACCTTTCCCCCTCCCGTGTCCTCAAGTCCATTCTCTAGTAGGTCTGCATCTTTATTCCCATCTGCCCATAGGTTCTTCATGACCTTTTTGTTTAGATTCCATATATATGTGTTAGCATACGGTATTTGTTTTTCTCTTTCTGACTTACTTCACTCTGTATGACAGACTCTAGGTCCATCCACCTCACTACAAATAACTCAATTTCATTTCATTTTATGGCTGAGTAATATTCCATTGTATATATGTGCCACATCTTCTTTATCCATTCATCTGCTGATGGACACTTAGGTTGCTTCCATGTCCTGGCTATTGTAAATAGAGCTGCAATGAACATTGTGGTACATGACTCTTGTTTTTTTTTTTTAACATCTTTATTAGAGTATAATTGCTTTACAACGGTGTGTCAGTTTCTGCTTTATAACAAAGTGAATCAGTTATACATATACATATGTCTGCTATCTCTTCCCTCTTGCGTCTCCCTCCCTCTCACCCTCTCTATCCCACCCCTCTAGGTGGTCACAAAGCACCGAGCTGATCTCCCTGTGCTATGCGGCTGCTTCCCACTAGCTATCTGTTTTACATTTGATAGTGTATATATGTCCATGCCATTCTCTCACTTTGTCCCAGCTTACCATTCCCCCTCCCTGTATCCTCAAGTGCATTCTGTAGTAGGTCTGTATCTTTATTCCCGTCTTGCCCCTAGGTTCTTCTGACCATTTTCTTTTTACTTCTTTTTTTTTTAAATTTAGATTCCATATATATGTGTTAGCATAAAGTACTTGTTTTTCTCTTTCTGAATTACTTCACTCTGTGTGACAGTCACTAGGTCCACCCACCTCACTACAAATAACTCAGTTTCGTTCCTTTTTATGGCTGAATAATATTCCATTGTATGTATGTGCCACATCTTCTTTATCCATTCATCTGTTGATGGACACTTAGGTTGCTTCCGTGTGCAGGCTATTGTAAATAGAGCTGCAATGAACATTTTGGTACATGACTCTTTTTGAATTATGGTTTTCTTAGGGTATATGCCCAGTAGTGGGATTGCTGGGTTGTACGGTAGTTCTATTTTTAGTTTTTTAAGGAACCTCCATACTGTTCTCCATAGTGGCTGCATCAATTTACATTCCCACCAACAGTGCAAGAGGGTTCCCTATTCTCCACATCCTCTCCAGCATTTATTGTTTGTAGATTTTTTGATGACGACCATTCTAACTGGTGTAAGATGATATCTCATTGTAGTTTTGATTTGCATTTCTCTAATGATTAATGACGTTGAGCATTCTTTCATGGGTTTGTTGGCAATCTGTATATCTTCTTTAGAGAAATGTCTATTTAGGTCTTCTGCCCATTTTGGATTGGGTTGTTTGTTTTTTTGATATTGAGCTGCATGAGCTGCTTGTAAATTTTGGAGATTAATACTTTGTCCATTGCTTCATTTTCTCCCATTCTGAGGGTTGTCTTTTTGTCTTGTTTATGGTTTCCTTTGCTGTGCAAAAGCTTTGAAGTTTCATTAGGTCCCATTTGTTTATTTTTGTTTTATTTCCATTTCTCTAGGAGGTGGGTCAAAAAGGATCTTGCTGTGATTAATGTCATAGAGTGTTCTGCCTATGTTTTCCTCTAAGAGTTTTATAATGTCTGACCTTACATTTAGGTGTTTAATCCATTTTGAGTTTATTTTTGTGTTAGGGAGTGTTCTAATTTCATTCTTTTATATGTAGCTGTCCAGTTTTCCCAGCACCACTTATTGAAGAGGCTGTCTTTTTTCCATTGTATATTCTTGCCCCCTTTATCAAAGATAAGGTGACCATATGTGTGTGGGTTTATCTCTGGGCTTTCTATCCTGTTCCATTGATCTATATTTCTGTTTTTGTGCCAGTACCGTATTGTCTTGATTACTGTAGCTTTGTAGTATAGTCTGAAGTCAGGGAGCCTGATTCCTCCAGCTCTGTTTTTCTTTGTCAAGATTGCTTTGGCTATTCGGGATCTTTTGTGCTTCCATACAAATTGTGAAATTTTTTGTTCTAGTTCTGTGAAAAATACCAGTGGTAGTTTGATAGGGATTGCATTGAATCTGTAGATTGCTTTAGGTACTAGAGTCATTTTCGCAATATTGAATTCTTCCAATCCAAGACCATGATATATCTCTCCATCTATTTGTATCATCTTTAATTTCTTTTATCTGTGTCTTATAGTTTTCTGAGTACAGGTCTTTTACCTCCATTAGTAGGTTTATTCGTAGGTATTTTATTCTTTTTGTTGCAATGGTAAATGGGAGTGTTTCTTTAATTTCACTTTCAGACTTTTCATCATTAGTGTATAGGAATGCAAGAGATTTCTGTGCATTAATTTTGTATCTTGCTACTTTACCAAATTCACTGATTAGCTCTAGTAGTTTTCTGGTATCATCTTTAGGATTCTCTAAGTATAGTAGTATCATGTCATCTGCAAACAGTGACAGCTTTACTTCTTCTTTTCTGATTTGGATTCCTGTATTTCTTTTTCTTCTCTGATTGCTGTTACTAAAACTTCCAAAACAATGTTGAATAATAGTGTTGAGAGTGGGCAACCTTGTCTTTTTCCTGATCTTAGTGGTAATGGTTTCAGTTTTTCACCATTTAGGACGATGTTTGCTGTGGGTTTGTCATATATGGCCTTTATTATGTTGAGGTAAGTTTCCTTTATGCCTACTTTCTGGAGGGTTTTTTATTATAAATAGGTGTTGAATTTTGTCGAAAGCTTTTCCTGCATCAGTTGAGATGATCATATGGTTTTCATTCTTCAATTTGTTAATATGGTGTATCACGTTGATTGATTTGCGTATATTGAAGAATCCTTGCATTCCTGGGATAAACCCCACTTGTCATGGTGTATGATCCTTTTAATGTGCTGTTTGGTTGTGTTTGCTAGTATTTTGTTGAGGAGTTTTGCATCTATGTTCATCAGTGATATTGACCTGTAGTTTTCTTTCTTTGTGACATCTTTGTCTGGTTTTGGTATCAGGGTGATGATGGCCTCACAGAATGAGTTTGGGCGTGTTCCTCCCTCTGCTATATTTTGGAAGAATTTCAGAAGGATAGGTGTTAGCTCTTCTCTAAATGTTTGATTGAATTCACCTGTGAAGCCATCTGATCCTGGGCTTTTGTTTGTTGGAAGATTTTTAATCACAGTTTCAATTTCAGTGCTTGTGATTGGTCTGTTTATATTTTCTATTTCTTCCTGGTTCAGTCTTGAAAGGTTGTGCTTTTCTAAGAATGTGTCCATTTCTTCCAGGTTGTCCATTTTATTGGCATAGCATTGCTTGTAGTAATCTCCTGATCCTTTGTATTTCTGCAGTGTCAGTTTTTACTTCTCCTTTTTCATTTCTAATTCTATTGATTTGGGTCTTCTCCCTTTTTTCTTTATGAGTCTGGTTAATGGTTTATCTACTCAGACAACCAGCTTTTAGTTTTATTGATCTTTGCTGTCATTTCCTTCATTTCTTTTTCATTTATTTTTGATCTGATCTTTATGATTTCTTTCCTTTTGCTAACTTTGGGTTTTTTTTTATTCTTCTTTCTCTAATTGCTTTAGGTGTAAAGTTAGGTTGTTTATTTGAGATGTTTTTGTTCTTAAGGTAGGATTGTATTGCTATAAACTTCCCTCTTAGAACTGCTTTTGTTGCATCCCATCGGTTTTGGGTCATCGTGTTTTCATTGTCATTTGTTTCTAGGTATTTTTTGATTTCCTCTGATTTCTTCATTGATCTCTTGGTTATTAAGTAGTGTATTGTTTAGCCTCCATGTGTTTGTATTTTTTTCAGGTTTTTTTCCTGTAATATCTAGTCTCACAGCATTGTGGTCGGAGATATCTTTCATATTATAATGATTCTAGTGGGTGTGAAGTGTAGTCTTTTATTGTCTACGAGTCAACTTACTTTCTATTGTAAGCTCCCATCCTGCCAGGCTTAAACACAGTGATTTTTGGTGTTTTCTACCTAAGGTCACGTCAGGGTCCTAGGAGACTTACCTGGTACTTAGATATTGGTGGGTTAGGAACTAAGCTGTCTGGTCCCTGAATTATCCACTGCTAAGGCATCCAGCAGCTTGGTCCACGTGACCAATACATGTACACAGTTATCTCTACCCCTCTTGGACACAGAAACCTTTTTTGAGTTTCCTTAGGATTCCATCTGCAATAGGGGCATCATGAAGCCATATGTTGTTTTGTTCTGCTTTGACCCTAGTGCATAGTTGGGCCCCAGTCTACATTCCTCACTACCCTAGGATCTCTCTATTTTTCCTTTAATCCCTAGAGAATCTAGCCTGAGGCAAATCTTTTTCTCTTCATGTTTCTCCCACCCTGCAAATCTTTCTTTCTCCCGTCCTCAACTGTGGGGATTAAGACTGTGGAAACAAAAGCCATGAAGGCAAATGTTTTATAAGGAAACAAATTTTGTTTCTGCCACACTATATACTTCCTCCTAGGCAATATACATTGAGCCTTCTCCCTGCTTGTTGGGAGGGAAAACTAAGTATTTTAGGGTAGGCTAGGCCCTCATTTGTCTTGTTTTAAGTGATACTACAGAGGTAGATACCTAGAATAAGGTGGGTAGACATCTAAAGTTACTATCTCAAAATGTTATTTAGTCATATATGCCTTTTATAATTGAACTCTTACAGCCTTAGGAATAGGGATTATTACCCCCATTTTCAGTTGGGGAAACTGAGGCTCTGAGAGAATAAGTAGCATATTATACAGATAATAAGTATTGGTTGAAATAATTGAACTTACACAGGATTTAACAGTTGCTAGGTAATAAAACTGGGAATCATATTCTAAAACTGAAGCTCTCCACCTGACCTCACTGTTTAAAGAGATTTGATAGTTTGGCTCCAAATGACTACTTGCAGTCTGACATTGAGTTTTATCACTGAATTCTCTAGACAGTATTATTTCTTCTTTTCATACTGAAAAAAATAAGGATGATCAATTGCATTATAAACATGAGTCTGAGGCTTCTCATGTGCTCTGCAAGTCAGGAAAAGTGGAAATCTATGTAAGGGTGTGTAGATGCCATGGAATCTGGATTTATTTTTTTAATCTCCTTAGAACAGACTTTGCCATGGTGGCTTGATTTGCAGAAGGCTGAGTTGGAGCCAATGTTGGGAGGAGGGATTGAGTCTGGCAGGGGCAGTATTGTCCTTTCGAGGGGAGTGGCCTTCCTGGTCGCTGGAATTTAGGATGTTAGACTTTTCTGCGACATTTATCTGCTTCTGTCCTCCCAGTAGCTGTGGCCGGGTGGGCTTTGTCCCACTGCACTTGGTTCATAAATTACGCTCTCTCCTCAGTGTTTACCTTATCCACAGGGAGGCCAGGTCATATCAGCAAAAAGGTAAATTTACCTTTTGCAGCTGACATCTTTTCTTCTAATACTTTTATTCCATGTAATCCCAGAGGTCCCACCCTGCCTGTGTTTCCTCCCTCATCAAAATGTGCTCCTCAAAGTGTTACCATCAGTCATTCATACCTTCCATCAATTCACCTAAATTTACCAGGACTGTATTTGTATTATCTCATTTAGTAAACATAATAACAGCTCTTAGACTTAGGTATTATTATTATGCAATTTTACAGGTGAGGACATTGAGGATTTGCAGTGCTAGGTGATTCTTCCCAGTTTACTTGGTTAATAGGTGGTGGGACAAGAAATTTGACTCAGGAGTTTCTGACTCCAAAATCCTCTCTAGTTGCCTTCTGGCTCCTTTCATGCTTGCCTCTGAGATCTCAAAGACAGGTCAGAATACCACCTCTGGAAATTAGTGAATTCCCAGTAAGGACAGAGAATGTGGATTAAGCAGAAGAGGTATGGAATATTATTTAGACGAGGTTATACATGTGCCTGTTATGGAGTAAATGTTTGTGCCCCACCCTGCCAATTCACAGGTTAAAGTCCTAATCACCAGTGTGATGGTATTAGGAGGTGGAGCTTTTGGGAGGTGATTAGGTTTAGATGAGGTCTTGAGGATGAAGCCCCCATGATAGGATTAATGTCCTCACAAGAGGAGGAAGAGACTCCAGAGCTCTCTGTCTTCTCCATCTGAGGATACAGGGAGAAGGCATCCGTTTGCAAGCCAGGAAGCAAGCCCTCACCAAGAACTAAATCTGCCAGCACCTTGATCTTAGACTTCCCAGCCTCCAGAAATGTGAGAAATAAATGTCTGTTATTTAAGATGCTGTATTTTGTTACAGCTGCCTAAGCTAAGACAGTGCCCCACCCTAAAATATCACCAGCCCCAAACTCTTATCTTCCCAAGAAATCATTTAGGATTATATTCTTTGGGGCCAGGCTTTGCATTACAAGAGTTCAGATTCCCATGTGTACTTGTGTGTATGTTTATATCAGAGACCATCATGCCTTTAGCCATTGCCAGCCAGCTAGCTACCATTTGAGCTGGAATGAATTTTTGAACCAGTGCCTAAGAGGTGGAATACAGATAGACTCACCTTCTGGGGCAAGAGGAGGGAGAAGTGAAGGGTGTGCAAGGAGCAGGGTAAAGCGCTCTCTACAGGAGGCTCCCTTCTCCCCTATTAACTTATCTTTTGATACAGATAGTTGGCAACTGTATTCTGAGGCCTGATGGAAGTAGGAAAATTCTGTAGATATGTCAGGAAGAAGGGTTGCCTGCCTAGCAGTGATCAAAGTGGAATCTGTCGTTAGTGCTGTGATTTATACCTAAGCATAGAGGCAGTCTGGAAAAGGCCGTCTAATTATGTACTACTGTACTGTCAACCTTTCCTTGTTTTGGTGTCTTCTTTTCACCCCACAAATAGATTTCATTCTCCAACTTTCAGAAAAATACTTTGTAAGCTATAGATTTATTTCCTTTTTCCGTAATTTTCAAACTTTCCAAGAATTGTTTCCTCCTCCCACTTTCTCACCGCTCTTTGGACTTCTCATCCCCTTATAATTGGACTTCTGCCTTCACCATCCCACTAAGAACGATTTCACTGAGAATATTAAGAAACAAAGCACAAGAAAACTGTCAACTGTCATGTCCAAGGACATTTTTCTGCCTCATGCTACTAAACCATCTGCAGCATCTGGCTCTGAGGATTGTATCCTCCTTCTTGAAATTCTCTCCCACCTCAGATGCTGCTGTAGTACTCTCTTCCTTCTCCTCTTTTGTTCAACACCTTCATGTATTTTTTCATTGTATGTACTAGTTTTCTAGGGCTGCCGTAACAAAGTACCGCAAACTGGGTGGCTTAAGCAACAGAAATTTATTGTCTCACAGCTCTAGAGGCTGGACGTCTTAAATCAAGGTGTCCATGTCCCTGAGTTGGTTCCTTCTGAAGATAGGGAAGAATCTGTTCTCCTTGGCTTGTCGACAACTGTTTTTACTTTGTGTCTCTTCACATTGTCTTCTCTCTATGCATTTCTTTCTCTGCGTCCAAATTTTCCCTTTTTTATAAGGACTTCAGTCATTTGGGATTAGGGCCACCCTAAAGACTACATTTTAACTTGATCACCTCTATAAAGACACTGTCTCTAAATAAGGTCCCATTCTGAGGTACTGGCAGTTAGAACTACAGCATACCTTTTTTGGGGAGTGATATAATTCAACCTTTAACACTCAACAAACTTGTTTTGGTTTCTGTAATTCAACGGACATTGATCTAGTAGTTGATAGTTTAGATATAAAATTACCCAGTGCCTACCTTCAGAGGGACACAGAGTCTAGTGGGGAGATGAACCCAGTCCTTGATTGTGTCTTGGACCTGACAAGATAGAGAGTTAACACAACTTCTTGGATGGCTCTATGGCTCAACCCTGGAGATTCCCAAGAATTAAAACAAAAGACTGTGGGAAATCCTGGAAGAGGGAGTGTGATTGTGACAGAAAGTATAGGAAATGACAAGCAAAGGTAGAGAAAGGCTAGGTGCCATAGTCAGGAAGAGTCCCGATGTGCACTTTGATGTCACACTGCCTGGAATGGCTAATGGGTGCTTGTTTTCCCCACCATAGTGGACTAGGAAAACATCTCAACACCAGCCCCAGTTTGGTGGTGGAGGGGTTTGAGGGATAAAAACCTCGGAGAAGGGTGGGGTTTGGAGCAGGTAATCACAGATGCAGGCTGACGGGCCTGGTTTCAGGCATTTTCTTCTTTTACCTCCTCACACTTTCAGGTCTAGGCAGTTATAGCTGAAAGGTAAAACCTTTCAGAGAAGAGCAGCGCTTGGGCCTGAGGAATGGAGTGGCTTTCTCAGGCACAGGACCACCTGATAAGCAGAAAACAGTGAGAGGTGATCAAACCCAGACTGTGAACACATTACCAATCAAGATAGCTGATACCTCCAGGGGAAGAAAAAGTCGCAGGCTAAGTAATCAAATAGTGAACAACGTAACCAAGAAAAAAGACAAAACAGCCTATATGGAAGCAGAATAGATGGAACAGAGATATCAAGAATTTAATATACACATAATGATTACCTTTAAGGGGATAAGAGGAGATACTGAAGATGAAGCAGGAACAAACTTGTTTGCTTATAGAGACCTGGGTGTACATCATTATGGAAATGGGAAATTTAAATGTGATAAGTGTAACTATAGAATGCTACATGAGAGTAGGAAGCCACGAATTTGATGTAAAATACCAATTTGATTTTCACCAAAAGAAATAAAAAGAATTAGCTGGCAAAAGTAAGAAATAAAAAAGATTTCAACACAAAAATATTTATGTAACCTAAAAGCTCACCTATTCACAAAACAAGACTATACATTTTATAATAATATAAGAGCATATATCAAACATATTACATAACCACCTACTGGGCAGTTGGTGGGAATGAGAGTAGGGATTCAGGAAAGGGGTGAAAAAATAAAAAAGAGGGGAACTCAGTTCTCCACATCGAGGCAAAACATATTTCTTCTACCTCTCTGACCAAACCTTCTTAGGTTTCTACCTCTTACTAGCACTTAAATAATGATGTTCTAATCATTGACTCTTTTCTCTTACTGCTTGGTAAGCATTTCAACACACCCAGGATGTCAACAGTAACCTATTGCCAAATGAGCATCTCCAGCTTTCTCCTGTTTCCTGGTCTTGTGATTCCACCTGGTGGCTAGATTACCCCACCCTAAGTCCTTAAGTGCAATGAGCACAGCTCCAAGTGCCTGGATCTTGCAGAAAACATGGTCTACAGAAGTGGTGGCCAGAAGTTTGTTTTGGTTTCCCATCTTCTAAACTTGTCTGTAATTTCAGATGTGGTACATTCAGGTAAAAAATATGAGGGAGAAGAAGAATACTGACAGGGGTCAAACATTCTCCATTTTATGGTTTTCCTGACAACTGGCTCTGAGACTTCCTGCTGCCCCCAAATGGGATTAGTTACTGAACTGCTGGGAATATCCCTTCGGGGCTTTGTAGAGGTGTCCTCAGAATGTTGTCCAGATTGTCTTAGGACTGGTTGCTGCAACATGTTTGGCCCAGTATGCTTGAGCATAGGTGTATATATATGTAAGCAAACATTTTGAGTTAGGATAAATATTAGCTGTCAAAAATTTTGCAGTTATCAAACTCTTCAGAGCCTTAAGGTTTCCAAGTGAAGCTTCAGGAATAGACTTCTAGACTGTCCACCTCCATTGGGTTAAAAGCGGAGGAAGAGCTTTGTTTAAAAGCGGAGTGCTTGAGAGCAGAGACCCTGGAACTGGATCCTTTCCTAGACCCACCACGTATGGCTGCATGACCTTGGGGAAGGAAGTTTCTTAATCCCTCTGTTCTTAACTTTCTTTCCCTGGACTTACCTCATAGGATTTTGTGAGAATTAAGATGAGTAAAATACACAGGAGGCATTTAGAACTAAGATATCTGCAGAGTGCATGCTCAGTGAGCACTCTTATCGTTGCTGTTGTTATTATGATTTATTTCAGATAATGGGATGTGGATAAAATTTGATTTGAGAATGGGATTTTTATAAAAAGTTTAGGACTTAACACTTTCCAGTTCTTTCCATAATTTCATAAATGGGGGGGGGGCTGTGATTCACACATAATCACACAGTTAATAGTAGAGTGAGAATAAGATCTTGGGGTCCCTGATTCTTAACAGAATGCTCTGTTCCCCTACCCCCCAACCTTTATCAAGTTTGGACATCCCACTTTCCTTCCTACATTTGTCATTACTCCGTAGATCACAAGTGACAGGAAACTATTCAAACTGCTTAAGCAAAACAAGAATTTCTCTAGCCTTGGTCATCTCTGTTTTCAGATTTACTAACTCATATCTCCTTAGTTTACCATCTCCCACCACCTTCCCACAGAAAGATCTTTCCTCCTAATTATGGCGAAAATCCAACAACTCACTCCCATGCTCTTATAGGTCTAGTGTGTGGTATGTGTGTGTGTGCATATTATTGAACCAGTTATTGTAGCCAAGGGGCCCAAATCTTCTGACTGCCCAGAAATGGATCAATGCCCAATCCTGGAGCTGCAGAGTGGGTTACTCCTCAGCACATCTTACAGTGGTATTGAGTGCAAGAGAGGTTGCTCCCAAAGGAGAACTGAGAAAAGAAGAATGATTATTGGGAAGGCAGAAACAACAGAAGTCCTCCTTATTTCCAAAAATTGTCTTAACCTCAAAAGAACTAAATGCCTCAGAGAAAACAGTCCTATAACTTTAAAAATCTGGGCCATTTCACTTTACATTGTCAACCGTTGACTGCTGGTTAAGTTCAATTCACCCTCATCCTTTGCTCCCCTTGGTGGCTGCTAGGTCTTTCCTCCTGCATGGCTGGTGAGCGCTTGTTCTTTTCTTTCAACCAATGATTGAGATTATTAGGAGGGTACTTTCAAAATAACCATCTAAACTTCAAAATGGACTGGGAAGATATAGTGTGTAACATTTTAGGTGATTTTATATTGCCAACAATTTTCCCTGGGTCTATCAGGGCTTAGTTATAACTTGAGTTTGTATCTTTGAGATCCTCTGGGAATATAGCATTTCCCCCATGACTGCTAAGTGGGGTGAACTATGGGGATGCTAGGCCCCAGTGTGTTTAGGCTGCCTTTTCCATTCCTAGTACAATTCTATATAAGACACTGGCCTCTAAGTCCCTAAATAACCCAACCCCAGTCTTGGAAATTGCTCCTCTCCCCTTGTGCCATCATCACAATTAGAATGACTTGAAGCACTGCAGCTACAGTTCAGAAGTTCAGTCTTCTGGGAAAGAGGAGCAGAGACTTCCCTTGAAGGGTCCTCATTTGTAGAATTTTCTCTGCCTGCCCTGATTGCAAAGCCCCAGTGAGAAAAACCTTCTTTTTATTATGGTGAGTTTCTGGTGCTAATATATGGCAGTCAATGTTGTTTGCTATCTATTTAAATGAAACATTATTTGGCACTGCCTCCCTGAAGAGTCTGTACCACCAAAGGAAAAAAAAAAGTGCGGTTTCACAAATCTCATAAACAGCTAAACAAATACATGCCTTTGCACACTGATAACACTTGAAATCTCTGTATTTTCATAAGTTTGTTCCATACTATTGCAAAGACAGCTATTTGTACTTACTTGTGCATGAATAATTCCTCCAGTTTCCTTGGAAGTAAAGCCAAAGGCAGACATTGGCTGCTTCTCTGCCCATCTCTATGTGTACACAGGGATCTATAAATATGAATGCTCTTATTTTCAGAGTTTGAAAATAAAACAACCAAATATTATTTGAATGAAACTGCTCTTGCTTTTAGTTCACAGCAGCTCTCTGGAAAACATGCTAATAAAACCACTGAAACAATCACATGTTTCTTTGGAAACATCAGTATAATTAGCCCTTTCAAGAAGAGAACAAAACTGTATTGGAAACTTTAATTTGAAATACAGTGAAGCCAAACACCTACTTACAGTGATGCAGTTTGCAGGGGCGGGGGGGGGCACTTTTTTTTTTTTTTCTCTTGCTTTGATTTCCTGGCAAGACATTATTTGTTCCCCCTTCAGCGACCATAATAGTCTTGGCATAAATTTTGCCAGGTGGGTGAAGAACCTCTGGGTATTTCTTGTTATTTTGGAGGATATTCTTAGCAATAACCAAACCAATGGTTTTCTTAGAGGGCTACCTCTGGAAAGTGAGGAGTCCTTCCTGAGCCAGGATCCAGGCAAACATTTCTGTCTCTTCTTCCCCCATCCCCAAGACACTCAGTGACCTTGAATCCCTCTTCCCCCTGTTTGCAGTCCCTTCCTGTTCTAGAAAAAGATTGTGTAAGGAAGGGCTTTCAGAGTAAAGAGAGATCTTTGAGGACTCTGGGAAGGCTTGTAGAGGAGACTCCTTGAAATAGTTGACCTAGAACTCTTACCTCCTCTGGGAGATTTTGTCTTAAAAGCTTTGGCTATGGAATGAAAAGTTTTGTTCCCAGTGAAAGGAATTCCTCTTTGAGTAGGATGAGGGGACTGTTTGTGTGTTGGGAGTCTTTTCCCAGAGGAAGAGACCTAGAAGAAGAAATAACATAAGCATAATAAATAGAGCTGGTGAAAGCTGGGATTTCCAGGTGACTGCTCCAGTGCTCTAAGGGTAGCCCTTGGGGTTAGGAGCTAAAACACCTCACTTTGCACCTGATTTAATAACTATCCCGAGGGAAGAGTTGTTCTGGCTGATTGGATTAAAGCATGAAAGCATGAAAGAAGCTATCAGTAAGGATCCTAAATAACAGTCAAGTCCCATTTCACCATCAAGATACCAATACTAAAATACATCTGATCCGACTGGTATGTTCATTTTTATCCATTACCATAGCTTCCTATTGAAGGCTCATCTTAAAATTTATGGACATTAAAGAGGAAAAGCAAACCAGTGGAACATTTGCACTTGAATTTGGTTTTAGGAAACTGTTCATTTAAAGTTTCCTTTGTTGTTATTTTTCTCAAAAATGTGAATAGGTTGCAAAATTTTAAATGAAACATTATGTTTGAAACATGTCTCCAGAGCAGGTTACCATCGGTAGTAATTTTCTTTCCTCTGGAAATGATAATAGGTGTCACTAAGCCATCCTTCCTTATTCCTTGCTGGCTTCTGAGGCACTTATGAGAAAGTCTGAAATAATTTACCATGGCTCACCAGAACTTCATCATTGGGCACTGCAGAGCTGTTAGACTCTTCTTTGTTCTCACATTCTAGTTATCGTGCCGTCTTTCAGCTCCTGGAGTCTGCCCTGCTTTCTCCTGCTTCCGGGAATCCACATGTGCTATTTCCCTGGCCTGGAAACTCTTAGCCCCACTGTTCATCTAATGAACAGCCCCACTGTTCATTCTCACTTCTCCAATTTCAACTTAAACTTCAGGTCCTCTCCTGGACCACAAAAGAGGCTGGTTCCCTTGTGACTTATGCCCCTAATATTCTATCCAATTTTTGACCCTTTTCCTATATTTATAGTTATTTTTTCATTATCTTTGTCATCAGAACACAAGCTTCATGAGGGCAGGCACTGTATATATATATATTTTTTCTTCTTTGCAGCTGTCGGCACTAGACTTGGCACATAATAGTCAATAAATGTTTGTTGGGCAAACTAAGTGCCTGTGACAAGATCAAGTATTTTTGTAAAATTTTTAGTAAAAAGCCTTTTGTTCTGTTTCCTTTAAAAAAAAAAAGTGTTCACATAGGATTCTGCATCATTTATGTGTGAGAGTTAGGGGCCAAGAAAAGGGTAAGCAGATATGACAAATTAAAAATGATGGTGTCATTTGCAATGTAATTAGTTCAAAATAGGCTCCATTTTCTTTCCAGTATGACCTTAAGGAGACTCCTGATTGCTCATGGTGCTTCCTAGCCGTTAGTTCTAAGACCATCATTGTGAGTCTAACAATAAAATATTTCAAGAATGGGCTTTGGCTTCACATTTGTCTTTTAGTCTGGTCTGTGCTAGAAACACTGATTTTATCACCCTGCTGTCCCCCCTTCCTCCAGTCTCCAGGATATTTAGTTAGATCTGGATAGAATGGTCCAGAAATTTTGATTGACCTGACAGTGAAACTTAGACTGAGCGAAAAATTCTTAGTCCCGTTGATTTGATTATAATGTCTCCAGACTCCCATGAAGTCCAGAATATAAACTAGTCGAATTTTTTTTTATTGCAGTATAATTGCTTTACAATGTTGTGTTAGTTTCTGCCGCACAGCGAAGTGAATCAGCCATGTGCATACACACATCCCCTCCCTCTTGGACCTCCCTCCCCCCACCCCATCCCACCCAACTAGGCCATCACAGAGCACTGAGCTCAGCTCCCTGTGCTATACAGCAGGTTCCCACTAGCTGTCCATTTTACACATGATAGTGTATCCATGTCAAACCTAATCTCCCAATCCATCCCACCCTTCCCTTCCCCCCCGACGTCCACACATCCATTCTCCTCATCTGCCTTTCTATTCCTGCCCTATAAATAGGTTCATCTGTACCATTTTTCTAGATTCCACATATATGCATTAATATACGATATTTGTTTTTCTCTTTCTGAACTATTCATATTTAAGTAAATCCTGTGCATCATCAACTCTTAGGCCACTGGAAGGGGAAGGTGGCACCAGGTGTTTAAAGCCTAACAGTAGGTCTGCCAGGCTAGTGGCTTTACTTGGACCTCGTCCACAACAGCAAGTACTTTCTTCATCCCTTGGAATCAGGTCAGGTGCCTGGACTTCCCTTTTGCTGGATAATGGTCATCCCAGCTGCAAAAGGATTCATTTTACTCTTGATTTAACCTTAATTCTTCCTTAAGTCTTTGCTCTATACTCTTAGCTCCATTAGAGCTTTTCACCATTAATGCAGTTTTATTCTGAACCATTAAATTTTTGCATTCTAATCAGCATTTAAATGTTATTTTATCAATGTTTTAGCTTCTAAAATGTTTTTGAAGTATGTGAGTAGTCTATATACATAGCCTTAAATCTCCACAGATGGTAGTCACGCAGAATCAAATGACATTTTTTAATGGAAAGTTACACCTTTGAAAATTTACATAGGAAATGATGCTTTGATCAAGTTAAGGATAAGCATTTTAATAACTTACC